>NC_083896.1:32617884-32976217 GCF_032452875.1 Bos javanicus
AGATGTGAGTTGGACCATAAAGAAGGCTGAGCGCTGAAGAACTGATGCTTTTGAACTGTGGTGCTGGAGAAGACTCTTGAGAGTCCCTTGGTCTGCAAGGAGACCAAACCAGTCAATCCTAAAAGAATCAACCCTGAATATTAATTGGGAGGAGTGATGCTGAAACTGAAGCTCCAATACTTTGGCCATCTGATGGGAAGAGCTATCTCACTGGAAAAGACCCTGATGCTGGGAAAGATTGAAGGCAGGAGGAGAAGGGGGTGACAGAGGATGAGTTGGTCGGATGGTATCACCGACTCGATGGACATGAGTTTGAGCAAACTCCGGGAGACAGTGAAGGCCGTGGAAGCCTGGCATAATGCAGTCCATGGGGTCGCAAACAGTCAGATGCGACTGAGCAACTGAACAACAATGAAGCAGCAGGGATGTGTGAATTCTAACTTGTGTGCCAGACAATCCTTTACCAAATAGATACAGTCCCTGTCATCTGGAAGAAGCTTCTAGTCGAGGTGGGAGATACAAATGAGCTGATAAACCATCAAAAACAGTATGATACCTGCCAGGGTAGCAGATGTTCTGGGAGCATCTTATTTGAAAGGCAGAGAAGTGCCATGGAGACCCAAAGCCTGGACATGGCTTTACAGTCACACATAGTAGGAACTCTGTATTTGTTGAATGGAAGTCAGTTAGACAATGAATGCAAAGGTGATGAATGTGCCATCACTCACATGGTTCCCCTTCCAACCATAATTTGGAAGAGACATTTCTGTGCGCTGTAACTGCAGTTGTGTTTGTGACCAGGGCAGGGGCACAGAGGAACTGAAAGAATTGCTGGGTACATAGGTGACAGAGAGCTGGGGGAGACACCTGGCTGGCCTACAGCAAGGGCCAGTGCACTCAGCGCCCGTGTGCCTTGCGAGATATTCTCGTCTATACCTCCTCTCGTCTAGAGGAGAAACTGATACCAAGAACTCTGATCTAGTTCTGCCTCAAGGACCACTCATGATATTTCTAAGTAAGTGTCATCCTCTTCTGGGGAACAACCGTGCAAAGTTTTGAAGATAAACACATTTTCCTCCTGCATCTCCTTTTCTCCACAGAAATACAGGCTTCATTTGCATACAACAACCCTGATCACCAAACCCCTCTGCCTTCTAAGTGAGGTGTCTGCATTCTGGGCTCCTGGATGACAAAGAGCCAGGACCCAGGCTGTTCTTTTGCAGGCAACCCCCTAAGGAGAAGCCTTTGGGAGCTGGGGGTTTCCCCATGGTTGATATAATGCTGCTTCTGTCTCATCCCAGAAGGCTCAGCAGCCACTCTACCCGAGAGAAGATGGCAAAATAGACATCGCTTCTGTGATAGTAGAATTACAATTCTATTGTATTCAATAGAATTCTTTAGAATTACAAAGGCTATCACTACTCTCTGTGGATGAAAAGAGAGCTGTTGCCTGCCTTTTGGTCCAACCACTCACAGCTCACACACAGCCTGGGTTCCCTCAGGACATTCCTGAGACTCAAGATTATCAGAGGTAGAAAATAGAAGCTGTGGCGCCTGAGAACAGAAGTCCAGTGACTTTCTGTAGACCCTTTGCAGTGTTGCTGGAGAAGAAATTCAAGCTTCCATGAAAATTGACAGCTTGAATTCAGCCGGGCTTCCTGGTGGCTCAGACTGTAAAGAATCCGCCTGCAATGTGGGAGACCTGGGTTCGATTCCTGAGTTGAGAAGATCTCCTGAAGAAGGGAACAGTTACCCACTCCAGTATTCTTGCTAGGAAAATTCCATGGACAGAGGAGCCTGGCGGGCTACAGTCCATGGGGTCACAAGGAGTAGGACACGACTGAGCAACTTTCATTCTCACTGGATTCAGCCTGCCGGTCAACCACATGAACCAACATTTCCTGAGGACCTGTGGGTAGCAGGGCACGGAAAGGGATTATGGCCAAGGTCTCTGCCTTCTTAATGAAATCAAGCAAACTCTCCACTGATTGAACTCACTACTTGCCAGGTGCTACCCTAGGAAGCAAAAGAGGCAACAGTTCCCACTGTGGAGTTGCTCAGGGATACAGAGTAACTTAGTCATTATCCAATCATTGCAGGGCAGCACCTTTGCTGCCCTGAAGGGGTTGAGGACACAAGAGAGCAGATAAAAGAGGCTAAAGGTCAAGTTTATACTCTTCAGCACAAAATGCATCTGACTGGTACCGCAGAGAACTTCCTGTTTTCTATGAAAACGGCCTCAAGCTGTTGGAGGATGGCCACCCAGCTAAATTTGCAAACCTTCAGTGCCTAAGGAGAGTCCAGTCAGCCAGCTCCCAGGATGCTGACATCTAGAACTATTGTTGACAGAGGGCATCGTTGCCTTCCTGTTCAGTATTCCCAGAGAAGTCACCTCAGATATCTTTAGCTCTACCAGGTTGCTCACTTGGGCTCAGTCTGAGTTCTTCTTACATAGAACTTACCAAGGCCATTGGAAACGATTTTTCCGGCCTCATAGGCATGTGAAAGGTCATGCGCCTCAGGACACTTCCAGGCCTGATTTGAGGCTGCACTTCACCTTTCCCGTGTGCGGAATACACACCCTCTTCTCTGTGAAGCCACGTGTCTGTTTGCTCAAACTCATGTCGATTGGGTTGGTGATGCCATCCAACCACCTCATCCTTTGTGTTCAGAGTGGGAATGCGGCACAGACTATCCGGGGCGCCTGGTTCCTTCCACAGAAGAAAGGTTGGGAACATAAGCCAGGGAATCACAGGGTCTGGGAGTGTTGGTACTCTCTTAAGGCCCATCGCCTTCCATGGGCATCTCTGGGGCCTACCGGTCCAGCATCATTCCCTGAATAACTGCAGGGATCTGCCACGCATGGGGATCAAGGGCGGGTGGGAGCCCTGGTACAGGATGTTCATGGCACAGGGAAGAAGCAAAGGCAGCAGGAAAGAGGAGGAAATCCATCTCGGGGAAGTGCAAACACGGACTTGAACCCCAGTTCTGTCACTTGATGGCCAGGCAACCCGAGCAAGCCACTTGGGCTAACTGAGTCTCAACTTCCTCGCCTGTGAAACGGCTGTAAAATATTCTCAAAGGCTGTCATATGTTTTAAATGCAATCCCATATGTAAAGTTCCTAGAACATAGCAATTATGTAATAAATAGTAGCAACCATTATTACTGGTTCAGAAATTTAAACATGCACAGCAGCTTAATCAGGCGTCACCAAGCCAGGCTACTTAGGGTCTGCTCTGTAGAATCAAATGGGCAGTGTTGGGGGAGATGACAACCAGGTGGGGGACAAGGTTCCTGGGAGAGAGGGTGACAAAGGTTCTGACCACATGTCAATGTCTGTGAAGCATCCTGACTTCAGAACCTGTCCTGCCCGGTGGAACAGAAGACCTATAGAAAACCTAGCATTTCTGTAAAGGATTTGTCCATCATCAGGGCAGAAGACTTATCTTGAAGAGGTGAGGACACAATTGTTGTCATTGTTGCTGTTCAGTTGTTTAAGTTGTATCTCTTGGTGGCCCCATGGACTGTAGCCCGCCAGGCTCCTCTGCCCATGGGATTTCCCAGTCTGCAATACTGGAGTGGGTTGCCATTTCCTCCTCCAGGGGATCTTCCGGACCAAGGGATTGAACTCTAGTCTTCGGCATTGACAGGTTGATTTTTTTTTTTTTTTTTAACCACTGTGCCATCTGGGAAGCCTTGGGAACAGGAGAGGGAGAGAATTTTCCTTGGCAGGGTTGAAGAGAGGCATGCAACCAGGGGTGATGCTCTGCTTCTCTTACCACAGACATTGACTAGGATTCGATCGTATCACTGACAATCTACAGATGCAGTCAAAGAGGAGAAAGCAGCCCCTGACAGATGGGAGCCAGCCTGGCACTACATCTTGGCCTGGTTGTTGCTGAGGGCTGTCCTGGGGCTCACAGCTGGGTCTTGTGTTCTCCTGTTGAACACAGCTTCACAAGACATCAACATCAGAATCATGTCTGAATACACAGAAACATGAACACGGTCCAAACCACAAAAACGACCAAATGTCCCCCCAATCCTGGCACTATGAGTGATCACTGCTTCTTTGCCAATAACAGCGTTAGCCCTGCTGCTGCTGCTGCTAAGTCACTTCAGTCATGTCCGAATCTCTGCGACCCCATAGACAGCAGCCCACCAGGCTCCCCTGTCCTTGGGATTCTCCAGGCAAGAACACTGGAGTGGGTTGCCATTTCCTTCTCCAATGCATGAAAGTGAAAAGTGAAAGTGAAGTCGCTCAGTTGTGTCCCACTCTAGCAACCCCATGGACTGCAGCCCACCAGGCTCCTCCGTCCATGGGATTTTCCAGGCAAGAGTACTGGAGTGGGGTGCCATTGCCTTCTCCTAGCGTTAGCCCTACACCAACTCTTCTCTCCTTCTTGGTAATGAGACTTATTAACATAATCACGGAATTACCCCTACTTCTTAACATCAAATCCTGAGCAGAGTATTGCTCTGTTTACTCTCCCAAATCACCTAGATTAAGCCCAAATTCTGTTTATGTGCTTTCTAAAACTCTTTTACGCAGAGCTCCTCACCATTCCTCGAGGTGCGTGTTCTCACTAGCTGCAACAAGCCAACCTTTTCAACTACTGCAGTATGCCTGGTGATCTTTGGCTGGAAGACATTGACGCCCCCAAAGGCAGAACAGCACAAGAAGAGAAGGTCACAAAGCCACTTTTACAACAATTAGTGATTCCATTCTACTGCTTCCAGAAGTCACACTCACATATGTACACAGTGCATGCTTTTGTATCAGGATGTGAAAATGAAGGACCAAATTTAAATATGAAAAGTCATTAAGGGACTTCCCTAGTGGGACAGTAATTAAGACTGCACTTCCACAGCAAGGAGCACAGGTTCAATCTCCGGTCAGGGAACTAAGATCTCCTATGCCTCATGGCTCAGCAAAAAAAAAAAAAAAGTTATTAAAAGGAGTTAAAATGTTCAAGTTCAGGCTTTGAATTCTATCTAGCTAACTAGTTTATAAGGGCTGCTGGTCATCCTAAGATTATTCCGCTCTTCCCACAAAGACCTGCATCACTTCCTGGCACCTGGATGGGGACCCAGCAGGAGGCGTCAGGAGATGCGACATTTCCCAGCCATCCTGGGAGTCTGTTAGGCCCACCCCGAGCCAGGTGTCTCTCCCATCTTCGGTGGGAACTTGCCTTTGCTGTGGAGTCAGAAACCTGCACTTTGGGAGCTAACACTAATTTTATGCGCAATTTCAATTTTGTTTTCTTGCTGTCCTTCAAAAAAAATTTTTTTCAAGTGTTTTGGGAACACTAGTATGTCTCAGCTCTGCAAAAAAAGACCTAAAGGGGCTTGCTTCATCTCTGCCTGGCTCAGAGTTTTGAAGGGAAAGCACACACCCCTGGGGGCTGTGGGTGGGCAGAGCAAGAGAGCCCTAGAGGATGAGAGGAACTCATGGAACTCACAGTCACAGAGTTGGGTCTTCTTGCCTTTTATGCTAAAGATTTTCTAAGTAGTCTATCTTAGTCTATCTTCTCAACTTCAGGGAGTTCTGCACTTTACCCAGAGAAGGCATTGCTTTGCTGGGTATGCGTGGATTGAGTCAGAGTTGAGAGGATAAACTGAGGGGGAAGTGAGGATGCACAGCTCAACATGAATGAAGAGAAGCCCAGTATTGAGAACAGCCTCTGCGAAGTGCGCGATGGCCATTAAGAACTGGGTGGAGGAACTCCTATCGGCATCCCGTGCGAACAGCGCCCTCTAGAGCACAGTTAAAACGGTGCCCTGAAGCAAGACCTCTGGGGCCAGGAAGCCCACAGTGCAGCCTGAATAGTCCATTGGCTTGTTTACTGAGAAGCCTGTATGGACGTGAAGCCACTTGACTCTAAAGAAGTGCAGAAGGTGATTTTAAAGCTTCGTGTGTGACTGGAATTTGCAGTGACCCAAGAGTCGCTGGTTTTGGGATTCCAGTTGGAATCCACCAAGTTGCCTTTGCTGGGTTCCAGACTGGGGGTGAA
Source organism: Bos javanicus (assembly GCF_032452875.1). Classification (NCBI taxonomy): domain Eukaryota; kingdom Metazoa; phylum Chordata; class Mammalia; order Artiodactyla; family Bovidae; genus Bos; species Bos javanicus. Next base: position 32,623,901 of record NC_083896.1, read on the forward strand.
AGCACAGTAGGGAAGATACCTAGTAACACATAAGGAGATCCAACCAGTCCATCCTAAAGGAGATCAGTCCTGGGTGTCCATTGGAAGGACTGATGATGAAGCTGAAACTCCAATACAATGGCCACCTGATGCGAAGAACTGACTCATTTGAAAAGACCCTGATGCTGGGAAAGATTGAGGGCAGGAGGAGAAGGGGATGACAGAGGATGAGATGGCTGGATGGCATCACCGACTCAATGGACATGGGCTTGGGTGAACTCCGGGAGTTGGTGATGGACAGGGAAGCCTGGCATGCTGCTCTTCATGGGGTCGCAAAGAGTCGGACACGACTGAGCGACTGAACTGAACTGAACGCACAAGAAGCATGGTCATTGTCTAGAGGGAGGAGGGGTCCCTAGAGAATCCCAGGTGAAATTCCCTTCAGTCTGTCCCAGAACCACAGGGGACAAATGGGGTGAAAATGTCAGTTCTCAGACCTCCTTCATGCACTCGGGCCACACCTCCTGAGAGTCACTGTCCCAAATGTTGGATTCTAGTCTGGTGAACCTATAGCTGAACATTAACACAAGGATCCAAAGATTTCAGAATCCAGAGGATCCAGAGATTTCTGGTCTCATAGCCTTTTATTCTAATTACTATTCAAAAGAAACTCATTACAATGAAAATATCATTATACAAGTCTAGGTATATAATCCCATGAGTGTGTGCCTGCTCAGTCACGTCCAACTCTTTGGGACCCTATGGTCTGTAGCCCACCAGGCTCCTCTGTCCCCAGGATTCTCCAGGCAAGAATACTAGAGTGAGTTGTCATTTCCTTCTCCAGGGGATCTTCCAGACCCTGGGATCAAACCGGAGTCTCCCGCATTGCAGATGAATTCTTTACCACTGAGCCGCCTGGGAAACCAATATAATCTTTTGCTGAAACCAAAATCAATAGATGGTGTTCTCAAAAGATAGTATGTGAGGGACTTCCCTGGTGGGCCAGTGGTTAAGACTCTGCACTTCCACTGCGGGGGGAAGCACAGATTCAATCCCAGGTCAGGGAAGTAAGATCCCGCATGTCCCAAAATGTTTTGAGCAGTCAAAAACAAAGACAGTATGTGAACAGAAATTGCTTCATATAGTAAGTCATGTAACATATGATATATGCACTAGGATACTATAGATATGTGTTTGTTTTTTTCTTTGAATTTAAAAAAATTTTTTACTGGACTATAGTTGATTTACAATGTTGTGCTAGTTTCGGTTTTACAGCAAAATGAATCAGCTGTAAGTATACATACATCCACGCTTTTCTTTAGATTCTTTTCCCATGTAGCCCATTACAGAGAATATTAGACATTTAAAGGACTCCTTTACTGAATTATTATACATTATATTTATATGATTATATATGTATTTTGTTTTTATAATATATTTTATTATACATGTATGTGTGTTAGTTGCTCAGTTGTGTCTGACTCTGAGATCCCATGGACTGTAGCCCACCAGGCTCCTCTGTCCATAATTATATATATCATTATATATGTTATATAAATCATATGTATTAATATATAATATACTAGTCGGACACTGAGCGACTTCATTTTCACTTTTCACTTTCATGCATTGGAGAAGGAAATGGCAACCCACTCCAGTGTTTTTGCCTGGAGAATCTCAGGGATGGAGGAGCCTGGTGGGCTGCTGTCTATGGGGTCGCACAGAGTTGGACATGACTGAAGCGACTTAGCAGCAGCGTATGTTATATTATATAATAGTTTATAAAGAAAAGAATCATTTTTGCAAATGAAAATATCATCCTCTCACTTATGTGATTTGTACAAGTCCGTGTGTTGTGGGGATGTGTAGTTTGTTTTGTCTGAAAACTAGACACATCTGTGATAAAATGATTTTTAAGTCACCTCTCTCAAGTACCCAACTCAAATGGCACTGGCATTTAATAAAAGAATTTTAATGTTTACCAAGAGTTCTATTTATTATGTATCCAGAGACCCTGTTATTAGTCTGATCCTTCTAGTTCTCTATGGTTTGGGTTGGTATCACATCAATTCAGTCTTTCCAGCCCAGAAAGGAATGGATTCTATGTGGACTAGGGGCCTTGAATATGCTTTACTGAGTGTCTGCATCAAGAAAGTACACTTTGTTTTTGCAAAAACACATAGAACCCCAAACCTCAATGCCTCATAAAATAGTGGAGTAATTCAACTGATGCCTTGAGCTTGGCCCTGCAGGACTAGTAGTCATGAAGCGGTACCACAGGTGAAGGGTTTCCTGTGGGTCCAGCCTCACACCAAGAAACACGCAAAGAGAAGGCACAGAACTGAGTTTGGAGGGGGCATCTGGATGCCTTCCAGCCCCATATTCTAGCTTATGTTTCCTGTCACAGCCCTGGGGAGGGGCCTTTCAGGCAGGATGTAAGAGGTGGGTGTGTGGGGTTTGAATCTGGAGTTGGTCAGTCATTCTGTGGCCCTAACACTGGGTACCAGCCAGCGTCTCGGTGTGTCAATTTCCTCATCTGAAAAAGGGGCCCATCCATGTCTATTACAGATGAACAGAAAGAGCTCAGACGGCCCTTGAACTTGGAAAGTGATCCAGCCACTAATACCTTCAAGAAGGCGATCTCCAGTTCTGATTTCTCTCTCAAGTTACAGCCAGATGTTGAATGAAAGATCCAACACATCCTTATCTGTGATGCCTTGAATCCTGGGCTTCTCTGCCCCAGCATCCATGCTGCAGTAGCACTGCGCTTCCCATAAAGGTGCTGAGGAGGGCAAAGCTCTACCATAGGAAGCCGTGGCTCCGCCCGGGGGAGCCTGGAGGGTCAATGATTACCAGCATGGGCTTGGCTTCCGCCAAGCACAGGAGTTGCATTAATGGGGCGGCACGCCTGCATGCCAGCCTCCCACGTCCAAGAACTTTCTGGGAAAGCCCTGGAGGCAGAGGGAAGCAGAGCCAGCAGCCGGGTGCTCTCTGCCCTAGAACCGCCCTTGGGCCCCTGCTGAATTCCTCTCTTTGGGGCTCTTCTTGTCATGGGCAGGGCCCATCCCAGGAGACCCTCTCAGAGTGGGGATGAGGCTGCAGAGACCTCCCATCTGCCTCCTCACAGACTGCCAGGCGACTCTGGCAGCTGTCTTGAGCTGCTCTTGACTAGAGTCTGCCTCCGAAACAAGAAGGTGAATGAGAGAATGAGGAGAGCATCTCCCAGACTCAGAGCCCAACCAGACCTGCCCCTCAGAAGGTCAGGAGCCCACGCAGCCCTGCTGACGCATGTCCCCCAAGGCCTCTCTTGTTTTTTCACTCACTGGTGTGTATAATGTCCTGCAAAAGGTGAAGTGAAATTCCACCTTACTTCCTCTTATTTGCCCTTCTAGCATAATCAAACCCAATCACAAGAAGCTTTTCCATCTCAGAAATGGTACTTAACCACTCTGAGCTGCAACTTTTCCTAATAAATCAGTGATTATAACACCTATTTGTTGCCCAGGGGATTCACTGGAAAATACACACATCCATACAAAAACCGCTCCATGAATGTTGGTAGGGCATTATTCGTCTCAGCCAGAAAGTTAAACTCAAATGTCCATCTACTGGTGAATCAATCAATAAATGAGGTTTGTCCATACAATGAAATATTGAAAAGTGAAAGTGAAAGTCACTCAGTCATATCTCTGTGATCCTATGGACTGTAGCCTGCCAGGTTCTGCTGTCCATGGAATTTTCCTGGCCAGAATACTGGAAGGGGTGGCCGTTCCCTTCTCCAGGGGATCTTCCCAACCCAGGGATCAAACCCAGGTCTCCCACATTACAGATAGGATTTTTACCATATGAGCCATCAGGGAAGCCCCCAATGAAATATTATTCAACCATAAAAAGAGAATGAATTACTGATACATATTACAATGTAGAAAAACTTTGAAAGCATAGTACTAAGTGAAAGAAGTCAGATATAGTATTATTCCCTTTGTACAAATGTCCAGAATAGACGAATCTAGACACAGAGGTAGTTAGATTGGTAGCTCTCAGTAGGGTTGGTGAAGGGAAGTGGTGAGTGACTGCTAATGGGTACCCTGTTCCTTTTTGAGGTGATGAAAAAGTTCTAATATTGTTGGTGGTGATGGTTGCCCAACTTTGTGAATATACCAGAAACCCTTTAGAGGGATGGATTGCATGGTATGGGAATTATTGTATTGTATTGTATTGTATTGTATTGTATTGTATTGTATGGCTCAGCTTTCCAAGGTGGTAAAGAACCTGCCTGCCAATACAGGAGATGTAAGAGACATCTTACATCTTACATGTGTTTGATCCCTTGGTCAGGAAGATCTCCTGGAGGAGGGCATGGCTACCCACTCCAGTATTCTTGCCTGGAGAATCCCATGGACAGAGGAGCCTGGTGGGCTACAGTCCATAGGGTTGCAAAGAGTCAGACACAACTGAAGCGACTGAGCACGCATGCATTCGTATCGTATTGTATTGTATCGTAACATATCCTATCACATCCTATTGTATTATTTCAATAGAATTTGTACAGGAAAAATCCATGTCAAGGACCTCTTGCTCAGCGGGGACTCAGGAAACTGTCCGCCATCCACGTCCCGTCTCTCCATTTCTTAATCCCATTCCTCCCTCCTCCAGCACCCCCTGGGCCTTTATGGGGTCCTCGGCTGAATTTGGCCCCTTCCTCCTACAGCAAGTGGCCATGGTGATTCGGGAGATACCACACCCAAAATATTTCCTTGGTCACAAGAGCCTGGAGGTACAGAAAGATGCTTCTGCTGATCCTCCCCCTCAACACAGGCTCTGGTGGCAAAAAGAGGGACCGCGCCTCTCCCAGCATGTGTGGGACAAATCCTCGGCCCCTGCCACCCCGGCCAGTGGTGACCACTGGAGCAGCCTAGGTACAGTGAGATACCGCCCCACCGTCCACCCTGACCTGGGCTCCCCGCACCATGCCCCTGACCTGGCAGTTCAGTCTGAAGCCCGTCAGCTCTGTCCACTCTGCCGCACAGCTCAGGGCTGGAAGTCCAGCCAAGGACTTGGCTTGGGAGCCGGGTCTGCTGTCCTCAAAGCATGGAAGGCGCACGGACTCATGCTGTCTGATGGGATGCACGAGGCCTTGAACTTGTCAGGCTGCAAGTGTGGGCCACCCCCGCCCCCACTCCCTGACCCTCTCTCTCACACTCACAGGAACTCAGCTCCATTCCCTCCCGCCCTCTCCTTCACTTGGTACCTTTTTAATCTTCATTGTTTTCTGGAACTTTTTTCCTTGCCCATAGTCCTTGCTCTGTTCCTGGAGTCAGTAACCTGACCTATAAAATTCTTACTTAGATTGACCTCTCTGGAGATGCGGTGACCTCACAGATTAGCCAGAAGCCCATGGGACCATAGAAACCCCTCCTGGCCCCACATTCCCATAGTAGTCCTTCCCTCCGCCCCGCACACACATGAAGGAGGGTGGAGAAGGGGAGCTGAAGCATGGGTGGGGTTCTTGGCTGCTTTCTTGGTGACAGCTATGGAGAGAGCTGCGTGGAGTCCAAATTCAGGGGGCCTCTCAAGGAAGAGACAGAAAACTGCCTACTGTGGAGACCTGGCGGTTGGCCCCTTTCTCAGGCCCCAGGTGGGATTTCTCTGTATGCTTCCTGAACACAGGCCATTTCTCTCTCTACAGATCGCAATGACCTCTTTGATGACGTACCATCAGGACCAAGCCTGGACCATGATAAATAAACGATGTTTTGAGGACAAAGAAACTAAAGCACAGCCCCTGTCCTGTGATGAATGCTAATTCCCAACCAAAAGGGGGGCCAGTCTACCTGGAGAGCACAGGCAGGTGTCCCCGACTCTCTGAGCTTGAAACACCGGATCTGGAGTCAGACTTGAGTTCTAGCTCTGCGATGCCTGGATGCCCGGATGCCCGTCTGAGCCGACTGCCTGTATTTTTACAGGGTGTATTTCCCAAGGTAATCGATTAAACCTGGAAAAAATCAGAACAGAAAGTCACTAAGAGAAGTTTAGGAGTCATACAGACCCTGGGGCTTACTGTGAGCTATGTTTGCTTCTTCCTTCCTTCCTTTCTCTCTTTCTTTTCTTTTTTTTTTTTTTTCTGTCTTGCTCCTCTGTCTAGCCCTGAATTGCAGAGCCAAAGCCTCTGTTTTCTGGTTTACTTTTCCTGTCCATGACACTGCCAAGAGCTATACCCTTTTTCATCGATGGGTTTTCACAACATCATTTTAGTTCTGGTCTGGTCCCCCTCACTGGGGTTCCCCTGCACTGCCCCCGGGATCAGCCAGAAGGACTGCCACTAGGAATTGCCCAGAGATGGACCAGGGGCTTAGCGCTGACCAGAATGCCAGCTCCCTGGCACCTGGCGGGCTGTGGGTCTGTGGGGTCGTGGGGCCCAAGCTGTGAATGCTGAGACTGAGAGCATCACTGCAGAAGGCCAGCGGGTGGGGTTGGCAAAGCAAAAATGGGGATGAACAGGTGTCCCTGTGGTAGTGAAGGTCAGGCTACAAGGTGATATGGACTTGATTTAAAGCCTACTCCTTCCACTTGTGAACAGGATAAACAGCTTTGCTTCACTGAACCAGAGTGTTCTCCATGAAAGTGGAGTTAAGAACGCCTGTTTCTCAGGCTGAGACGAGACCCAGGGTAAGAGCACCCCATAGCGGATACAGAATGTGGAAACCTCAATGAGGTCAGCTTCCTTCCATGCCTGGCAGAGATGAGGAGCCTCCTCGAAGAGACGACCAGAGATTGACTTGGCATTTGGGGAAAAATTGGAACTCCCAGGTCTGAATTTGAGCAGGCGGCCGGCTCTCCTGCCAGACCCAAGGACGGACTCGGAAGGGCCCCTTGAACTGCAGAGGAAATGCAGGGGCGGGAGGGTGTGCTGCCTGGGGGAGATGCCAGCCGTGGGAAGTGTTCTTCTGCCTCTGCTAGCCCTGTCTTCCCTGGCTCTTCAAGAAGTCTCTCCCCTCAGAATCTCTGGGAGGAGGAGGCAGTGGGCTCTGGGTTGCTTTAAGGGGGCCTGTAAGGAGCATTTTTGTACACAAGAAGCCCAAAGGGAGAAGACTTTGTTTATTTGGCTGCTTGGGAAAAATAACAAAGCTGGGGGGAAAGGACTGAAGATCAAAAAGAAAAACACTACCCATAAAACGATCAGATTAGATTAGACCACGAAGATCTAATTATGCCAGGCCAATTGAATTTCCTCTGAGGTTAGCGTGACCAGCTTTCCAGAAGCAGAGGCAGCTGGGGTGCAGGGCTGTGACTGACGCCTGGCATGTCCTTCTTCCGAACACTCTTAGCGGGGGGTCAGTCCTGTGACCCCCGGGTGGGCATGTGAGTGCATCTCCACTGGGCATCTTGGGCTAAATTCCACTTCCCAAAGAATGTCTCTAGAATCCCCTTTTCTTTCTTAGCACCAGCACAGCTTATTATATATTTATCTTGTTGAATGTGTGCCTTCCTCAGCTCTGTCAATGGCACAACTATCAAGGAAAACTTCATTCAACCTTGATTCTTCTCTGTCTCTCATCCCCACAGTCAATCCATTGGCAAGTCTTCTCTGCTCTTCCTACAAAATACATTCAGAACCTCTCTGCTCTCTGGGCTCCATCTTCTCCAATCCCACCATACTCCAAACCACCATCACTCTTGCTTTGGCTATAGAAATAGCCTGCTGTCTCTCTCTCTCCTCACTCTGACAACTTTCCCCAGGTAGAGGAGAAAAAGATCAGAGAAGCCAAGTTATCACCCCAAGTTCACAGAGCTGTGCTGGGCTCAGTCATTTCAGTCGTATCTGACTTTTTGCCACCCCATGGACCATAGACTGTCACGTTCATCTGTCCATGGGGTTCTCCTAGCAAGAATACTGGAGTGGGTTGCCGTGCCCTCCTCCAGGGGATCCTCCCAACCCAGGGATCAAACTCATGTCTTCTGACTCTTCTGCATTGCAGGTGGATTCTTTAACAATGAGCCACAGAGGAAACCAGAGTTCACAGACCTAGAAAGTGTGCATTCAGCTCACTGTAGCTTTCTCTGTTGTGATATGTGTCCACTGACTTAATAATTAGAAGAAACTTATTAAAATGCATCTCTTTCACTGTGACTTTCTGTGGCACAGATGGAAAGCTGGCAGTGTATTCCCTAAAAGGTCTCCATTCCAGCCAGGCAGCACTCCTCTCTAATGTGGTTGGAGGCGCACTGAAGGGTTTGACTTTGCTTTACAGAATGGGGGTGGGAAGGTTGAAACCAACCCAGAGGGAAAAGAATACATGCTTGTTGCATGTCTGCACATGTAAGAGCCTGCGGTGGCGGCTTGGCAGAAACTAGTCCATTCGATCTTCAGTGACCCCATGAAATAGGTATAATGGTCCCTATTTTATGGGATGAGGACACTGAGGTGTGGAGAGGTTAAGCAGCTCAGGTGGGCAGAGCTGAGATGGGAACCCAAGCCTTCCTGGATCCTCCTACCGGAAGTTCCATGAAGATTGAGTGAGTTCTGATCTAAGGTCAGGAAGGAGAGGCAGGAGAGCTTGGGGAGAGACAGACCCTCCGTTTCCTCTCTCTTTCCTTCCTTGCTTGCTCTTCCTTTGCTTATTCCTTCCTTGTGTTCCTTCGGTCAATAAATATCTACTGAGAGTTTATCACATGCCCGGCTCCAGGCTGGGAGTGGGGATAAAGCATCAACAAGGTTGGTGTTCAGGGAGGTGGAGAGCGCAGGACAGATAACAAAAAGAACTAAATAAACAGGGTCATTATAGATGGAGATAAAGGCTGAGAAAGCTGCGGCAACAAGGGGTGACCTTGACATTAGCAGCGAGTAGAAGGCCACTGAAAGCCCAAGATGGTGGGGGTAGTAGCAATGCCAAGAGGAGAGGGGGCAGGTCCTCCCCAGGCTGGGGGGTGCTGACCTCACCTGCTGGTTCCAGCCCAGGGTTTTGCTCGGACACATTTCAGGCAGAACCAGGAGACCTCGCCTACCTCCACTCCAGGATGGGCACAAACCCAGCTTCCGTCTTCCCATTTGTCAAATGACAATCATAGCACACCTACCTTCCGGGCCATTATAGCAATGAAATGATGTAGTGTTTGGGAGAGTCCACGTGGATGAGTGATGAGCTGTATAAGAGTTAGAATCGTAGTTAAGAGAGGGTTCAGTTAGACACAAGAAGAGCTCTGATGGAAAGGGTGATATGATGTGCATCAGGTTTCCAATGAAGAATCTTCTCCATATGGACCATTGAAAATAAAAGCAATCAAATTAGCAGATGTAAGCTATTGTATATAGACTGGAAAAACAACAAAGCCCTACTGTATAGCATACTATATATAGTATATATACTATATGTTTTATATATATATATATAGTATTATATGATATATATATATATATAGTATAATATACTATGGTATACTATATTCAAAATCCCATGACAAACTATAATGGAAAAGAATATTTAAAAAGAAATGTATGTATATATATTTCTTTTTAAATGTTCTTATGTATGTTGTTATTGTTTAGTTGCTAAGTCGTGTCTGACTCTTTGGGACCCCATGGACTGCAGCCTGCCAGGCTCCTCTGTCAGGAAGATTGCCTGAAGAAGGAAATGGCAACTCACTCCAGTAATATTGCCTGGGAAATCCCATGGACAAAGGAGCTTGGCGGGATACAGTCTATGAGGTGCCAAATAGTCAGACACAGCTGAGTAACTGAGCACACACACACACACATATATATGTGTGTAACTGTATCCCTTTGCAGAAATTGACAGACTTTGCAGAAATTAACAAAACATTATAAATCAACTATATATTTCAATGAAAAATTTTAATAAAATAATGCAGAATTTTTCAAAGAAACAGAAGAATTTTTCAATGTAGACGTGACTTGCAGGAAGAGGCAACATAAAGAAATCAGGAAGTCTCTTTGCTAGTAGTACATCAGGGATTCTAGAAGGTTCTATATGAGCAACAGTGAAGGTATTGCCCATCGGACCACGTGTTACACACAACCCGTGGGGATGTGCCTGGGCCCCTCCCCACCCCACCTGCCACAGCCCCACTGCCCAGGGTTACCCTCATGAACTCCCGGGTGGGGGACTGGGGAGCGTCCACAGCGCAGAGGCAAGACTAGCATCTTTCTGTGTGTGCTTGCCTTCTCTCCGTCCCCCAACACAGCCGGGCCTGGAAATGGTTCAGCATCTGGACACTAGTCACCAGCAAAATATGCATGGCCTTTACAGTGTCTGCATTTGGAAATTAGCCTGTCTGTGGTCTGGCTGTTGGTGTCCCTGCAGTCCCCTCATCCTCAGGGCTAAGCCGGCAAAGACAGCACCCACTGCACCGTCAGCTCTCGCCCAAGCTCTGTCCAGAGTGAAGCAGGCGGACAAGCGGATTAAAGAGGCCTGCTTCCCAGAACAGCATCCCAAGAGAGCTGAGGAGGGGGACGACGGTCCAGGCAAGGGTGGGGTCTGCAGGGCTGACACCCTGGGGAGAAGTGCCCCAGAGCCTTTGGAATAGAACAAGAGTAACAGCTAGATGATGCGAAGAGCAGCCTCACTGGAAAAGACCCTGATGCTGAGAAAGATTGAGGGCAGGAGGAGAAGGGGCCGACAGAGGATGAGATGCTGGATGACATCACCGACTCAATGGATATGAGTTTGAGCACACTAACTTCAGGAGGTAGTGAAGGATGGGGAGCCTGGTTGCTGCAGTGCATGAGGTTGCAGAGTAGGACACGACTGAGCAACTGAACAGCAACAGTAAGAAGGCAATGAGGGGCTGGTGAGGGGATAAAGCATCTCTGGGAGCTCTAGGACAGGAAGGAAGCTTTGAGGTGGCTCATTTATGGGGTAGACCCAGGCTGCTTGAAGAAAAACTTAGCCAGGGGAGATGGTCAGAAGTGGCTGTTCCTCCCTGGTCCAGGCTTAAACTTAGAAGCAGATAGCTGCACCTTCAAAACACCAGAGAGAGTGGGATTGTGGAGGACTCACCTACCTGGTGCAAGAACATGAGATCAAGAGTGAGGGGCTCGTGACTGCCTTCTGCCCCCGAACCCCTCCCCTGAGAGCCAGGTGTGAGTTCCTGTCTGTGTAAAGAAATACTTCCTTCTGAAACCCATCCCTACCACTCAGCACCTGGACACCCAGCTTCTTCCTGATGCCTAACCCACATCCTCAGGCTGAGATTTGAATCTACTGTCACCTAACCTTCAGCAGGTGTGAGAAAACCAGCCCTCTCCATGTTAGAAAGCAATTTTAGCCCACATCTCTCATCGACCTTCTCAAATGACAGCCTGTTTCTCAGCTTCCCTTCACTGTCACTAGACTCAAATCCTTTGGAAGGAATTTGCCCACTCCATGCCAAGTGATGAATCTCTCTGCTCACATCGCTCTGGGCACAAGCCTGGCCTGGGCCCTTTTCCCTCCCCTCCCCACACTCCCACTCACAAGTTCCTTAAAGAAGCATCTTTGTCTGTAAAAATCCAAAACGACAAACAGCTTCAGAGGCCAGAGGAAGGCATGTGCGATAAAAAGGTAAATAAAATCCAAACCTACAACACACTTCTACTTCTCAGCCAGCCCCTTTCCCCAGGAGACTTCATCTTGTCCTTGTCTTGACAGTGGTGAGCGTCCGCACAGCTCTCACTCCCAGTGGTCTAGGACAAAGGAGTGTGAGAACCTAGACTCAAAGGTTTGCTCAGAAGGGTGCAGGTAAGCACTCTGAGTTAGAATCTCTCAGAGGTACCCTCTTTTGCTGTTGTTCAGTCACTCAGTCGTGTCTGACTCTTTGCAATCCTGTGGACTGCACCACACCAGGCTTCCTTGTCCTTCACCATCTCCCAGACTTTGCTCAGACTCAGGTCCATTGAGTTGCTGATACTATCCAACCATCTCATCCTCTGTCACCCCCTTCTCCTCCTGCAGCATCAGGGTCTTTTCTATGAGTCAGCTCTTCACATCAGATGCCTCTCTACTCCATCAAAAGGGATGGAGCAGTTGGGACAGTGGATAAGTCTTCTCTCCTTGACCCCCTCACCCCCACCTCACTGGGGCAGCCCAGGAAATAGACTGGGTGGGAGGGGAAAGCCCAGCCCCTTCAGACAGAATGTGCCCCCACTCATGCTTCCCTTGTTCTTTCCTGTCTGAACTCCCAGGAGCCTGAAATTTCTGCAAGGAAGGGACAGGGTGCTCACACTTTGGAAAAGTCGGGCACATGGTGGAATTCCCCAGAGGTCTTCCTAGGTGATCCTCTGACCACTCCTGTGACTTATCTCTGACTGTCTCCACTCCATGCTTGATTCATCAGCTGTCCCACCCTTCCCAGCCAGCCTCTGAATCCCCTGGTCCCTGAGTTGGTCGAATGCCTTCCAGCACAAGACTGGGATTACTGTTATCTCTCCCAGCATCTCACCAGTGACTTGGACTCCTAAAGGCCACACCGCACAGAATTCTTTTCCTGTGAGAAGCTAGCAACAGTTCTTCATACTTTCCGAGCTCTGTCAAGCCCCTCAAGGACACGTGGCAGATCTGGACAGAGCCAGAAAGCTCCCAAGAATTTAATCAAGGGCAGCAAAGCATGAGTCTCCCCCGAGGGTAGTCACCTGAGAGAGCGGTGCTGGTTCCAGCTGCAAAGACGGTTTAGCCTGTTGCTTTCAGTGGTGTTGTGTTGCATATTTAAATCTGCCCCTAGGGATACAGTAGCACATTGGTATACCGCCCTGCCCCCCATAGATGAAATTCCCAACCTGACCCAAGAAACATTGATGGTTGTGCAGTTAGAAAAGAGAGAGGGGCCGCAGATGGACATCGGAAAATTCTGAATATATGAAAATTTCTGGTTTGTATTTCAGAGTACTCAAAACGAATGTTCTATTAAAGCCTAAGGGGTGACCTGCCTCTGTGAGTGTTTAGGAGTCTGGGTAACTGCAGCTTAGAGCCTGGGCAGACACACGGCCACCAGAGCAGACCACACACAGGGGGACCAATTTAGGAAAAAAATGACAGGTTACCTTGAGGGAGGAAGTCATCAATCTAAAGCCCTACATGGTGAATTCAGATTTCTGCTTTTCCTGTGGGTTCTAGAAAGTCTTGGACTCTTTTAGGCCTTAGTTTCTTCTTTCCTACCATGAGTGAGCTGGAGCATTTGAACCCTTAGGATGACTCTTTAAAATTAGTTATATATGTGTATGTGTGTAAGTAAATTACTTTGCTGTACACCTAAAATGAACAACATTGTAAATCAACTACACACCACTACAAAATAAAAATCTGCCAAAAGAAAAAAATTTTAGCTCCCATGATTTTTTTTTTTAATGGGATGGCACTGGTTGGGTTTTATATAACAGCCAAAATCCTTTTAGAGTTTTTGAGAAGGAACTATTCCTTGATAGGATCATCTTTAGATGCTCGTTGGTCTTGAATTTGCCCGTTGTCTGCATTATTCTTGGCTTCTTTGTGTTCTTCAGACAGAACCAGGGACTTTTAGGGATGAGGACCTCCCTCCCATTGTCTGCTCATGGATTCTGACAAGGCATCGGCAATGATGGGGAGAATTCTCTGAACACCTTTCATCACAAAGCCAGCAAGGATGGCTTAGGACCCTCCATATGCAGCAGGGAATAGAATTCTCTGAGCCCCATGACCTTGGGTTATGTTTTGTTTCTTGTTAACTTTTCTAGGTCTACCTCCTACATGTCTCCCATGAATTTTTCCTTCATCTTTTTTTTTTGAAGGTATTTGCTTTTGCAATGGCAACCCACTCCAGTACTCTTGCCTGGAAAATCCCATGGATGGCGGAGCCTGATGGGTCCATGGGGTCCCTAAGAGTTGGAGATAACTGAGCGACTTCACTTTCGCTTTTCACTTTCATGCATTGGAGAAGGAAATGGCAACCCACTCCAGTGTTCTCACCTGGAGAATCCCAGGGACGGGGGAGCCTGGTTGGCTGCCGTCTATGGGGTCGCACAGAGTCGGACACGACTGAAGCAATTTATCAGCAGTAGCAGCAGCTTTTATTCCATTTTTTTTTTCCAGTTCCCACATATGCTCCCTGTTTATTCATGAAGATTATGAACTATTAATACCTGATCAAGCCAAATCACCTTTGCTGTCTGGAGCAGAGCTAGAATTACTCGTGAATCATACATAATCCAGGAGATAGAGTAGACTGGGAAGATCTGATCCTTTTCTCTCTTTTTTTAGATTTTTTTTTTTTTTCCTGGTACTGACTCTCTTGTGGCTTGCAGGCTTAGTTGTCCCTTGGCATGTTCCCCAACCAGGGATCAAACCCACATCACCTGCACTGGAAGGTAGATCCTTAACTACTGGATCACCCAGGAGGTCCCTGGTTCTTTCTCTTTACTTTTGGCTTTAGACTAAGTCATCACTGCCTGGTACTTTGTCTTCTCAACCTATATAATTTTAATGATCTTATTGGCCTTGAGATGAAGGTAGATGGATGGTCCCTTGGAGCTATTCCTTAACGCCTTTATCAGGCTGAGCATCACCTCCACCTCTGAAAAGGCTGAGCTGATGTGGAGGAAAGTGATGGTGGCAAATAGAGCCATTACAACTGATTAACGTAGTCAACTATCCTCAGTTAACTATTGAACAAACTTCAATTTCTATGCGAAGAAATTCACTCAACTGGGCTTGAACTTGCAACACAAAGTATATTCTGGCACAGTCTTCTTCTCAGGCCTCACAGAAACTAAGCTGAAACACTGTGAGTCCTTGTGGGGACCCCAGGAGTTACTTCATCTCCAGGAAAAGGAGTCCTAGGGGCCCCTGAAGGTGGCTACTCTGACATGAGGATGTCCACACTTAAAGTCCAGTGTGCTGTTTCCTCCAGGTATTTTGAGCTGTGAGATCTCAGTATTCCACAGCCTGTCACCCGCCTGTTGAGTGGAAGGGGGAGGGACGTTTGGTGGATCTTGGGGTCAGATGGACTCACTGCCTGTGGGACCAGCCCTGAGCATCTCAGATGCTGTGATAGGATGGGGGTCACACGGACTCAGATGCTGTCCTTTCCCCATCATGGCCAGGAGGGCCCAGAGTGAGTGACCATGCCTGAGATGTCAGTGCCTCCACTGACCCCAGCAAGGGATAATCATCTTATCAGTGTCATTCTGTTCCCTGTAGCCCGTTGGAAAGAAACTCAGGAATTCTGACTTCACTTATCCTCCCTTTCTCTCCATCATTTTGCTGTGCTGTGTGCTTAGTCACTTAGTTGTGTCCAGCTCTTTGAGACCCCATGGACTGTGGCCCACCAGGCACCTCTGCCCATGGGGATCCTCCAGGCAAGAATACTGGAGTAGGTTGCCATGCCCTTCTCCAGGGGATTTTCCCAACCCAGGGATTGAATCCAGGTCTCCCGCATTGCAGGCAGATTCTTTACCATCTGAGCCACCAGGGAAGCCCATGAATACTGGAATAGGTAGCCTATCCCTTCTCTAGGGGATCTTCCTGACCCAGGAATCGACCCGGGGTCTCCTGCATTGCAGGCAGATTCTTTGCCAGCTGAACTACCAGGGAAGCCAATACTTCCCTGCAAAATGGGCCTGAAAATAGACTGACTCATAGGAATAGGGCTTCCCAGGTGGTGCTAGTGGTTAAAAAACCTGACTCCCAAAGCAGGAGACATAAGAGACATGGATTTGATCCCTGGGTCAGCAAGATCCCTTGGAGGAGGGCATGGCAACCCACTCCAGTATTCTTGCCTGGGAAATCCCATGGACAGAGGAGCCTGGTGGGTCACAGTCCATAGGGTCACACAGAGGTGGACATGACTGAAGCGGCTTAGTATGCATGCATGCATAGAAAAACCCACATGGAAGACATCTCAGCATCTGCTCAGTGTGAGTGGGGAATGCTTTGCAGCAATTAATGGTGCATAGAGTAATCTTTTTAGAACCTTCACAGAGGCCTCTAATGCTCAGTGATTCTGTTATTATTTCTAATATTGTCTCAGCTGTTTGCTCCACAGTTGGGAGGGACACATTTTCTGCCCTGCCTCCTAAGGGTTGACAGCGGGGCTCAGCAGAGACCTAGAGCAATGCCCTGTCTAGGGCTGGGCACTCGGGGTAAGGAGAAGGAAACACAGGCTCACTTTGCTGAAGACGTGCTTTCTCGGCAGACAGGCAGTTGCTCATTTTGGTGATGGAGGAAAACAAATGACCAGGGATTTCACTTCTGAGGTGGGGGTCCCTGAAAGGCCAGCCCCCTAGCCTACACAGTGCCCACCTCCCATGAGGTCCAAGCCTGTTAACTTATTTCTCTGGGTTCAAGAGGCCATGTGGCTTGAGGGTAAGTATAGAGAAAATGCTTTTTTCTACTCAAAGTTTGCTCATCATTTGGACTTTGGGGAAATTTACAGAATGAGACCAGCTAACCCTCAGGTTCCCATGTTCAGGGCTATACTTCATCCTCGCAGCCAGAGTGCCCCAAATCTTGTGCATTCTGCCTTTTAGTAATTTCCCAACTGGTTTCCAGAAATTGTCTTATCCCAGCCCAATTCACCTGGCACTTTGCACACAAAGCAGCTTTTCTAAGTTGTAAATACGACCTCATGTGGCTTCCCACTGCCTTCAAGACTGTGCTGCTCTCGTGGGTATCGTACACAAGGTCCCTCATCACGGGCGCTCGCCCTGCAGCCTCATCTTTCTTCTCCCCTCCCCGTCCACCCACTCCAGCCACAGTAGCCCCACATCCCCTGAAGATGTCACATTTTCTCATGCCTCTGTGTTTTTGTAAATACTACCTCGTATTCAGGAATGTCCTTCCTCTTGCCCCCACCAGTCCCATCCTGCCCACCCAGGGAGTTGAGGACTACCCTTCCACACAGGCAGTGATTATATCATGACTACATTGGGCACTTGCCCCACTCAGGTTTAACAGTCTATCTCCATGTACCCAAGCCCTGAACAGTAACTGCCATGAGAACAAGGGCTATTCAATAATACCCAGGACTTCGCAGAGCTCCCAGAACACAATGGGTGCTCATTCTAAGCTTGTTGAAAGGCAAATGAGGAAAAAATACCTGTATGTCTAAGACTAATAGTAATGCAGAGGGCAATGATGAAGAGAAGAAAATAGGATGAGCATCTTGAATTTTAGAACCAAGAGGAGTAGGATTTGGGTCAAACTCAGGCCCTATAAGCAATCCCAGGGAGAACTCAAAGAGGAAGAATTAAGAAGCATTCACGCCATGGAAACCACGGGACAAGTAAGAGGCAAAGCATGTGATCAAAGCTGATTCCTTGGGAAATCACTGAGCTGTGAAAAGGTCCAGGGTAGATTTGTAACCTGGCACAGAAAAAAATGAATTGCTGGGAAAAGGAAAGAAGACATGCATGAGAAATCCTGACTCTCAGCTCTGCAGAGCATTTCTTGGCAATTACAGCATCTTATGTATTTAAAAAAAAATACACAGAAAAAACGCCACCAACAGCATCAAAGCTCAGAGAACCATTTACAAGTCATCCGCTCCCTGTGCTGACCTGCAGATTCAGCCCGCACCTGAGCTGACTTGAGGTCCTCCTTACTGAGGGATAGGGAAGGGGACAGGAAGCATCTTCGTGCCTTACATATTAAAATAAATTTTTTTTCTAATGGTTCATTACTTCACAAAGCACCCCTCCCCTGCCCCTCACCGTGTTTGGAAAAACTGAAGCTAACTTAGTGAGAATACATTTTCAAAAAACAGGCCAGAGTAAGGCAAGACAAGCTAAGCCCACGACCGAAGGGCATCAGGCAGTGGGCTAAGTTAAGTCCTTGTCAAAAACAGCGCGCTTCCCGTCACCGTGCCTGGCTCCATCTGCATGCCCAGCTACAGTAAAAAGCAAACACGTTCTTCCTAAACCTTACCAATTGCTAAAGACAAATATTTTTGGAGCCGCTATGCACAGCATCTGTACAACATGGTTGTTTGGAGAAGGGGACTGCAGATCTGCTTGTTCTCAGGCTTGTAGAAAGCAGAGCACAGGGAACAGGTGTCGTGCACCGTCAGAGCACCCATACGGCTGACACTGAACAAACCTGGAGGATCCCAGATGACTTAACTTGGAATCAAGCAACATTTCATCAAATGAAGGAAAGGCATTTGGGTGCAGGTAAGCCAAGCGTCTTATTAATACTAACGTGTTCCACTCAAACAAGGCTTCAGCCTCTTGCACAGTGGACCTCGCTAGCACCTTTGTGTGCATGCGTGCTAAGGCACTTCAGTCGTGTCCGACTCTTTGCAGTCCTATGGACTGTAACCTGCCAGGCTCTGCTGTCCTTGGGCTTCTCCAGGCAAGAATACTGGAGTGGGTTGCCATGCCCTCCTCCAGGACTAGCACCTTACCCTCTGCCAAAATGACAGCAAAGGCAGAGAGAGGTCTGCCCTTGCAGGGGCTAACGCTGTCAGGGACACAAGTCCATGCAGGTCTCCACCACCATGAGGAGGCAGTGAAGCTAGGCATGACACTCAGGGCTGTGGAACCACGAAGGGCGGCCAGGACGGAGCTCATGGCTCATCATTCATTTGCAAACAGAAGACCCACAGCATCAAGTGAGGGAGTTAAAATCACACCATTATAATCTGGGAACAGAGAACAGTCCTGTCTAGATTTGAAATGGGGAAATGAAGACTAAATTTCCACCAGAATCAACTTCTTCTTTCCCCAAAGGGGCAATATGGCATTTCTCCGCTTACCTCATGGATTGCCAGCATGAATGCAGAGACAAAAGCTCAGTTCCTTGGTCCCCGAGAGAGCAGCCAGGTCCTTGACGTGAGTGAGTCCTTGCACCTTTGGTCCCAAGAGTTTGGATGGCACGGGTGAAGGGGCCCAGGGCCCTGTTGGTTTTTATGAGTCTGTGGGTCAGCTCAGACCGGCTGCCAACTCATCTGTATGCAATGGCTCTCAAAGAACACAGTTTACTTAGAACCGGATTCAACAAGAGGAGGCGTGGCGGGTAAGTGGGCAGGATACAGCAGAGGTGTTGAGCCGCCAGGGCTAATTATGAGGGATCTGTTTATGGAACTGTACTGGAACCAGTGTGCTGCGGCTGAGTGTCCCAGACAAACACACGCACGAAGGCTAGATGCTGCCGGGTCGGGGAGGAGCCCTTCAAAGCTTCTGCTCCATGACTCCTCTGTGGTCACAGCTCAGGCTGATCTGACTGTCCCTTGGCCATCATCACCCACCGTAGTTTCAGTTCAGTGTAGAACTCTGTAGCCAAAGATTTACAGTAGAGCTGACTGGGAAGGAAGCCCTAGAGCACCAACTTTTCACCTGGGGACAAGGTCCTAGCTTCTCTCCCTGGAGTCTAGAGTAGAGAGTGAGGTCATGGAGGTGACAGACTTGGCACGCACTTGGCATTGAGTAAATGTTCCAGAAATCAGCACACCCCAGGGTCTGCTTTCTTTCCTTCTTCCCATCCCACCCTCGAGGGTCATCTCACTCTGGCTCACACATCTTGTCTTATACTCTCTTATGGGTGTGACACAGGGGTCAGTGTTCCCCCTGCCCTGGTGGTCTTTGTGGGCCTTCACTCACTCCACTGCTGGTCACCACTGGAGAATCAGAAAGCGGTCCCCCTAGTAAACTGTCACTCTGCACTCGTGGAGTATTGGGAGGTCAATACAGGCACCCTTCACCCTCTGGTCTCCACTTAACACCTCAGCAGACTGTTGTTGTTGTTCAGTCACTCAGTCCTGTCCGATTCCTCTGTCCTCCACAATTCAGCACCAGGGCTCTCATCTTCAATTTCAGAGCAGGAGGCCAAGGAGCCACAGAGTCCCTGGGTCAGCATGAGTCACAGAGATACCTCTCATTCTCCCAATCAGCCTCCAGATAACTGAAAACACGAACACATACCTCTTGCAAAGCTAAACACTAATTCTCCAGTCAGTGCAGAACCACTCAAAATGAGGAAAACAAAGGGTTCCTTAAGTGCCTCATTCATTTGCAAGTCAGGTCCCTTGCAGGATGGAGCCAGAGCGTCTCATTATTTTGGAGAACAGGTAGCTATTTTACCTCCATTCCCCCTCTCCCCTTGCCCCCCATTCAGACCAGCCCCTGGGGACCAGCTGGGAATTAGAAAGAGGGTGTTGCTAGGCAACCTGGAGGGCAGGGCTGCTGACTCTCCCAGTTCCAGGCATCTTGCTCATAATAGGGAAGGTGAATCAGATGGAATATTGCATCTTCCATAGAACCAACATGGATCGTTTTCTCAGTCTCTCCTCCTGCCTTCATGGGGAAGTCCTGCTCCTGCTCCCCCATCTGCTGCTTCTCCCACCTCCGTGGTCACAGACACAGTCCTCCTTGCCCCGGCAGCCTGGGACAGTGAGCAGAGGGCCTTTCTCCCTGGCTTTACCCAGGTCCCACTTTGCTGGTGCTCACAGGAATTAACTCCTCAAACACAGCCTGGAGCCCCAACCTCCACACCTGAGCTGGGGGACCAGAGCTCATGGAAGGCTTTTCTTTTCCTTTTCTTTAAAGAAATTTGGAGCATTGCAAAGGTATTATTCCATTCATGACTAATATTCCAAGGGGAGCAACTTATATAAACAGTAGGTCTTTGGAGGGGCTTCCCATGTGGCTCAGTGGGTAAAAGAATCTGCCTTCAATGTAGGAGACCCAGGTTTGATCCCTGAGTTGGGAAGATCCCCTGGAGGAGGAAATGGCAACCCACTCCAGTATTCTTGCCTGGAGAATCCCACGGACAGAGGAGCCTTGCAGGCTATAGTCCGTGGGGTCTCAAAGAGTCAGACACGGCTGAACGACTAAACAACAGCAGCAATAAACCTGCAAGCTGTCTCCCTGCACACAATGGGGAGGGGATTCCCTGTGTCCCAGGCTACTGCCTTCTACAGATGTGGCTGGCGTCCTCTGATTCAGGAAGGGCAGGAAAGGCCATTCCACAACAAGCAAACACATCATCCCTCAGACCAGCCTCCAGCTCCTGAGTGGGCAGGACAGAGGGACTTCTGCTGGAAGATGTTCTTTCATCTTTGTGCCTCGGTTTTTTTTTTTTTTTTCTTTTAAGAGAACCAGTGTCTGGTGAAAGAGATGGTACAATGTGAACATGTCTGCCCCAGAAGAGAAGTAGGTTATCCCATTGAGGTGACAAAAAGGCAAGAGCACCGTCACACGGGCTTCCCAAGGAATGGTTTTGAGAAGCCCGTGTGCAAGAGATGAAAAGCTTTCCTCCGAAACACTGACTGCCTTTTGAAGAGGGTAGCACCCCCACTGCCCTGTGAAAAATTCCAGGTCAAGGGACATTAAAAGAAAAATAGGGTGGAACAAAGGGAGAATTTTGACAATTCTGTTTCATTCACTAAAGGCTTGTTGAGGGCCTTTCTGTAGAAGCCACAGCACCAGGCACTTGGCGAATTACAACATGAATAAATCATGGTGCCTGCCTTCAAGAGTTTAAGGCTTCATAGAGGAAAAGACATCACGGGCACAATAAGGCATAAATGCGTGGGAAGCATCATGAATAAATGGAAGAAGAGTTTTACTTTTAGCTGAGGGAGCCTCCAAGAGCTGGTGGTGCTTAGCAGGATGCTATTGGCGGGAGTGGGGTAGGATTATACCAGGTGGTCTTGGAAGGTGGGGAGTGGATGAAGGAGAAGTAGCTTGGAGGCTGGAGAACAAAGGTGAGTTGGGGGCATGTGGGTGGGCATAAGACCAGGGGTCCTTCCAAGATCTGTTGGAAGCCCAGAGGGAAGGGCCCAACGCACCCCCTCATTCGACGTGGCAGCAACACTGGCCTGAGGTTTCCTAGGATTTCAGTCCAGTGTCCTGGACATTTTGTTCCAGATTCTCAGTTGCTCACACCTGTGGCCATAAAATCAGAAGTCAAGACAAATGAGTTCACACGATCCCAGCCAGTCACCCCTGTGTTTGTTGAATGCCCAGGGGAGGCGGGGAGGGCTGCCCAGGGAGCAGATGCCCCTCAAGCCAGGACTTGGCATGCACTTTCTCCCAGGCTCACACATTTATGGGGGTCAGCTTCTTGCCTCAGGCACGCAAACCCTGGCTCTGGAAACTGCCGACTTCTGCAGTGATGCAGCACAGGTGCCAGTCCAGCGACCTTGAAGTTGATGGCTTTGTGGCCAAAGTGGCGGACGTGACAATCATTTCATACCATGGGTGACCAGCCCTGCACCTCTTTGCTCAAAGATCCACCCACGACGCATGTCCATGGTTGTCAGAACCTGTCGTACCTACAGGACAGACCATGAAGCCCAAACTCTCCCAGCATGTAAAGAACCTGGATTCCACTCACCAACACTGTTTTTCTGTTTTGACTGTGCCATGCAGCCTGTGGGATTTTAATTCCCCCACCAGGGATTGACCCTGGGGTAGAAAATGGCAACCCACTCCTGTATTCTTGCCTGCAGAATCCCACAGACAGAAGAGCCTGGCAGGCTACAGTCCATGGGGTCGCAAAGAGTCGGACATGACTGAGCAACTTAGTATGCACACACCAGGGATTGAACCCAGGCCCTCGGTAGTGAAAGCGCAGAGTCCTAACCACTGGCCAGCCAGAGAAGCCTTCAAAAATATGGATTCCAAAAAGCAGGTGGCACTGGCCTTCCAGCCTGGGTCCCTGCTGTCTCTCAGCCCCACAGCAACTTTGGGTGCCAGGTCATGAGGATTGTATTCAGGAGGACGAAACGGGCCTTAGAATAAGAGCCTCAAGTTCGGGGTGTAGCCTCAGAGAGCTCAGGTTGTAGGAAAAACACTGAACTTGGAGTCAGAAAATCTGAGTTTGAGGTTGGCTGTCACATTGGGGTGATTACATAACCTTGCGGAGTCTCAGCTTCCTCATCTGAAAAAGAGACAAATTGAACTCACCTTATAAGTGGAAGTGCCTTGTTATTGCTAAGTGCTGTATAAACACCACTTACTATTTCATCATTATGCATAATACTAAAATCAAATAGAAGGAGAAACTAGGAATCCTGGTTTAGTTCTAAGTCCTGCACCAATGAATGCACAGAAGAGGTCACGCCATGGTCCCTACACTGTGAAGTGTGAATAGAGACCATTGTCCCTGGTGGTCTGGGGTTGGGGGGGCTTCAGGGCTGTGGGAATGGAGGTACTGGGTGGCTGGGGTACTCATCAGTGAACAGAGAGCACAGATAGGGCCTGACCTAGGCTTGGGAACAATTGTGTAACATGAATGCTGATGCATGGTTAGTTCAGTTCAGTTCAGTCACTCAGTCGTGTCCAACGCTTTGCAAACCCACGGACTGCAGTACGCCAGGCTTCCCTTTCCATCACCAACTCCCAGAGCTTACTCAAACTCATATCCATTGATTTGGTGATGCCATCCAACCATCTCGTCTGTCGTCCCTTCCTCCTCCCACCTTCAAGTTTTCCCAGCATCAGGGTCTTTTCCAATGAGTCAGTTCTTTGCATCAGGTGGCCAAAGTATTGGAATTTCAGCTTCAGCATCAGTTCTTCCGATGAATATTCAGGACTGATTTCCTTTAGGATTGACTGGTTAGATCTCCTTGCAGCCTGAGAGACTCTCAAGAGTCTTCTCCAACATCACAGTTCAAAAGCATCAGTTCTTTGACACTCAGCTTTCTTTATGGTCCAACTCTCACATCCATACATGACTACTGGAAAAACCATAGCTTTGACTAGACGAACCTTTGTTGGCAAAGCAATGTCTCTGCTTTTCAGTAAGCTGTCCAGGTTGGTCATAACTTTTCTTTCAAGGAGCAAGTGTCTTTAATTTCATGGCTGCAGTCACCATCTGCAGTGATTTTTGAGCCCCCAAAATAAAGTCTGTCACTGTTTCCATCATTTCCCCATCTATTTGCCATGAAATGATGGGACCAGATGCCATGATCTTTGTTTCCTGAATGTTGAGTTTTAAGCCAACTTTTTCACTCTCCTCTTTCACTTTCATCAAGAGGCTCTTTAGTTCCTCTTCACTTTCTGCCATAAGGGTGGTATCGTCTGCATATTTGAGGTTATTGATATTTCTCCTGGGAATCTTGATTCCAGCTTGTGCTTCTTCTAGCCCAGCGTTTCTCATGATGTACTCTGCATATAAGTTAAATAAGCAGGGTGACAATATACAGCCTTGATGTACTCCTTTCCTGATTTGAACCAGTCTGTTTTTCCATGTCCAGTTCTAACTGTTGCTTCTTGATCTGCTTACAGATTTCTCAGGAGGCAGGTCAGGTGGTCTGGTGTTCCCATATCTCTAAGAATTTTCCACAATTTGTTGTGATCCACACAGTCAAAGGCTTTGGCACAGTCAGTAAAGCAGAAGTAGTTGTGCTTCTGGAACTCTTGCTTTTTTGATGATCCAACAGATGATGGCAATTTGATCTCTGGTTCCTCTGCCTTTTCTAAAAGCAGCTTGAACATCTGGAAATTCACAGTTCACGTACTATTGAGGCCTGGCTTGGAGAATTTTGAGCATTACTTGACTAGTGTGTGAGATGAGTGCAATTGTGCGGTAGTTTGAGCATTCTTTGGCATTGCCTTTCTTTGGGATTGGAATGAAAACTGACCTTTTCCAGTCCTGTGGCCACTGTGGAGTTTTCCAAATTTGCTGGCATATTGAGTGCAGCACTTTCACAGCATCATCTTTTAGGATTTGAAATAGCTCAACTGGAATTCCATAACCTCCACTAGCTTTGTTCATAGTGATGCTTCCTAAGGCCCACTTGACTTCACATTCCAGGATGTCTGGCTCTAGGTGAGTGATCACATCATCATGGTGATCTGGGTCATGAAGATCTTTTTGTATAGTTTTTCTGTGTATTCTTGCCACCTCTTCTTAATATCTTCTGCTTCTGTTAGGTCCATACCATTTCTGCCCTTTCTTAATAAAATGAAAAAAAAAAGAGAGAGAGAATCCCAATGAATTCTGCTCTTTAAAAGCGCCTCCACATTACCTGTAAAACAACCATCACAGTAGCCTCCTGTTTTCAATCTGATCCTTTGCAAAGCACTTTTGTGAACATGGTCTTGTGTGATCATTTAAACAAGGGCAAGAAGCTACAGAAGAAGGCAAGTGATGTTCGTGGCCTCGCGTCTCTGTGTCCAGTTAAGAATCACGTCCTCGATACGGCAGCTGCCCTGGAATAGAGGTGATGTGGTCTATTCTCATCACCACCCCTATCTATGCAAGCCTCCCCTCCCCAACCCCGTCCTGACCTTGCCCCTCCTCCCCGGCTCTCTCACCAGAAGCCATGAGTGCCCTCCCCAGGTGCCCTCCAGTCCTCACTTGCAAATCCTCAGTGGAGGAGAAAGGTCCCACCCACCACTCTCCAACAGCTTCAGGGTTTGGTTTCTTCTTTTACAAAAAGTCACTGGAGTGAAATGACGGCCAGGTTCTCTGTGGATAAGGGGAGGTGAATTTTCTGGGAACAAGTGCCCAGTGGGTGTTTTCTGAGGTCACTAGAAAAGGAGGCAGAGCAGTCTTTTTCTGTGACAGCTCAACACCCACCTTACATGATTCTTCAATCCCACAGAAGGTGTGACCATCATCAGAGAGGTTTGGGACATCTCATTCAGAGCCTGTCATCTAGCAAAGGACGAGGTTCCCTGGCTCAGTACAATCTCATGTGGCCAGGGTGTCTGGGGAGGGTTTGAGCAGCTGCGGCCAGAGAGAGGAGGAGTACAGGGAGAATTTGAACTCCTCGAGAAAAATCTTCATGCAAAGAGCGAGCCGATGGATGTGAATGAAAGAACATCCCCAGGTGCACTGTCACACATGCACCTTCTAGGGAAGGGCAAGCTCATTCAATAGACTCCCACATTCCAGTCCATTGACCATGACCTGCTTCTTGTTCAACAGCCAAGACCAATAATCACCTAGTTGATCTACAATTCATGCCCTTTGCTGGATTCCAGGCTCACCTAGCAAGGTTCCAATCATGAGCTGGCCTCCCTTCTGGCTTCCCGTGTGTAGGGAGAGATGTGTTGACTTGATGTGAATTCTACCTCCCAGCACAGAGTGGTCACAGCAAATTAATGCGTTAGTTGACATTAGGAAGTCAGACCTGAATCAGTGTTCTTGGGGAGATGGTTGTGCTCAAAAATCAGGTGACTGAACTTGCAGTGGGGGTCTTGGCAAATGCTCTCAGTCAGGATCTCCAACCTCCGGGATCGAATGCCTGATTATCTGAGGTGGAGCTGGTGCAATATGAATAGAAATGAAGTGCATAATAAATATAACCCACTTAAATCATCCCCAAACCATCCTCCCTATCCAGTCTGTGGAAAAATTATCTTCCATAAAAGCAGTCTCTGGTGCCCAAAAGGTTGGGGACCACTTAGTAAGTGATGTCACTTTCTGGGGTCTCTTGGAAGACAGCCGACTTTACACCCATGGAGACACCTGAGCATCACCATTAGCTGTGTATCCTTTCTCTATAAACTTGCATCACTTTATGTATCTGCTACCACAAGGCGAGACATCGCTCTGGGCAGGGGCTATGATCTTATTCATTCCTGCACATTCAGAACCTGGCACAGTATCTGCTGCAGAGCAAGGGGTCAACCAATGTCTGCAGGATGGATGATTAAACATGAATGAATGACTTGAGTTAAAGAGAGTGATTTAAAGAAATGCTTCTGCTTGTACTCTCATCTGAAATCCTAATCCAATAACAGTTCTTCAACAGTTGTTAGCCATCAAAAGTAAAAAGAACCAGAGAGGAGACAATAGCAGCAATATTTTTGAAAACTAGAAAACTGACTCATTCTATGCTTGGACAGGAAGAAACCAGGACCAGCACAATTATAACATCAGAATTCAAAAAAGTGTAGCGCAGTCCACCACTGGAGGTGAAGGGTGAACAGGCAGCTAGAAGGAGGAGGATCGACTGAGTCTGCTTAAGAAGGATCCTCTCCCTGACTTGGCCCCAGGCAAGAAGTCTCTCCCGGCTTCCCTGGCACAAGACTGGAGGTTTATTCTCTAGGATAAAGCAAAGTGCCTCTGGGTGGAGAGGGCTTGACATGACGCCAGTTGGGATGGGCTTTAACATCTGAGAAAAGCAAAGCTAAGTAAACACACCCAGCTATCAAAGCCCCCAGATCTAGTCCCCAACTTGATTCCAGACACCAGCACTCAGGACTTGACCTTCCAAACCAGAGACTGAGAGAGTTGGTCCTGAGGAACCTGAATATCTCCAAAAGGAAAAAGTACTAACAGAGGGTCCTGCACTGAAATGGTCCAGACAGAGCATCCTCCAGAGAGCTTGAGAGCTGTCAGACCCCATTCTCGGGGCCCAGGTTACCAGGTGTCTGAGGAGCGAAAACAAATAGACATGAAGATAAAACAAATAGCCATGACGAAGCATCTTGGAGGAAACGGAGACTACACAGGGAGAAGAAACCGCAAATGAAAGGATGCTGCCAAAATAGTGAGACGTAGAATCAGAGACGGGGGTTCTCAGAAATTAAAAATAGGAAAGCAAAACCAAAAATCTCAGAAGAAAGTGTGAAAGAAAATGTTGAGGAAATCTACAGGAGCATAGACGAAAACACAGAAAGATGAAATTGGGAGAGAAAAGATAAAGAAATGAGGGCTTTCTGAGTTTCAAATTCTAAGTGAGAGGAATTTCAGAGTGAGGGAATGGACCAGGAAGAAGGAAACCGTCAAAGAAATGTGGCCAGAACATTTCCCAGAATGCAAGGCGATGATGAAAAGAACTGCCTCGCGGGGACATCCTCGGTGACCCAGGGGTTAAGCCTATGCTTTCAACGCAGGGGGCGCTGGTTTGATCCGTTCTGAGCGAACCAAGATCCCACATGCCAGGAAGAACAGCCAAAAACTTAAAAAAGAAAAGAGCTGCTTCGTGTCTAGCACAACAGGTATAAATATTTCTCCACCAACCAGGCCCCATTTCTCTGAAATTTCAGAACACCACGGACAAAGGGAGGGTCTCGCTTGTTTTCAGAAAGGAAAGAGAGGACGGGTGAAAGGTCCAGGCGTGAATCCTGCTGTGGACACCTCAACAAGACGATGGAAAGGTGAAAGGAAACCAAGACATCTGTGAAATGTTCTGAAGGAAAACGATCTCCAATCTAGAGTCCTATGTGTAGCCAAGCTGTCAATCAAGTAGAACAGAGTCATTTTCACATAAGCAAAGTCTCAAAAAATTCACTTTGAATGCTCTCCTTCCCAAGAAACAGCTGCAGAATGTGTCCCTCCAAAGTGGAAGCATGAACTAAGAAAGAAAAATGCAGGAGACACAGGAAACAGGGGATGCAGTCGGGGGTGGGGGCAGTGAGAGGGTGAGGGGTTGAGGGAAAAGAGATGCCAGGGGCCAACTGTGCTCCAGCAGAGAGTAAGTAACCCATCCGGACCAAAGGGACTGGACGGCTCCTGGCGAGATCTCTCCAAGAGACAGAGTGACTCAGATGGTAAAAAATCTGCCTGCAATGCAGGAGACTTGGGTTAGATCTCTGGGTTGAGAAGATCCCTTGGAAGAGGAAATGGCAACCCACTCCAGTATTCTTGCCTGGAGAATTCCATGGACAGAGGAGCCTGGTGTGCTACAGTCCCCCAGGTCCCAAAGAATCAGACATGACTGACTTTCACTTCACTTCACATTACTGGACATTTTGAGAAGAGACTGAAGTTGTAGGTGAAGACATTTTCTTGATATTGATGATGAGAGCAAAGAAAACCAAGAAAATTAGTGATGCCAACAAAAGGTTGTGCAGAAAATAAAAAGTAATCTGATTTACTGCATGGATCAGCTATGAGTAGAATTGTATAGTCATGATAACATTGAACCTGAATATTTATTGAAAAAATACCTATTGGGAGCATGGAAGATGGGAAGAGTGTGCACAGGTGGTAGGGATGGGGAGGAGAGAGCTATTCAAAAGTTCCATCTCCAGTGGTAGTCTCTCAGAGCGAAGCATCTAAGTATTACTACAGACGAAGCACTTAGGTTTTCCAAGTGGCTCAGTGGTAAAGAATCCGCCTGCCAAACGGGAGATTTGGGTTCCATCCCTGGATTGGGAAGATCCCCTGGAAAAGGAAACGGCAGCCCACTCCAGTATTCTTGCCTGGAAAACCCCCATGGACAGAAAAGCCTGGTGGGCTACAGTTCATGGGGTCCCAAGGAGTCAGACATGACTTAGCAACTGAGCACGCAGGCAGCACTTACACAAGGGGTAAAACCACGGGGAAAAGAAAACCAAAAAAGAAGAAAGATGGTAGCTTCTGGGAGAAGGGGGAGGAGGAGATCTGACTTTTTCATATCAAACTAGTTAGAACAATGTGATGCTTTGAATAAAGACATCTGCAACTTTAATAAAACCAAACCGAAGGTTGCGATCAATGAGGCAATAATGTATGCTATCTACCGAGAAATCCTTTTCAACCACTAGATGGTGCTATTGGCCCCTTGTGGAATTTGCCATTGCCGGTCCAGGGCTTGCTGGTCAGTAATTCTACTGGGTTTTCCCCCAAACAGAATAAAGTGAGATTTGATCAGTAAAGTTAAGAAAGAAGTTAAGTTGTTTGTTCTCTTTTATCTTCAAATAATATCCCTCTTTGTGGAGCAGGAGAAAAATAAATCATTCACTCCTAGTGTTGCAATAATTGAAAGCTGGATGCTGGGTACAAAACCCAGACTCCTCTGGCGGTTGAGTGCCCTGGCTCCTAGGCGCACAGGTGCTGGTCCAATAAAATCGACTGTGTAGCCAATTGTGGTAAATGTTGACCTGGGGCACCTAGGCCTGGATTCAGGAGTAGGAAATTCAGGAACGGGAAGCTGGTGTTGGAAAAGCTGAAGCTACGGTTGTGCTACAACTGGAATTCCATGAACATCCATGAAAGGTGTTCTGGGATTCTTATCCAACAGGTGAGTGCTTACCTGGGGAAGCAGGGCCACAGGTCTGGTGATCAGGCAGGAGCAGGAGGCACACAGCAGGACCTGCAGCGTCGCTAGTGTGTCTGGTAGGCAGAGCAGTGGCTTTTCCCCTCGGCTCCACTGTCCTTGATTTCTCTGGCTCTGCATAAGCAGGGAGCTGTGGGCACATGTTTCTTATCCCCCTGCAGTGTTGAGCACAAGCACTTTTCATGAGTACCATTAGATAAATACTTTATTAAAGATGGAATATGGTACAGCGCCCACTCTGATTTCTTGACACCCTCATCCTTTCAGGGTGGGGCCGCCACACCGGTCATTCTGATCAGAACTCTCCATCCAGTTCTGGACCCACCTCTACTTCCTCCTCCTGTTACTGAGTCCAGGCTCTCTCGGCTCGCCACAAGATAAGTCAATGAATCTGAGACGAGGTGTTAGGGTCAGGGAGGGACTTTATTTAGGAATCACCTGACTAAGAAGATGGCAGGCTAGCACCTCAAAATAACCATCGTGTCAGGGCCTGGTTGCCAGGTTCTTTTATGGATAAGAGGTGGGGGGAGGTGAAGAAACAAAGCAAAAGGACTATTTGATTTTTGCAGCTGTCCCCCAGCATGGCAGGGGAATGTGTTAGTTTCCCTTCCTTACAGTCCTTCACAGGTGGGTGGCTCAGGTTATCTCCCTGAGGCAGGGCATTATAATAACGAAAAAGGGTTAAAGTCACAGAAGCGGATCCAGTGGGAATTTAAAATTAACCCTACCCAGTCATCCTCCCCAACCCCCAGGCATGAGCATGGTCCCAGGTCTGACTTCTTTGCCTCTCTGTCCTCCTTCAGGTGTCTAAACTGGCCTCAGAGTCCCTGCTCCTCTCCATAGATGGCATATCAAAATCCACGCCTCTGTTCCCAACTCCCTCAACCCCAGACACTCACTCCCTCCTCTTCTCAACAATTCCAAGTGGGCAACTCACCCAGCCTTTGGTCTGAAATCAAGCTCTGCATCTATGCTTTCCAAGCACCCTGCTCCTCCTGCCTTTAGTATTACCATCAGCAGACACGCCTGCATTAAGTCAGCGTTTGCTGAATGAGAGATGCCAGGCACTGGGAATTTCAAGGACTTGAAAAAGCAAGGTCGTCCCACCTATACAAGGAACTTGTAGATTGCAGGTGGAGAGGAAAGCCAGGAAACGGAAGCCCCAGCAGACGTGATCAGAGCCTTAGGGAGGGGAGTAGAAGGGGTACCGTGTACTCAGGAAGACGCAGGTCTCAAGGTCCCCAGAGAGTCTAGGAAGCTTAGCCCGGCTCAGCTCCAAGCCCAGCTCTGCCCCCTGGTCCCCTGATAGGCACTGACGTCTGCTGAATCTTTCTCGGCTGCATCTTCTACCTAGAGCTTTCTCTCTCTCTCTCTCAAACTCTAGTGTGCATGAGAGTCACTCCGGGTGTGTGTGTGTCTCTGTGTGTGTGTATGGTTGCGTGCTAAGTCACTTCAGTCGTGTCCAACTCTTTGCGACCCCGTGAACTGTAGCCTGCCAGGCTCCTCTGTCCATGGGATTCTCTAGGCAAAAATACTGGAGTCACTTGGGGGATCTTGTTAAAGTGAAACTTCTCTTAGAGCAAGACTAAGGTGGAGCCTGGGATTCTGTGTTTCTTACCTGGGTCCTGGGAGTGGTGCTGATGCGGCTGGACTTGCACCACACTGTGCATCCTCAGGACACTGTGTCTCCTCAGGTCCCATCACCCACTGCCCTTGTCACCACAGGGCAGCATCTGGGTGGAGCCTACAAATGTGCTTCCAGCCCCTTATCCTAGACCGTGCAACATGGTAGCCGCCAACCATCCTGCTTATTTCAATGAAAATGGAGTAAGATCAAAAATTCAGTTTTTTATCTGCAGCAACCACATCTTACACATTCAACATGGGCCAGAGACAACAGAACACATGCACAACATCAGTTGCATTGCAAAAGTTGTATTGAATGATGCTGTCTCATCTCTGCTCCACCTAAACTGATCACACTGTGAAACTAGTTATATACCGCTCTCCTCACCAGACTGGAAGCCATTTGAAGGCAAGTTCTGCATTTATCTTGCTGTGGTTTTTTTTTTTTTTTCCTGTTCTTAGAATCTAACCTTCTTTCATTTGACAACTATTAGTTTCTTACTGTCTATGTGCCAGAAGCTGTGCAAGCTTGGGAACCAGTGGTGCTCAGAGGTGACCCTGGCAAATGCGGTCTCTGCCATGGTGGGGGTCACCAAATAGGTGCTCACTGAAATGAGTGAATAATATGCAAACCACCTCCAGGAAAATCTTCACAGAAATGGCTTTCATAATTCTCTGTGACTCAGAAATCTTCAACAGATACTTCCCATCTGTGGAGTAAAGTTCAAATTCCATAGCTTGGCATGCAACATCCTTGTGAGAAGCAGCGTTCCATCCATCATGTTACTGCATTAGTGTGCTAGGGTCCCTCTAACAAAATGCCCCAGATCTGGGGGCTTCAACAAAAGAAATTTCCCACAGTTCTGAAGGCTGGAAATCTAGGATCAAGGTGTGGGCAGGTTCAGTTTCTCCTGAGGCCTCTCTCCCTGGCTTGCAGATAGCTGTCTTCTCCCTGAGTCTTCATATAGCCTTGACTATGCTTGTGTGTCTCCCTGTGTGTCAATTTCCTCTCTTTATAAAGATCCAGGCCCCATTGGATTGGGGCCTATTACAACAGACGCATTTTAACTTAATCACCTCTTCAAACGTCCTGTTTCTAAAGACAGTCAGTCTGCAGGACTGGGGCTTAAGGTTTCATCATCTGAATTTGGGGCAGAGACACACAATTCAGCACCTAGCAGTTAGGAATATGACTGCGTAACCTGACAAAACTGGGTTCTGAAATTCACTGTTAAAAACTGTGCCAATGAGGGACTTCCCTGGTGGTCCAGTGGTTAAGACTTCGCCTTCCAATGCATTGGGTGCAGGTTCAATTCCTGGTGGGGTAGATAATATCCCACATGCCTCAGGGCCAACAAACCAGAACACAAAACAAAAGCAATATTGTAACAAACTCAATAAAGGCTTTACAAAATATATTGCTTTTTTAAAAAAAAAAATTCTGTGCCAATGAGAGGATACTTCTCTTGTTTGAGCCTCCTTTTCTCATCATTCTCAGATGAGAAAAGGAGGCTCAAACAAGAGAAGTATCCTGTTATCATCTGAGAATGATGATAACACTACCCCCGTCAGGAGGTTATTAAGAAGCTTAAAAGCACTGTCTTCTGTGAAGCAGAAGAGCTTAGCACATAGTAGTCACTCGGTCGATTACAGCCCCGTCATCACTTCCCACACTTCACCTGCCCTTCATCCCAGTAGCAATCGCTCCCTCACTGCGGGTCCCTGAGCACTTACCTCCCCGAGGTTCTTTTCATTCAAGCCCCCTCCTCATATTCCAGTTCTAGTCTTCTTCATGCTCCACTTCTCGCTGCAGTCAGAGAGCCTTCCATCCCCTGGCTCTGGTAGAGTTACGATCAATTCTACACACCATTCCATCAATTAGCACCTGGGAATTAAAATCCCAAGTTGTTAATTTGTCTGCACATAGGCTGACGCTCCCAATTAGATTGTTAGGTATTTTAGATCAAAGCTCATCATTATATTTTTTAGTGCTTATCAAAGTGTCCCAAACGAAGTGGACCTTAACTTACAGTCAATATTCATTCATTGAATATATATATATATATATACACACACACACACATATAAGCATTATATATACATATATATATATATATATATATAAGCATTATATATAAGCTGGTAAAGAATCCACCTGCAATGCAGGAGACCCCAGTTCGATTCCTAGGTTGGCAAGATCCCCTGGAGAAGGGATAGGCTACCTACTCCAGTATTCCTTGGCTTCCCTCGTGGCTCAGTCAGTAAAGAATTTGCCTGAAATGTGGGAGACCTGGGTTGGATCCCTGGGTTGGGAAGATCTGCTGAAGGAGGGCATGGCAACCCACTCCACTATTCTTGCCTGGAGAAAGAAAATGGACAGAGGAGCCTGGTGGGCTCCATAGGGTCACAAAGAGTTGGACACGACTGAAGTGACTAAGTATGCATGCACGCACACACACACACACACACACACACACATATAATGTATATATGGGGAGTGGTGGTTTTAACATAAAGAAATCATGAGAAAGAGACGTATCATTGACTGATACATATCTGCTATTTGTGGATGGGCTGGATGCACAACTAATGTAAGAAGAATTCTCCTGACTTGAGAGAAAAATACTTAAAATATTTGTCTTAGAAGAGTCTTAGTTAGGACTTCAGAGTATAACTCAACAAACTCTTTTAATTAATATTTTATCTGGCTGGAAATATTTATGAGACATTACCAGCCTCATAAATGCAAATGGAATTTCTATAAATAGGAGAAAAAATAATTTCCTGTGTGTCATACTCTGAAGAGAAAACTTTAATTGTGAATTCATCTATTGCTCGATGGAGGTAGGTAAGAAGCAAGGAAGGGTGCACAGAGGCAGTGGTTCTGTGCACTAATTACCATGACGACACACGAGAATTTTCCATTGCTTTTGAACACTGGCCTCATCAATTTCAGACAATGAAGGATGCACTTATACCTTCCAAGCCCTCTGAGTAGTTCTTCAATTGTGTCCCCCGTGCTCAAATGTCACCTGTGCTCTTTGAAGGATTTGAGCATGAAAAAGTCAAGGTTCACCTCAATCCGTAACAAGCAGTCAGGAATAGAATCCTATTTCTCTTTTTTTCAGGTCTAGGCTGAGAACTGGACCCAGGTTCTCTGCCTCCTGGCCCAAGGTCTATCACTGTGAGAACATTTTCAAAATAAAATGTTATTACCCTACATTCTGCTTCACAATCAGCCAGGATTCCACCATCAGAGCAGAAGAAATTCCATGGTCTTTATGCTGAACCCAGGACAGAGCATCTCCTGGGCTCAGGACATGCTTAAAATGTGTGTCATGTGGTCCACAGAAGTGCACCATCAAGACCTCTTGGAGAACTAGAAAATGAAGGACTGAAGAATTTTCTTCTCAGAGCAATAAACCATAAGATCAACCTGTGATGGATGAGCAGGAAGACAGGTTACATCCCCTAAGGGATGAGATTTCCTGGTTAGTCAGAATCACTGCAGCCTCACTCAATAACGACCCTGTGTGGAGAGAGGAGAGGGAGGTCCAGGAAACCTACCTGGCTGCTCTGAGCTCTGTTCCTGGGGAGGGTGCCTGGGCGGTGTGCACACTGATCCAAGGCAAGAGGAGCCCCCATCAGGTTGCTATCGTGAGACTAAACTGTCCAGCCGCTGCCGTGTTGCTATGCTTACAAGAGGGGACAGGTTTGGTGCATCCAGCCCCAAGCATTTGTCACCTCCTTGTAATTAATAAACCAGGTTTCTTGTTTTTGCCAGTATTCACTTGATAAATATTCATGGAAGAGCTGTCAGAGGTGCGGGTCACAGCAAAGTACAGGACAGAGTCCCTGCCCTGATAGACGCTGGTCTCATGCACCTGGTCGGGTGCACCTGTCCCCACGGTGGGGAGACACTCTCAGGATCTAGGGCAAGGGCGTGAGTCCCCAAAGGCTGGGCAATGGCAGAGATGGGCCAGGGAGGCCCCCCTCCTTCCCCACACCACTTCCATGGACCAGTCCTGAGAGAAGCCTGCCACCCCTGCCCAGACAGCAGCCCTCCCTTTCCAGGGGGTCTGAGGTTCCCAGGGGGCTTCCCAACAACTCACAGAAGTTACAGACAGAAGGCAGGGACCCATCTTTGCCCAAGGTAAGGAGAAACCTAAAAGGGACGGAAGGGGGGAGGCGGTCAAGTGATGGCTCTTCATCTTATCTGCTCCAAAGAAAGGTTACTTTGTACTTCCTGCTACTCCTACCAGGCCACAGGCCACCTGCCTCCAGCCAGGGCGAGAGAACTGCCAGGGATGAGCAGGCTGTTTGCTGTTTCTAGACCCGCTCCATCTCCAGTGGAGTCACGGGGACCCCCGGACCCTCACTCCACCCACCAGAGCAAGGTCTCCGGGCTGTGGATGCTGCGCCAAGGACTCTGGCCCCTCCAACATCCCAAGGAAAGCCTCCCGCCTGCTAGATTCCCATCTAAGAAGTGCGACTAAATTTTGCCAGCTGCCCCCTCAACACACCGGGGAGAGAAAGAGCAGCCCCTCCAAAGCTGAACCAAGATTTCTGCTCACCTAGTTTCTTCCTTCTTGCGGTCTGCTGCACCGCACCCACTAAACACGCGCGCTCTCACGCGTGCACACGCTCCCACACACGCACCTGCGCGCGCGCACGGATCTCGGCCCTGGGCACCTGCACGACCAGAAGCACAATCCCGCCCCCCCGCCCCCGTACCACCAGTGGGGGTGGCAGGGAGGTGGCGGGAGTCTGGGGGGCGAGGGTAGGGGGACGGAGGGAGAGGGGCCGGCGGGGAAAGGAGCGCAGAGCCGCCAGCCGCCCCCCGCCCCGGGTCTCGCTCCTCCTTCCCCATCCGATTCATTCAGAACTGATGGTGTCCCCAACACGTCGCAGGGAACCCCCGCCCTGCCGCGCCCTCCCACCCCCCACCGCGTCGCCTGTGGTCCTTTACAAAGGTTATTACACACTGTTACACAGATTCATTGTACAGGGGGCAGAAGGGGAGGAGGAGCCGCGGAGGGAAGAGGGCGGAGGGGAGGGACGGGGGGAAGGACGGAGGGAGGGAGGGAGAGAGGGAGAGAGACTGAGCGCCTCCCGCCGCTGTCGCTGGAGAAAGGGAGTGACTAGTGGCTGAGACTGGAGGGGGCTGGCGAGAGACGGGATGGCTTAGAAGCCTCTGCCCACAGGACCCACGCAGGGAGAGGCTCTCAGCAGAGTCCGAGGCAGCCCGTGATGGCTGGTGCTGGAGGGTCCCCTCCAGGGCCCTGAACGTCCCTGCATCGCCTCGGAGGGACACCCTAGAAGTTAGCATCAGTGGGACTTGGAAGCCTCGATCTCAACAAGTAAGTTGTCTTCTTTCCTCCTCCATTTTCCCCAGCTCACTGGTTCTGGAAGGCGGGGTGCACGCTCCCAGGGTGCCCACTGTCTGGGAGGAGCTGGCTTCACCCTCACCTGGCGGTCCTGGGAGCCAGCTCCAGGGATTGGGAAGGGCTTTGGGTGGCTCCAAAGTTCAGCCAGGAGAGCTGAGCTCCCCAGAACGGGCAGGCAAGCCTAGGCTGGCAACTTAGCCCTCAGAGGGCTGTGAACTTGGCTGTTCTGTTCTAGAGCAGGATACCCAGGT
This sequence comes from Bos javanicus, assembly GCF_032452875.1. Classification (NCBI taxonomy): domain Eukaryota; kingdom Metazoa; phylum Chordata; class Mammalia; order Artiodactyla; family Bovidae; genus Bos; species Bos javanicus. The sequence goes on from NC_083896.1 coordinate 32,661,051, forward strand.
TCCCAAAGCCCCCCTCGGCTGGGTAGGGGAGAGGCCAGGGCAGTGGGAAGGGGTCATCTCTCCTCCCACATCCCGGGGAGCAGCTCTGCCTTCAAGTTGGGGTGTGAAGAGTCCCCGCGGTGGGGCAGTGAGCCCCCCAGCCTTAGATCCTTGGCTTAATCTTGCTTTCTTTCAATTCTGGCCAAATTGGCAACAGGGCCTTGCTGATTCTACCCGCCTGCCGCCCTGGTCACTTCCCGTGTGCCTGCCTGTCTCTTTTTAAACATCTTTCAAACTGTTCAGAAAGGCCAGGGGTCAAAGCTTCAAGGTCAAGTTTAGGGACTAGAGAGTGGCATCATTATTCCCGTGCTCCCCAACCCTGAGTGTCTCCCTGAAGACCTGTGGCGCATCCCCTACCCCCACCAACCAGGGCTCTCCTCTCCGGCCTGTGGGGCAGCCTATGCACTGCCGGCCCCTTGGACCAGCTCTGGCCCCCAAAGTTCCAGGGCTTGTGCCAGGCATTGGGTCAGGCAAGGCCAGCCCAGCACCTGTTCTGGGAGTCCTTTTAAATGCCAGCAGATCCACAGGCCCTTGGGTGTTGGCTTTATGTGCCCAGCTGTCCGCCCTCTTCTGAGCCTTTTAACGGAGCAGGTACTAACATCCTCATCCTACAGGTGAGAAAAGGCAGCTTAGCGAGGCCGCGTAGCTTACCGAAGGTACACGCCTTCAGGTGAGAGACTCCAACGTGTATCTCCACTTCATCACTAAGCTATGCACTGTAGGGCGGTTTGCTTCACAAAGTACTTCTCCATGTGGGAGGGAGTCAGTGAAAAGATGCTAATATTTAGGAACCAAGTCCTGAGCTAGACAGACTCCTGTGCATTCTACTGGACTCCAGTCCTCTGACGTGCTCATCTCACCTGTGTTAGAGGAGAGGCTGAGGCACCGAGTGCTCAGAGCGCTAGTAAGTAGCAGAGCCATTAACCTCTAGATGCTTGTCCCCTGGCTTCAAATCCAGACGGTTTCCACTGTCAAACACCAAGCCCGAAAGGTGTTTGGCCTTCCCACATCCACACTTTTCTCAAAACCCAGGAGTAAATCCCATCAACTGACTGGCTGAGGCCCTGGGGCTTCCTAGAATCTGGTGGGAGAACGAAGTGGGCCTTGGAGAGAAAGCCCCTTGGCTGGATTCTGATGTGAGAAGCCTGGTGGGCCTGACTGTGATTTTCAGCTATTGATCCGGCCTGAAATGGGCTTACTCCAATGTGGAGGCGCGAGGCAGGGACCTCAGAGGAAGTCCTGGGATGCAGGTGGGGGATGCTTCTTGGCAATAATATCAGGGAGTCTGGAACACTTCCTGTGTGACCTGAAGCATTTTAGGTGCGTGATGAGGTTCTGTTTTTCTCTCTCCATTCACTACTTTCCGCACTGTTCCTCCCAGCCTCCCCTGACCTCACGGCATCCCACCCCCCTCTACCATTCTGAACCCACACAATCTGAAACTAACTTCACTTAGAACCTAAGGCTAGAAAAAAGACAAGCACTCTCTTACCTGGGAAGGGATGTTTGGAGGCTTTATCGAGTGTCCAGTACTTCTCAGGCTCCCTTCATTAATCACTAGATTGATAATAAATTGTTACAACAGTATCGATTAGAACAGCACCAGAGCCACTGATGAAAGAGGAAGCATCCCAAGGAGAAATGGTCTGTGCTTTCCACAAAAGCACGGGGCTCCCAACCTCCCCAAACTGTGTTCTAGATTCCCTGTCTGGCTCTTGGACAGAGAGGGCATCACTCAGATACAGGCTCTCCTGTCTGCACAGCAGCCCGCCGGCATTAAGCAGAGATGGGCGAGCTCTGGCTGGCAGCAGCAGGAGGAGGTGAGGATGAAATAGGAGGGAGAGAAGGGCCCCACACTGTCCCAGGGCATCCCGGGAGCCCCCTGCTGCCTTCTCTGACCACAGAGTCAGATCCCAGTGGGACTCTCCGCCTTGGGCTCCCCTGAGTCTTTGGGCACATCCTGAGCCAGGCAGAGCTCTTTCCTCTGTGGGTCCAGCAGAATCAGTGTGGTCCTGTCACCAGCAGGATGTACCGCGGGAACCCTCTGGGGCTTTCTCCCTGCGTCTGCCTGGGTTTCCTGTCCAGGAGACACGGGCCAAGCTGGCCCGTGAGGATGCTGAGCGCAACACAGACAGTGGGGGCACCGTCTTCCTCCCTCCTGTCTGCTCCCTAAATGGCCAGGCTCTCCGTGACTCAGGTGGTCAAAACCATCAGCGACATCTTATGCATTCACATACTTGAAAACTGCACCCAGGTCTGTTTTTTATTTGTTTGTTTGTTTTTAAATCAGTTCAGCAACCATTGATTTGATCTCCTAGCATGTGCCAGGAATAATTAATTTTTGAAAACCTTGGAAAATGATCATTCGGGCAGGAAGGGTTGTGCTTTCCACTTAGGAGAATGTTAGCAGAAGTTTGCATTTTCTGAGCAACCCTGGTTGAATATTTAGGCTGCAGATGGGAGGGTGATGGAGAGAAGGGTGGGGCACAGGAAACCATTAGGTGGTTGGAAGGAGCCATTTTTAGATGAAATTTTCACCGTGTCGGAGCTACAGTCGGGTCGCTGAGAACCGGGAGACCATCCTCAGATGTCTAGAAGACTGGTCAGCCATGAAGGAATTGTTCTGTTTTTCCTAAAGATTAGAAGAAGGGGAGTTCAAACGTGAAGGATTGCAAGGAGACATTTGGAAAAGAAAAAAATCTGAATGTATTTCTCTAAGAGACCTGTGGAGTGGCTTTCTCTGGGCTAATTTTAAAACAGAGGGGACAGCTTCCCCTTGCTGAGCCCTGGCTGCTGAGGGACTGGGTACTGGCCTCTGCCAGGGCACCCCAGCTTATCTGGTGCCTCCTACCTTGACATTCTGATAAGTGAGCTATTCTAGTCCACAGAGCCCAGGACGGCACTTAAACTTGCCAAGGGCTGTGCTGAGCTAAATGTCAGAGCCAAACCTTTAACACATGACCCTGGAGATCCTGGCTTGTGCATCCATGTTAGGTTCCATCATCACTCCAGACCAGAGCAGGCTGAGGGGCAGAGGTTGGGGATGTCTGCTCGGTCTGGTAGGTGGCAACAGCCCTTCCTGGTCAACAAGGGCAACCCGTATGGTGGCCAGAGAGGTTGGTGGGGGTTCAGACAGCGATGGTGGCGAGGACAAGCTTTCAGGCTCCCGTTTGCACGCCCTGAGTCTTGCTTGTTTGGGGCTGCGTATTCTGCCTGCCCTTGTGTCCTCTTTTGCATCTCAGGTTCCCAGCTGTAAACTCAGGAAGACCCTACTGCTACCATCCTCTGTTATTTCTTGCTGCTCATCAATGAAGGGAGGGAAAGTCAAGAGTGGAGAAGTGCCATCCGGGGCTGAACCTGTGCCCCTCGTCCTGTGCTTAGACTCTGCTCCCCTCCCGAGGTTGGGCTGTTGAGTGCTTGAGAGCCAGAGCCTGGCTGAGAGGAGAGTCATAAGACCAGCAGGGACGAGGTGCCACCTCTGCCCAAGGAAGCTGCCCTCTGGCGGGTGTCTCAGGTCCACGGATGCCCAGGTGCAAGACATCTTACAAGCAAGGCTATGACAGCTGGCACACCTGGGCTATTGAAGATGACCCTGTCAGACATCAGGGGACACAGACCCCCACCCCCCCAGCCCCAAGTCAGGTTGCCTCAGTCACTTCGGAAAGTGCCCTTTATTGTATGGACTTAAAAAGTCTGTCATAGATTGCTGCAAAACTGTGTATGGAGCTCCTGTCACAGGCCAGACCTTGTGAAGAACTGGTGATGGAAGAGTGGTTCATTTGCCTGCCCTGGCCAGAGCTCTCTCTCTCCCAGGACTAACTGGGGGAGGTGGACATGCCACAGCACCGGGGCAGGGGGACAAGGGGAAGCACCCCCAGACAGATACAGGGGCCAAGAGGGCCCATAGGGCCAAGGAGAGCTTTCCAAGGGGCTCCACAAACCACATGGTCTGGATCACTGTGCCTTTGTAGTAAGTTGAGAAATACAGTAAACTAGCTACTTGCATTTTATTCTTTTTCAAAATTGTTTTCTGTATTCTAGTTCCTTCACTCTTCCGTCTAAATTTCAGAATAATTTTCTCTGTATCTACAAAAAAATCTGTGGGATGTTGATTAAGAGTGACATGAAATCTATATGTCAGCTTGAGGAGGATTGACATCTTTACTGTGTTGTCTTTTCATCAGTGGATACTGTATGTGTCTCCATTTTTTTCAGATGTTCTTTGGTTTCTTGCATTGGTATTCTGTAGCTGTGCATGCTGCGTGTTAAGTCCCTTCAGTCGCATCCAACTCTTTGCGACCCTATGGACCACAGTCTGCCAGGCTCCTCTGTCCATGGGATTCTCCAGGCAAAAATACTGGCGTGGGTTGCCGTGCCCTCCTCCAGGGGATCTTCCGGACCCAGGGATCAAACTCGTGTCTCATACACCTATCCGCATTGGCAGGCGGTTTCTTTATCACTAGCGCCACCTGAGAAGCCCATTTTGTAGTTAACACAGTTCTTTTTGATCTGCCAGCAACTAACTGTGTGACTCAGACCTTCACGTTACTTTCTGTGAAATGGGTATAATGACATGGCAAAGAGCAAGTAAGACAGATTTATTTCCCACGGACTGATTATCTTCTCTGTTCTTTCTTTTCTTCCCAACTCTTGTTCTGATGCCCACCCCCCACCCATTCTCATCTCATCACTGCGTCTTTCCCTTTCATCCTTTGTGATCTTAGCCACCTTCGTGCTCAGCTCCTTACTCTGCAGCACTTTCTGTCTCTCTTATTCTCGCTGCTTCTCCTGGTCACTAATCCTTCTGTGATGTTCCTCTTGTTCCTCTTTATTGCATCACGTGGGAGCTCACTTTTCCTTGCTTTCCTCAGACATAACAAGTGATCCTATGGCCAGTCAGTCTGGATTCACGTCCAGATGTATGACTCTAGCTTTGAGGCAGTTTATTCATTCTCCCCTATCTATGCCTGTATTTCTTCATTTATAAACAGGGGAAGCAGGACTTATGTCACATCTTTTCTGAAGTGGTTAAATGAGTATAAAGCATTTAGAGGGCTTTCCAGGTGACTCAGCTGGTTAAGAACCTGCCTACCAATGCAGGAGACGTAAGAGACTTGAGTTCAATCACTGGGTCAGGAAGATCCCTGGGAGGAGGGCATGGTAACCCACTCCAGTTTTCTTGCCTGGAGAATCCCATGGACAGAGGAGCCTGGCAGGCTACAATCCATGGGGTCACAAAGAGTTGGACAAGGCTGAGCAACAGAGCACGCAGCATTTAGAATACAATCTGGTGCACAATACGCCCCCAGTGGGATTCAACGATTGTTATTGTCTCGCTCTGAGTCTCTGGTCCTTTCTCAGTGGTCCTCTCACCTTCTGTCATGGTCCCATCTTTTTCACTTGTATATAAGTCTATTTGTATTCACATTATATTGCTTTCTTGATACCGTCTTCTCCGACTGTATCTCACATTGTCTGATCGTCATTGATAAATTGGCACCAACCCAGGAAATCTGTCCCTGGGGTTGTTGAGAGGAAACAAGTGGCTTTTCATTTTGATTTAATTATTAATCTGCTTTATTATTTAATGCAGGCAATATCCTCACAGTGCAGGTTTATGGTGAAAAGGATGTATTATCATGATTCTGCTAACTTTCAGAGAGCTAGCCAGCTTAAAAGGGGAAAGTACTGGACAGACACAAATATGGAGAAAATGTACAAGCAATTAATTTGATTTTCATGGCTTTTATTTATGACTTTCCATACATCTACTCCAGGGGGCAGGGAGGGTGAATTTGGATTGTGACCAGTGAGCCATGGCGGAGCATTAGGATGAATAGATGTTAGGGTGGGCTTCCTGGGTGGCACTAGTTGTAAAGAACCTGCCTGCCAATGCAGGATCTCCTGCACTGTAAGACACAGGTTCAATCCCTGGGTTGGGAAGTTCCCCCGAAGGGGACATGGCAACCCACTCCAGTCTTCTTACCTGGAGATTCCCCATGGACAGAGGAGCCTGGCGGGCTACAGTCCGTGGGGTCACAGTCGGTCATGACTGAAGCAACTTAGCACACACAGATGCAAGGACCCACAAGGGCCCACAGCCGCAAGCCAAGGAGGCTCAAATGTTCCATCTTAAGCAGATGAGAACCTCAGTTACCACTGCGGTTCCATAGATGCACAGCCCAACAGTTAGGTACTTACAAAATGTTAAATTGCTTGAGAGGTACATGTGATTAAGCCTTTCAAATCCATAATCCATACATCAAATTAGTCCTGATTTTTGCCCTTTTAAAAATTAATGAATGTATTTTTATCTCTATTTCTGCCAAAGCATTGAACTCCTTACTCAAATGCCACTCTCATTTCAGATGAGAATTCCATCTTCCATTAAAAACCCTTCAATGAAACACCATTTAATCTTTTTCTCTTTAATTATTATCTGTATCATGAACTCCTCGTGTTTTTGTGTCTTTAATGACCAATTAAGTTAGAATTAGTCTACTGTGCTTCAAATAAGGTACATGTTCCTCTGCAATTACCCAAAACTAACGCATAAGCTTATTTCTTCCTTGGAATCGTGGAGTCCCACCCTCCTCCCCCACCCCGAAACCAAGGATACAGTCTGAATGAGATGCGAGTCTGGGCTGCCCGAGGTTCTGAGGGTCCAGCTCACCCATTTTGCACCCAGTACCCGCTTCTCTGTGCAGCCAAGAGCCAGGGTCACTTGCTAGACCTACTGTTAAACCTTCTAGCGTTTGTGTTACCCCAAACATTGCAGGCCGTTTCCACGTCTACAGCGTCATCATCGTGGGAGTGACTTAACCAGCATGTGTGTGTCCTTGGACAATTAGCCAACACAAACTGGGAATAAAGTCATTAGATTCTCTTGAGCCAGCCCAAGAGTTCTGAAAAGGCCCCATGGAGATGCCTATTACCATCATTATCCCATAATAAGTCCATGTAATAACAATACTGGTATTATTTCATACTTCATACCTGCCCTTCCTGCTCTTGCTCACTCACTCAGTCGTGTCTGATTCTTTGCAATCCCCAAGCAAGAATACTGGAGCAGGTTGCCATTTCCTCCTCCAGGGGATCTTCCCGACCCAGGGATGGAACCCACATCTCTTGCGTCTCCTGCATTGGCAGGTGGAGTCTTTATCACCAGTGCCGCCTGGGAAGCCTGTACCTGTCCTCAGCCAGTTACAGTTTGGATTAGGGGACCAAGTTCCTTATACTTGTGTTTGGTGGTGTACAGTGTTCTTGGTCAAATAGCAGGTATTTCATTGACATCATGATTCCTGTGGATATTTTCATTTCTCATACAGAAAAGAGACCCAGGGTTGGGATCTATGAAACAGTGTGTAATTCAGGGAAGGTGTGGGCCAGGGGAGCTGGGGTTATAATTCAGGACCAAGATTGCACTCTGGTGCTCCAGGCTTGGATGGACATCAAGTGGAAGAATGGGAGAGTGTGAGTCCTACAGCTTCCCAGCCACGTGACCTTGGGCACGTCCCCTACTTTCTCTGAGTCTCAGTCTTCTTATCTGTATAACAGGTGCATTGCGCTTACTCCACAGTGCTGTGGAGATGATTAGGTGTGTTCATACATGTAAGGTTCCTGGTTCAGAAAAGAGTACACGCACACACACATAAACATATCCCTCCCAGGGAGAGTCCCCAAAGAAACAAGTCAGTGTAACCCACTGCAGGAAATAAATTGAACAGATATTTAAAACAAAAACAAAATGAGTATGAAGGGCACAGGTGAAGCAGCCCACACAGGATACATGCTCTCCAAGGAGCTGCCTCTGGTCAGGGTGTGTCCGAGTCAAACCTAGGGACAGTTGACTTACCCTGGGAGCAGCCCCACCCTGCAACCACACACACCTTGACTTTGCTGTAAACAGTGGTCCCGTGCTAAGTCCCCTTAATCTCATGCTAAGGGGCCAGATTCAAGGGCTCCCCTGGGAGGGAGGCAGGGATGCCTGAGCAGGTGGGACCTGGGAGTCTGCGACAGCTATCCAAGGAAGGTCATCCTGAAAGTCGGATGCAGCAGGGTGCTCCCCACCTGAGTGCCCCCACCTTTCACAGCAGCCCCTCTGCAGTGGCCTCTGCAGCTCAGCAGTCAGGACTGCGGTGTGCAAGTCATCGCACTGACCAAGGGTCCCACTCAGCAGGGCCTCTTCCTCCATCCTACCCCACTGGAAGCCCCCCGCCTTTCTCCTGACACGTGCCCTGCCCCCCGTGCAGTCACAGGACAGTTGTGCATCCCAGAGAGAGGGGTGCCAACATCCAGTGAGCTGTGGCATCCTCTTTCCTGGGCATTGGGCCTGAAAATGTAAAGTGAGAATGTTAGTCGCTCAGTCAGGTTCAGCTCTCTGGGACCCCATGGGCTGTAGCCCACTAGGCTCCTCTGTCCATGGAATTCTCCAGGCAAGAATGCTGAAGTGGGTTACCATTTCCTTCTCCAGGGAATCTTCCCAACCCAAGGATCGAACCCAGGTCTCCTGCATTGCAGGCAGATTCTTTACCACCTGAGCCACCAGGGAAACCCTGGAGCAGGGTTAAAAGGAGCACACTTGCCGTGAGCCCTAGAGAGCAAGGAACGTCCTAGGCACAAACCAGCACCTGGGTTTCCCCCACTCCTCCCGCAGAGCCCTACAGGCTTCCTATTCCAGGATCTCCTCGTGGCTGGTAATCAGCATCCACTACAGCCCAGCCAGAAACTACCTCATACCCCACTGCCATAGCACCCTCCCAGGACACTCCCATCACCTTCTCGAAGCATCTATAGTCAGAATCTCTTCCCACTGGGAGCCACTTCTGCCATCAGTGAAGCAGAGGATGTAATGCCTCCCTGGGTCCCTGCTCCCTGCAGCATATTTTCAAGATGTGTGATTGGGAGGAGAAGGCAGATAGACAGAGGATGTATGGTGAGAAGAGCAGGGCCATGGCAACCCTCTGCGTAACAGAGGGGACTGAGGAGGAGCAAAGCTGTGGGCAGGGAGATGGGGCTGGTTAGGAGCATGGTGGGAACTGAGCCAGTGCCCCATTTCTCCCGTGTGACACCTGCATTGGCCTCATGGCTTCCTTTGTACTGAGGATTGACAGGCTGTGTTCACGGCAGAATCGTTAGTGCAAACAGGAGAGCTCAGAGGAGAATTCATTGGCATCACCACAACTCTTAACACCACAATCAGCCTAACTCAGAGTCCAAGGCAACGTGTCCATATGGGGAGGAGCCTCTCTCTGAATGGGGAAACCAAGAGTATGAATTGGCTGCTGACAGACTGAATCTGACTCACAGATGGATTTTCTTTGGCTCGCTTGCTGTTTCAAAAATTGTTCAATTAGTTGTCAACATTGAAAAACAGATTTCTTGTTTAAAAGTCTTCTTCATTTCTAGCTTTTCTTGAAAAAGAAAGTAGAAGATCTTGCTGCAGCAGCTCCACAATCTTGCATGAGAGTATTAGCTGGAGCTGAGTAAGGCTGCCCCCTGCGCATGAGTACTCACTGCAGTCCCCACCACTCCCTATAGTGTCCCCAAAACCCAGAGGAAGTTTTGGTTGCATTTACCATGTATTTCCCTGGTGATCGCATTTACCATGGGCTTCCCTGGTGACTAAGATGGTGAAGAATCCGCCTGCAATCCAGGAAACCCAGATTCAATCCCTGGGTTGGGAAGATCCCCTGTAGAAAGGAATGGCTACCCACTCCAGTATTCTTGCCTGGAGAATCCCATGGGCAGAGGAGCCTGGCAGTCTACAGTCCATGGGGTCTCAAAAGAGTTGGATATGAATGAAGTGATTGAGCACACATGCATGCATGCAAGCCAGTAAGAATCCTCCCTGACTTTGGAGTTCTTGGTTTCTAAGGAGATGATCCTACCCTCAGGCTACATACAGTCCGTGGGGTCACAAGAGTCAGACACGATGAGACAAAAACAAGGAGGAGCAAGCGGGTTGTCTGATCAGTATGCACATGCGGTGTGTCTGTGGTCAGAGAAGCAGCAGCTCCTCTCACTGACCTCACTCACCTACCTATGGAGGCAGCAAAGTTGGGTACCAGCCTCCTGGATTCTGGTCACCACAGCGTGCCCTCCTCACTCAGGAGGGACAGGTATTCACCCCACTCCTGGCAGAGGCAGACACACCTGAAATGAAGGAACATCCAGCCAGAGTCGTTCAAGGTGAGATCAGTGACTGCCAGCTCGTGGTCTCTGGTCTGGAAGGGACCAGGGCGTCCAGACAGAGATGCTTCTGGGAGTCAAAGGAGTTCTCGGGGACTATGTCAGGACACCATGTGTTGCCTGGCACCCTGTCTCCTTGGAGCGATTCAAGACCTGTGTGAGCGGATGCTGCTGTAGTGAGAAAAAGTCCAGGAGCCGCTGTAAGCACAAACAGGGGGCTTTTAGCTGGGGACAAAAGCCAGAGGGTGGATGGAGGAGAGGGGTGTTGGCCCCAGCTCTACGTGGCAGCCTGGGCAAAATCATGAACTGGTTTCCAAGCACGGATCAGGATGTGTCATCAGCTTCCTCCTCGGCCAGGTGTTTCAGAGCTCTGTTTAGAGGCTTCGGAATCAAATGTGTCCAGTTCTGCCACTTAATAACTGAACGGCCTTAAGCAAGTTCCTTAATCACTCTGCTTTTATGATCTGAACATGAAGCTGCTAAAACTGACTTAATAGATGTGTTTGAGCATTAAATGAGACTCTGCATAAGAGGCACCCAGCACGGAGATGGCCAGTCACGGGGGTTTAGTACATGAGCTTTTCTTTTCCTTTTTTTTTTTTTGTTTTATTTTTAGTTAAAGATCCAATTTTTTATTTTCATTCTTTAGCCATGCCACATGGCATGTGGGATCTTAGTTCCCTGACCAGGGATCAAATGCATACCCTTTGCACTGGAGGCATGAGTTCTAACCACTGGACCACCAGCGAAATCCCAGTGCGTGAGCTTTTGTGATTGTCTGCTCCTGTATCTCATGTCAAGAAGGCTCACCTCACTCCACTCATTGGGCACCGTCTTCGCCAAGTCTTTCCTGAGCCCTCCTCAGCCACTCAGGCCAAGCTGAGTCAGGAACCCCACCTTCGCCCCTCTGTCACTCTCTGCAGTGTCTTTTGCCTATGTGTCCCCACCAGTGCGTAAGCTCCACGAGGACAGAACATCGAGCAGGGGTCCGCAGTCTCTGTTGCCCGTTAGAATGGCCTGGGTCGGGCTCCCAGGGTGTAGGTCCCAGGCATCAGTTAGCATGGCATCCAGCTCCCAATTGATCACAGGGGGCACGCAGGGGGAGACTAGCCTCAGGACCAGCAGCCTCAAGGTCACTGGGAGCTGCTGGGAAAAAATGCAGAGTCTAGGAACCCCAGACCTACTGTATCAGAATCTGCATTTTAACAAGACATTTGTGCATGGAAAGCAAAGAAAAGGGGTGATGTGCTGCTCCATCCCCTACAACCTCTGCTCCTGAGCCATCATGTACATTTGTAGGTGATGCTCAGTGGAGGGTCACTGACTCACTGAACGAATCAATGAATGAATGAATGAGTCTTGTGCGTCACAGTTTCCAATGGGCTTTCACACGTGTGGAATCACATATGTTGTCACCCAGATACTTTCTGAACGTGGACTCAATGAGTAAAACCACCAGACATCCAGGAAATAAAAAATAGACTACCACCTAAGTTGATAAGAAAAAAATAGCTACAAAATGAGAGGATTTTTAAACAAATTACCTGATGGGTATTTTTAAGATGTGTTACTTCTGAGTTCTTTGCCATTCAGTCTCAGAATGCACTGAATAGAGCTTTGTTTGTTGCTTTTAAGGTTAGTAATTATAATGCTGGGAAACCAGGGCTGGCCCCCTGGGAGGAGCCAGCCCATCTGTGCAGTTTGGGCCCAGGCTCTGACTGGCTGGGACCACTGGCCGATTCCTTCTGGGCCAAGAGGGGTTCCACCATCAGATTCTGAGCCAGTGCCACCACCACCCTACCCCTCAACCCCTCCGAGGCTCCCCTGGACTTTGCTCTCTGCTGGCCCCAGCCTCTCTCACTGCTGTTTCTGCACCAGGCTCCAGGCAGGCAGCCTGCAGGCGCATCTCCTCTGGAGCTCAGGTTCTCTTCCAGCTTCTGTGGTTGTGGCAAGATTTCCTTGTTTGTGGTTGTCAGACTGAAGTCTCTGTTTCCTTGCTGGCTGCCAACAAGGGGATGCACTCAGCTCCTGGGGTTCACCTACATCCCTTGCCATGTGGCCTCTTCCATCTTTACAGCCACAAAGGGAATGTCTGTCCATCTAATTCTTCTTGTGCTTTCGGGCTCCTGCTTCAGGAAGAGCCCAGTCCTTTTAAGGGCTTATCTGATGAGGTCTGGCCCACCCCAGATGATCCTCCTTGCTTAGAGTCAACTGAACCAGAACACAGCCCTATCACTGGACTGAGAATCCTGTCCCCACACCCGGGGATGCATTGGGAGTGTCTGGGGGCAGGAATCGTGGGGCCCTCTCAGAATTCTGCCTGCTTTCATGTGCCCTCTCTGTTCCCAGTGCGTACTCTGCTGATAAGACTTTTTATTCTCCCTGCTTACATTGAGGGTCCTTGAGGGCACTGGGGCAACTTATTCATCAGCCAATTAGGAGTCTTTTCATATTTAGTAAGCAGTACAACTGTATAGATTCATATAGCATAGTATGCAGTTATCTCAATCTGAGAAGTGAACATATTCCCCTCCAATACTGTTCCTCCAATGCTCACTCAGTCGTGTCCACCTCTTTGTGACCCCCATGGACTGTAGCCCTCCAGGCTCCTCTGGGATTTCCCAGGCAAGAATACTGGAGTGGGTAGCCATTCCCTTCTCCAGGGGATCTCCCCGATCCAGGGATCAAACCTGTGTCTCTTGCATTTCCTGCATTGGCAGGCAGATTCTTTACCACTAGCACCACCTGGGAAACCCCCAATACTCTTCCTCCAATCTCATCCCAAATCCGAGGGAACTCAGACTTTGACCCAGCACATCTGAGAGAGAAAGGAGGATATGGCTAAGGGTGCCCGCTATGCCCACTCCACAGTCGGAAACTGAGTCTGAGACAAGGCTCCCAGGCCAGTGCTGTCTTCAGGATACCCTGCTGGTCCCCACTTGCAGTTTCTGTCAAGCTGCTGTGTCCACAACTTCCTAAAACACCTGATGACACGGAGTTTTCTTCACTGGGGGTTGGGTGGGAGATATTTTTTGAAATTCTTAATACAGAGGTGCATTTAAATGGATGTCAGATTAACGAATGCATCCTCTGAAATACAACTTCCTTTGAGTTTTCTTCTTTTGATTCTTTCTCCACTTGTGTTTTTATATCAAAGAGACTAAACCACTTTGCTGGACTTGAAGCTCTGCCTCTCCCAGGAGCTTTAATCATGTCTGGGCACAACTTTCCATTCAGGATGTAGGAGAGGATGAAAGATGAAGAGCAATATTGGCCTTGATGAGATTGAGTAGGATTTGCTCACGTCATGGCCTCTCCCTGGCCCTGCAGAAAGCAGTGCCCACACTCGGCTTGCCTTGGCCAGGCCCACGCTTTCCCTGCTTCTCTCTCCACAGACATCTGGGTTCAAAGAGGCAAGGCTAGAATACAAAGCATACAAGGCCTGGCTCTGCACTCACCTTCCTGCTTTATTACCAGCTCTGAGCGCAGGAGCTGGACTCAAATAGCTCTTCAATTAGTGCTTGTTCCGTGAATGCATAAATTAATACAGAGGATCTTGAAAATCTGATTGAAGAATCTTCATTGTCCATGAAAACCCTTTCGACTTGAGCCCACAGCACTGGAGACTGAGATTTCTACTGTGGGCAATTTGCCTACTCTAAGTAATTTGGGGCTTCCCTGGTGCCTTAGACGATAAAGAATCTGCCTGCAATGCAGGAAACCCAGGTTTGATCCCTGGGTGAGGAAGACCCCCTAGAGAAGAGAATGGCTACCCACTCCAGTATTCTTGCTGGAGAATCCCATGACAGGGGATCCTGGCAGGCTACGGTCCATGGCGTTGCAGAGAGTCTGACATGACTTAGCCACTAACACTAAGTAGGAGTCAGGTAGTTGAGGCTCCATGCCTGACACCTGCCCTACAGATCGCACACGGGTCCTTAAAGTATCAGACTCAGATGCTCCCTGCCTCTCTCTTCTTTAAAATGGGGTTATGGGACTTCCCTGGTGGTCCAGTGGTTAAGACTTCACCTTCCAATGCTGGGGGTATGGATTCAGTCCCTGGTCTGGGAGCTAAGAGCTCATATGCCTTGCAGCCACAAAAACAAAACATATAACAGAAACAATATTGTAGCAAATTCAATAAAGACATTTAAAATGGTCCATATTAAAAAAAATCTTTAAAAATAGAATAAAATAAAATGAGGTTACTGTGCAATTGCATTAAATTTCAATTCAAGGAAAGTTTGTGCTTACACTTGTTTTTTTTCATATATTCTTTCCCTGAGTGTCCATGATCAAACTGAGGCAAGCAGGGCTCTCCTCTGGTCTCAGTGGTAAAGAAGCCACCTGCCAGTGCAGGAGGCACTTGTACTATCCCTGGTCCGGGAAGATCCCAAATGCGCTGGAGCAAATAAGCCTGTGCACCACAACTACTCGGCCTGCACTCTAGAGCTTGAGAGCTGCAACTGATGAAGCCCAAGAGCCCAAGAGCCCATGCTGTGCAAGAAGGGACGCCACCACAATGAGAAGCCGGCTCACCACAACTAGAGAAAAACCCGTGCACAGCAACGAAGACCCAGCGCAGCCAACAATAAATAAACAACTTAAAAAAAGAAACTGAGGCAGAGAAAGTTAAGGCTGTTTCTCTTTGGATCTCAGAGCAGGTGTGTTGGATGTTAGGCTGGAATCCAGGTCTCGCCCTGGGTTGAGCGGGTGATCCTTCCTGTGATGATTCTCGCTCACCTGGAGAATGGGTGCCAGCGTCACATCAGAAATCGACCACTCTTCCTATCTGCTGGACCCAAGAAGTTTTCCGATCTGGGTAGAGGTGTCCCAGAAAGCCTTTTTTTTTTCTGTTTCCAGTACAGACAAGGCTTTCTCCTGCGAGGATGTATGAAAGTAGGTTTAAAAATAAAGAAGGAAACAGTGCAGAAAATCAGTGGAAGGCTGCCCTCCTGAAAGAGCTGAGGGCAGAGAGTGTGCTTTCTTGTCCATGACTCATTCTCGCGGGTACTGAGCCCGCCCTGCCCAGTATCAGAGGCTGGGGAAGCCAAAGGAAGCATTCCCAGTGGACCCCCCATCTGGGTTCCAGCCGCTGGGGTCCCCAGGAGCACCTGGAACCTCAGCATCAGCAGCATTTCTCCTTGTTTCTGGGCACCTCTGGTCAGGACTTAGTAAACAGTCTCCTAGCTAAGGGCCAGAGTGAGATCATGCTTGGGTTTTTGCAAAGCGGCACCAACCATTCTTTCTCGTTTCATTTATCTCTGTAACTGCCACGCAGAGGACAGGGAGCAGGTGGCCTGTGCGGAATAGGAAATGGCCAACGGATGTCTCTGACAAACAGCACTTCCAAGGACCCTTCAATATGATATTTGAAAGGTCATCTTGAAATTGCAGCAGCCACCCAGGCAGCAGTGAGAACTTCCTCAACCAGTCAGTGAGGCAGTTAGCTCATGACTTATAGAACGTACGTCCAGCTTGTTCCATTGGGGACCTGGTTCTCTGGGAAGGAGAGTTACTGCAAAATCAAGAAGGTGCTTAGAAAGAAGAAGGGCTGAGTGATGGCATCCCCAGAATTAGAAGCTCCTAGAACTTTCTAGAAAGAACAGCCCATTCATCTAAGCCAGAGCCTTAGAATCTCAATGACTGCAGGCCATTGCTTGGTGGGTACTGTAGCCCCTGGGCTGGAGCCAGACAGACCTAGATCCAAAACCTAAGTTGGCCACTTACCACCTGCGATTCCTTTTCCTTGTCTGAAAACAGAGGATGATAACACTACTAGTGTAAGACTCTATTGTGAGGATTAAATGAAATCAAACAATATTGATTTCATAGCTGGCTCAGGACTGGACAGGAACTGAAGCTGTTGCTCTTGGCTACAGAGTCTTATGGTCCCGCCCAGGTTCATCAGAGTCTTTGAGCATCTTTTAAAATAAGATGGAGTGTGATTTTATTGGCGTATGATTGCTCTACAATGCTGGGTTAGTTTCTGCAGTACAGCAAAGTGGATCAGTTCTACATATGTATATATTCCCTCTCTTTTAGATTTCCTTCCCATCTGGGTTACAGCATTTTAATGTCTGCGAGCAAAATATCAGAAAAACTGTAGATGGAGTTCTACAGGATTCTAGGTGTTTCTTTAAAGTGCACCATACTGGTAAAGAACCCGCTAGCCAATGCAGGAGACCTGGGTTCAACTCCTGGGTCTGGAAAACCCCCTGGAGTAGGAAGTGGTAACCCACTCCAATATTCTTGCCTGGAAAATCCCCTGGACCAAGGAGCCTGGTGGGCTACAGTGCATAGGGTTAAAGAGTCGGGCATGACAGAAGCAACTTAGCACTAGATATAGTCCAAAAATATTTTACAACCCTTTTGAAAGCCTTGGGGCATTAACATCGTGCCTGTCTCGATTTCTCACAGAGAAGGGAATTACTGTATCAGAATTTATAATGGCAAGTCTAAACAGCAATTTGTTATATTGGTAAGTGCTCAGACAGCCTGACTTCCCGCTCAGACGGTTCGAGTGACCACAGGGTGAATCAGACACATGCTGCCTTTTCCTTTCTGTCTGCTGCTAAGATCTCATATGACAAGAAAGGAGATGCTGCTGCTGCTAAGTCACTTCAGTCGTGTCCGACTCTGTGCGACCCCATAGAGAGCAGCCCATCAGACTCTCCTGCTCCTGGGATTCTCCAGGCAAGTACACTGGAGTGGGTTGCCATTTCCTTCTCCAATGCATGAAAGTGAAAAGTGAAATGAAAAGTGAAAGTGAAGTTGCTCAGTCGTGTCCAACCCTCAGTGACCCCATGGACTGCAGCCTACCACCAGGCTCCTCCGTCCGTGGGATTTTCCAGGCAAGAATACTGGAGTGGGTTGCCATCGCCTTCTCCGAAGAAAGGAGATAGGGAGGGATAAAAGAAAGAGCACAGGCTTTGGGCCCGACCGGCTGGAACCCAATATCAGCTCTTCCACCTGGATGTCACTTATCCTGTTTGGGACTCATGTTGTTCTTGCTGTTCAGTCGTTCAGTCATGTCCAACTCTTTGTGACCCCATGGACACAAAGCACACCAGGCTTCCCTGTCCTTCGCTCTGTGGGACTATTGGGACTCACAGTTCCTAGTTGTTCATCCATTTATTCAGTAACTACTTTTTAAGTGCATAATACGTGCCAGGCTGTGCTCTGGGTACTTGGCATGTATCAGGGAACAAAACAGGCCCCAAATTGAGCCTGAGGCATGGGGAGCTCACATTCTAAAGGAGGGAGAGAGACTTAGAAATAAGCCTGATGCCTGAGTGGTATTTCTATAACGGAGATTACAAGCTCTCAACAGGTTGTTGTGGTGATAACAAGTGACTGTACCTATCCAGCATGGAACACAGCAGGCATTTAATAAAGTGTTGCAATTACTCTTTTAAAAAAATTGCTCCCAGGGACTTCCCTGGTAGTCCAGGGGCTAAGACTCCTTGCTCCTAAAGCTAGGGACCCAGGTTCGATCCCTGGTCAGGGAACTAGATCCTGCATTAAGCAACTAAGACCCAGCATAGCCAAATAAATAGATATTAATAAAATAAAATAATTTCTCCCAGGTTTCTTTAAAGCTTTTAAACAGTAAGCATGAAGTTTGCATCTAGAATGTGTTCATTTATTTGTTAAGTAAATAACCATTGAGCTTCCATTGTATGGTAGAACCCGCACTAGGCGCCTGGAATAAAAACAAATATAGGATCCAGAAAGGAGGATCCCTGCCCTGAGCATTCCCCGGGCTGCCTCTGGTGCACATATTCTGGTCCAGTGTACAGTAGAGGGGAGCCCTTTGAGCGCACAAAGGCAGAGTGTCCTTGAAGTTTAGGGTTTCTGTGAATCCGAACAGTCTACTTCACTGAGGATGTCTTTTTAAAATTTTATTGAAGTATAGTTGATTTACAATGGAGTGCTAATTTCCTCTGTACAGCTCAGTTATATACATGTATATTCAGTTATATAACTCAGTTATATACATATATATTCTTTTCCATTATGGTTTGTCACCAGATACTGAATATATTTCCCTGTGCTACACAGTAGGACCTTGTTGTTTATCCATCCTATATATAAGTTTGCATCTGCTAATCCCAAACTCCCTCTCCACCCCTCTCTCGCCACCTCTCTTTGGCAACCACCCTGTTTTGTTTCAGATATGTTCATTTGTATCATATTTTAGATTTCACATATAAGTGATATGGTATGGTATTTGTCATTCTCTTTATGACTTACTTTGCTTGGTATGATAATCTCTAGGTACATCCACGTTGCTGCAAATGGTATTACACTCTGCAAAAGAGTATTCCACTCTTGACGGCTGAGTAATATTCCTGTGTGTGTGTGCATGTGTGTGTGTGTGCGTGTGTGTGTGTGTGTATCACATCTTCTTTATTCATCTCTTGATGGACATTTGTGTTGTTTCTGTATCTTGCCTATTGTAAATAATGCTGCTTTGAGCATAGGGGTGCATGTACTTTTTCGAATTCTAGTTTTGTCTAGGTATATGCCCACGGGTGGGATTGCTGAATCGCATGACATCTCCTTCTTTAGTTTTTTGAGGAAACTCCATACTGTTTTTCATAGTGGCTGCAATTCACATTCTCACCAACAGCTTTGTAGAAGGGTTTCCTTTTCGCCACATCCTCTCCAGCATTTATTATTAATATCTATTGATTTTTTGGCAATGGCCATTCTGACTGGTGTTAGGTAGTACCTCTTTGTAGATTTGATTTGCATGTCTTTAACAATTAGCAACGTTGAGCATCTTTTCATTGCTTATTGGCCATCTGACAATGTCTTTTTAAATTCAATGCATCCCAGTCATGGCTGGCGATTCTAGGAATGCCATGAACCAGGATATGGAGATTGGGGTCACTCCCAGGGACCCTAAGAAGATTCCCAAACAGGCCCGAGATTACATCCCCATTGCCACCGACCGCACGCGCCTCCTGTCAGAGGGCAAGAAGCCGAGGCAGCGCTACATGGAGAAGAGCGGCAAGTGCAACGTCCATCACGGCAATGTCCAGGAGACCTACCGCTACCTGAGCGACCTCTTCACCACCCTGGTGGACCTCAAGTGGCGCTTCAACCTGCTTGTCTTCACCATGGTCTACACCATCACCTGGCTGTTCTTCGGGTTCATCTGGTGGCTCATTGCTTACATCCGGGGTGACCTGGACCACGTCGGGGACCGGGAGTGGATCCCTTGTGTAGAGAACCTCAGCGGCTTCGTGTCTGCCTTCCTGTTCTCCATCGAGACGGAGACCACCATCGGGTACGGCTTTCGGGTGATCACGGAGAAGTGTCCGGAGGGCATCGTCCTCCTGCTGGTCCAGGCCATCCTCGGCTCCATCGTCAACGCCTTCATGGTGGGGTGCATGTTCGTCAAGATCAGCCAGCCCAAGAAGAGAGCTGAGACCCTCATGTTTTCCAACAACGCCGTCATCTCACTTCGAGATGAGAAGCTCTGTCTCATGTTCCGGGTGGGCGACCTCCGCAACTCGCACATTGTGGAGGCCTCCATCCGCGCCAAGCTCATCAAGTCCCGGCAGACCAAGGAGGGCGAGTTCATCCCCCTGAACCAGACCGACATCAACGTGGGCTTCGACACGGGGGACGACCGCCTCTTCCTGGTTTCCCCGCTCATCATCTGTCACGAGATCAACGAGAAGAGCCCTTTCTGGGAGATGTCGCGGGCCCAGTTGACCCAGGAGGAGTTCGAGGTCGTGGTCATCCTGGAAGGGATGGTGGAGGCCACAGGTGAGCCTCCCCAGCTCCTTCTCCTCCCCAGCCCCTCCCCATCCCCTCCCCAGCCCTGGTGATCAGACCCCTGCTGATTCCAGAAGGTGCAGCCTGAAGGCGGCAGCTCAATCAGCCCCACCCCCCAAATGGTGATCTTCAGGATGGAATTACGAGAGCAGATAATGTGTGCCGGGACTTCCTGGTGGCTCCATGGCAAAGAACCCAATCCAGTGCAGGAGATGTGGGTTTGATCCCTGGGTTGGGAAGATCCCCTGGAAAAGGAAATGGCAACCCATTCCAGTATTCTTGCCTGAAAAATCCCATGGACAGAGGAGCCTGGTGGTTTACAGTCCATGGGGTCGCAAAGAATCAGACACAACCAAGCGTGCGTGCACACACACACACACACACACACAAAATGTGTGTTGAACCCCCTCCCCCCCAATGTCTGGGCATGGTCTAGACTCTAAGTGCACAGTAACTCATTGAGTGAGATGGTTTTCCTTCAGGTACAGGTGTAGAAACAGAGACAGAGGTAAGCGCTCCTAAGTCACTGAACCAGGATGCAGGCCAAAGCCAGGTGACCCAAAGCCTGGTTTCCAACAGGCTACACCACCTGTCCTTCCCTCCCCAAAGGTGTCACCCAAAGGGGGTTCTGTGAGCACATGACTTTGAGAAACTGAGTTGAACAAAGGTGAACAGGCTTCTTACAGGAGGTCTTTACATGTGAATCGCCACCTGAGGCAAGGACAGGGTGAGTCCCAAAGTCACAGAATCCTCTTCTGGGAGAGACTCCCAAGTCCCACACCCTTAGGCCCCTGTGGGGCAGGCTGTCCCTCAGCTTCCCTGTGGAAGTGGCTCTGTGAACACGGGTGTGTGCAAAAGACAGTGCATCACACTCACACGTGTCCGGCCAGCACCTCCCTGCCCAGCGACTGACTCATGGCAGCTGAGCACTTCCCGCCTCCCAGCTCTGTGTGGGGCTCAGGGAAGCCAAGGCCTGGGGGAGCCCATATCCCCACCACACTCCCTGGGCAAGGGAGCCCCACTAACTGTGGGCCCTCCTCTGCTTCCCCCTTCTTCCTGCCCTCCTTTCTCACTCACAGAGGCATCTGAGCACCTGGCCTGGCCCTAAGGATGACTCATAGAAAACTCACTGGAGCTGAGAATATATATGTTTTTCTAATCTGGCAACAGCACTGGAGGGCTGGCTTCGACCCTGTTTCACAGATGTGGAAGCTGCTTCATGCAGACAGGAGGGTCTATTGTATTTGGCGCTGTCACTCAGGCATCTAGAGTTTGTCAGCCACACCACACTGCCCCCTATAAGGTTGGGGGCCTTGCGTAAAGGTGGCCAAACAAGCCTTCCTGGCCTCTCGGGGGGCTGGGTGGGCGGCTCGGATGGGGCAGCCACAGACAGACCTTCCTGAGTGGAGCAAAACCTCTGGGGTGTGAACAGGCTCCAGGGACCCAGGCAAGGGGAGCTGCTCAGCCATCTGCCGGGGACCCAGGCTGGCCAGGCGGCATATGGTGGCAGCCGGGGAACCCCTGGGACAGGACAGGGGGGTGGACTCTCCTCCCACCGCTGGGAGCTTGCAGGTCACGCCATCCTTGGAGCCAGGGTCAGACCAGAACATGGGCTGAGATTCTGGAAAAGAGCTCCATTGCGAGGCCACAAAGGTCAGCTCGGGAATGTGGGGAAGGTAGGAAAGCAGTGCCTTACCATGCTTCTCCTCTCCGCCGGCCCGTCACTGCCACTCACTGACCTCTCCCAGCGTGGCTCCTCAGAGTCAGGTCCCTCGGTTGACCTGCCCTATCTGGTTGCCCTCCTCTCTTCCCATGGCCTGGGTTACTCTAGTTCTGCAGGGAGGAAAGAGAGGGAGACTGCCACCCACATGGGCTCTGATCTCAGCCACTTTAGGAGCTTGGTTGCCACATTCATGGAACCAAGCACAGGCTATGCGTTCAGGCCGAGGTTTGACTGGCGCAGCTCTGTGCAGCCTGCACGTGTGAGTTTGGGCAGGTTGCTCAACTCACCAGCAGGATGAAGATAACAAACCTCAGAGGCTCACAAGGGAAGGGGTTAAATGATGAAATGGAGGGGTGTATGTGAAGCACAATGCCTGCCACCCAGAGCGGCTTCTGTCCTTTCCAAATGCATTGCAAGCTGACTGCCAGGCACACTGGTGGGTTTCCAGTCATAGAACAGCCCCCTTCTAAGAGGTGGGATGGAAGAAGGGCAGGAAGACCCCAGGGGGCTTGGTCCAAAGCGCCCACGGAGTCCAGTCTCGCTGTGTTTCCTGAATTCCTCAAGCCTGCAGATCTTTGGCTTGTGTCTGCACTGGTCAGTGCCCAGCATCGGTTTCTACACATCTGCTGAGCTGGGGGTTGTCCAAGGACCGAGGGAAGACATCTGGAGCAGGCGGGACCCCGCAAGCCAAGAGCACGTGGGGTCCACTGGGGTTACCTGGCGGTCTGTGGGTCTGGGGTGCATGAGACCCCTGCCAGAGAACACTTAAACTGGGGAGAGGGGGTGCTGAGCAGACATTTCCTTCAGTTTTCAAAGAGCACAAGCCAGGACTTTCCTCAGCCAAAAGATTAAATATCAGAAAACTGCTTCCCTGTGACCCTGAGGACAGAGGCGTCCTCATCCATAAACAAAGCTGTCCTCTCTGGAGAGAAAGCAGCACCTAAAAATAACATAGGCAAGCCAGGGCTGAGCCGACAGGGAATGGGGGCATTGGAGCATGCTCCAACCAAGGAGCCATGCTGTGTGTGTGTGTGTGCGCACACATCCGTGGGGGGGGGTGTGTACACACGTGTAGGCTTTTGCCCGTATGGATCCACCCCAAACAACCCCGTGTATTCTAAATGCCTGTCAGCTTCTCTGGGTTGAGCCACTCTGAATTTATCTTTGTTCAAACTTTCTTCATCTTTTCTTATCTCGGTCTTCTAGAACTTAATGCATGTTCAGGAACCACATCCATTCCTGAATTATTCACTCCCATCTCTAGGAACCTACTCCACAATCTTGCATTGTTAATTTCTAATTTTCTGCCTCCATCACACCTTGAGCTCTTTAGGGCAAGAGTTGTATCTTATTCAGCTTTATGTCTCCATTTGCTTAGCACAAAGCTGATATTCAACATATGCTTGATGAATGATTGGGTGGATAATTGGGTGGGTGGATTGATGGATCAGTGATGAATGAATGGATGGGTGGATGAATGGATGGATGATGAAAGATGATGGATGGATGGATGGATGGTTGGATGAATGGATAGATGATGGATAGATGCACAGATGGACAGATGGATGAAAGATGTTGAATGGATGGATAGAAGGATGATGAATGATGGGCTGATGGATGGATAATGGATGGAAGACTGTGGCCACTCCTAATACATGTGCCCTCTGTGCACCCAGGCATGACTTGCCAAGCACGGAGCTCCTACATGGATACCGAGGTGCTCTGGGGCCACCGGTTCACACCAGTCCTCACCTTGGAAAAGGGCTTCTATGAGGTGGACTACAACACCTTCCACGACACCTATGAAACCAACACGCCCAGCTGCTGTGCCAAGGAACTGGCAGAAATGAAGCGGGAAGGCCGGCTCCTGCAGTACCACCCCAGCCCCCCACTGCCAGGGGGTTGCGTTGGAGCAGAGCTGGGTGCAGAGGCGGAGCAGGAAGGAGAGGAAGAGCCTGAGGGTCTGAGTGGGTCCCAGGAGACCAAGGACTCTGCGTGAGGACGGCACTCTCCCCGTGACCTCCCCTCATTCCCCTCTGTGCTCCCTTCTCACGAGCACAGAGGCTGCGGGACTGGGGTCGAAGGGCTGAGTGGGCTGGGTTGTGTGAATGTGCTGAGTGTGCTGTTTTGGGGGTGGGGGTAGCCAGGAGCCTTTAAGGCTCTGTAGGGAGGAGTAGTAACCGAGTCTTGGCACCTCCCAGCCCAGGATCTACTGGAGCAGGTGGCTTCCAGCTGGTCCCCATGGCAGTGCTGTCTCTCCTCCCTGGCCTCTGTCACACGGGCTAAGGGCCAGACCAGGAGGGCTTGTCTCACAGTGCAACATCCAGGTGACCTCTGTCCTCACACCTCTCTCTGCCAGCTGGCCCAGATCACCTTCCTCTTGGGGTTTCACAGACCAAGCGGCAGCCCCCTCCCGCCGAGGGCTGACACCTAGAGAAGGCTGCTGCCCCCTTCCCCTCATTCCAGCCATCGTGGAGCCTGTTGTGGATTCAGGGTGGGAGACTCTCCAATCTGGAGGCTCCAATCCTTGGTTCCCAGGGGAGCTCACAGACCTCAGTGGTTCGGGTCACATAGAATTCCTTGCAAATCTGCCACCAGTGACCACTCAGAGCACTAAGGCCCTCACCGCTGGATCTCAGCATTACCTGTGAAGTGTGTGCTTTCCCCGCTGTGTTCTGCGGGTCCGATGTAGCCTGCAGACCACTGCTCTCCTTAGGGTGATGTTTAGTCGGGGGTCACTTCCTGGCCGCCCCAGCCATACCGTGCCTGCACCTCCCACCAAAGAGAGAACCCCAGCAGCTGGACCTGTGCTAGGACATCTGGCCCCAAGAATCTCAAAGTGCTTCTCACTTTCACTGTGGTTTCCCGCATAGTCTCGGAGCCTGTGGTGTGATCCATCCAGGGAGAATGCTGTGGCCAGAGGGCAAGATGAGCCAGTCGGTGCTGAAGCAGGGAGGGGGAGGGAAGACACACAGAGAAAGGCAAACAAAACCTGAATTTTAAAATGAGCAGTGGCACCAGCTGTCACCAAGATCGCTGACTTCAAGCTTTGCTACCAGGTGAAGCAGGGACGTGAAGCCCAGGGAGAAGTGCCTGCAGGGCTGGGGCCACCTTCCAGCCGAGGTGGGGGACTCTGAGCTGATGCTGCTGCCCTGGGTCTCCTCTCCGACAGGTGGGGGTCTAATGAGGTGGCTGGGCTGGGAGGGCAGGAAGGATGGCCAGAAAAGGGGAGTGGGTGCCATCCCCACCTTGCAAACGTGGAGAATCAGAGAAGGGGTGAACATTAAGAGAGCACTGAATGGAGAAGAGTCTTAAAAACAGCAAGGCATGAGAATTCCCTAATGGCCCAGTGGTTAGAACTCTGCGCTTTCACTGCTGAGGGCTGGATCCCTCTTGGTGGGGAAATAGAATCCCGCAGGCCAAGTGGTGCTGCCAAAAAAACCAACAATGGCAGAAGGCTTTCCCTTTCAGCCAGGAGGCGCAGGAAGAGGACGGACAGACGCTGCAGCTGTCATGGTGATGGGGCACATCTGGTGTGTGGAGGCTGACAGGCTTCCAGTCAGCTGACCTAGACCTGGAGAGATGTCAGAAGTTCCGGCCACAGAACTGTGGAGGCCTCCCCACCACCATGGCAGAGCTCTCGGCTGACCTTTGGAAAGGGAAGCCTCTTTCTGCCCCGGGTGCAAAGCACCTCCCCAGGGAGTAAGAGTAGGAAGTTAAGGCTGAGCCAGGGGGACTGGCTTTGGATCGCAGGCTGGGTTTTCCAGGTGCTGGGGCTGCAAAGAAGAGGAGGCAGGCGGCCACACTCAGGGGAGGGGACCCAGTTCTCAGGCAAGGGGCTGGATCTGGAGAGGGGGCGCCAGGAAGCAGGGAGGAGCAGGGTGTTCCTACAGGCTGGCCCTGAGTCCTGACTCCAGGCAGGCATCCCTCTGTAATGAAGCAGGTCGTGGAGGGAACCAGGAATGGGCTGGAATCCTGTCCTCCAGGGAAAGGAGAGCAGGCAGCCTGGCACACTAAGATTAGATGCATTGGGGTCTTGAGCTATAGCTGGAACTGTGAAGTGCGTGCCCATCCTCAGCCCACCAGATCCAAGGCTTGCACTGCAGGACTGTTTTGTTTCCCTCCCCTCCACCCCACCAGATCTAAATGCTGCCTTCGTCAAAACCCATCAGTGCCTGCAGGTTTAGAGTGCTCAGTGAGGCAGGTTAGCAAGGATGGGAAAACCACAGGAGAAGCAGGCCTTGCAGCCGGGCTGGGTCTGGGCTATTTCACACCTGCCTGCACCTAGCAACCCCAGGTGGCCACGTGAGTCACTCCCCTGTGTCCTAGCTCTGTGGTAGCCCCCCACAAATCCAGGCCACATCATGTTTCAGCCAACTGCAGACATGGTGGAGCCTCAGAAAAGAAGAGATCAGCACCATCCTCTTGAAAAGTCCCCAGAGGGGCCAGAGCCCCCTGCACTGGTATGAATCGGGTAGCAATCCCACTGTGCACCTTAGCTGCTGTTTCTCAAGAAAATTCAAAGGCAAGAAGGCTGCCTTTTGTATCCCTAGGCAATCCTTCTTGGTGACCAACTGATCAAACTAAAGTCTGAAATACTCCACAAGTCATTTTCTGATAGTTCTTCTATCAACAAAAACTCACTCAATGTAGAGTCTGATGAAGGTTGGAACCTCAGTGGATCACTTTAAAAACACTGAATCTACCCACAAGCCACCTATGAGTCCCAGCCCTTAGCCCCACGGTTCTTAGCCCACATATCACCTCTGATGGGTCACAGAGAGGTGAGCCAGGCTGGCTGCGAGGTGGCTACTCACAAGCCTCAGCATTTCCAAAATCCCAAAGAACATTCTCATCGGTCAGACCCTAAAGCCTTGGGAGCTAACTTCCTGCTTCAACTTCTGTGTGCTCTGGAACCGTCCCCTGTAAGGGTGAAGCCTCCAGGAGCTCAAAAGAAGGTAAGTCCCCTCCACTCATCCTCGCAGCATCCATCTGACACCTGCTAGGTCTCCATGGCCTTGCCCAAAGACGCCTGTTCCCAGGTCAGGTTGAACAAGCTTTGCCCATGACTCTACCCTCCAGACGCCACCCTCCCTGTGCAGTCAGCCCACTTCCTGTCATTTCCTTCTCCTGGTCGAGGTCCTAGCTGCAGCAGCTGGCCTTGACGGAGGAGAAGGAGCCCTCATCCATCTGGAGAGAGCTCTCCTGCTCGTGATCAGTAATAGCCAGCACCTTCTGTCACACTCGGGCCCCATGCCTGCCTTCCATACAGGCCTCAGCCCTGGGTCTTCCGAGTATTGAAAGCCACAGACACTTGAAATTTCTGTATTGAAGTTGCCCCAAACTAAAACAACTCCCCCTCCCTCTTAAGTTGCCTGCTGTCACCTAAAAATATGCCCTGAACACATCTTTGGGCAAACACCCTTTACTGTGCACCGGCTTTGTGCCTGTGGGTTAGGTCCTTGCCTGGAAGATGGTGGGTGATTCTCAAAAGCCTGCTGAGAAACGCTTAGGAACCCATTGCTGCCAAAGAGATAACTGAGGTTCAGAGATGTTAATTCCGTTGCTCAAGGCCATAGATAGTCTAAGGACCATGGGTCCCAGAGCAGAGCCTCCCAAACACAGACGGGCCATCATCCTGCATAAACCCCTGCCCCCAGGGCAGCTCCCGAGCTCCCTGGAAGGAAGGAAGGAAGACAGCCCCACCTCTCCTGGCCGCCCCTGTGTGCTGTGCTGTGGACGTCAGCTTCCATCCACCAGCAATGTTCTCCCACGGCAGGACAATTGGGAAACACCTTTTTCTGATTCTTAGGGAATTAATGAGCTGTGAAAAGAGATTAGATGGGGAATTATTGCTTTGGGGAAGAAGCCACTTATTCTGCTCAACTTGGTTTTTGCTAAACACATCTCCTTAAACTCCTATGTCAAATCTCTTCCTCCCTGTGTAAGACTTGTCAATCTTCTCATTAAAAAGAACAGCATTGCACTGCTGAAAATTCATCCAATAAAGTGGATTTGATCTTACAGAACTCTTCCTCATTTTAAGTAGATAGCCGTTGGTTGCCGTTCAATTCACTGCCAGTTTAAGCAAACTTGTCCTTCTTGTTTTCAGTAGTGCGTGCACTGCCATGGCCGACCCTTTGAGCCAACTCTTTGGACTGTAGCCCTCCAGGCTCCTCTGTTCATGGGATACTCCAGGCAAGAATACTAGAATGTGTTGCCATTTTCCTCCTCCAGAGGATCTTCCTGACCCAGGGATCAAACCCACATCTTCTGTGTCTCCTGCATTTCAGGTGGATTCTTTACCTGCTGAGCCATTAGGGAAGCCCCTAGAAACACTGTGTGTATGTCAAGTTGCTTCAATCGTGTCCTACTCTTTGCAACCCTATGGGCCCTGGCCCACCAGGTTTCTCTGTCCATGGGATTCTCTAGGCCAGAATACTGGAATGGGTTGCCATGCCCTTCTCCAGGGGTATCAGTATCTTAATTGCAGTGGAGGTGATAGTCTGGGCAAGGTGGGGAGGAGGAGACAGGAATCAGGGCTCAACCTCCAGACACAGAGCAGAGCGAGGTCGCCATCACCCAGAGCATGCAAGCTATGTGCCTTCTCCTATTAGATCATTCATTCCATCCCCCACATCATTCTCACACATGTTTTTACGTTAAATATTCAGACTACACTACCTAAATAATGAGTGTCTAAAAGAAATCCCATGGATACAGAGGAGCCTGGCAGCCTACAGTCCATGAAAGTCATACACGACTTAGCAACTAAGCAACAATGTGAAGTATCGACCTTAGAGAGTCCCTGCACTGACTGCATTCATGGCATTAATTAGCACAGATTGATACCACTGAATGATGGGGGAAGGACGGGGGAAGCTGGGATGTGTCTTATGGGCAAAGGACTTCAGGGTTTTCAAGGGAAGGAAACAGTTTCTGCTGAGGATGTCATTAGAGGATTTAGAATTGCCTTCTCTTCTGCTCCAGTCCCCTGGATGGCAGCTGAACAGCTCAGATCTACAAAGGAGGTTAACAAAAAGATTCCTCACTTAAACCATTCCAAAAGGATAAAACCGCTCTCTGGGGCTTTGATTTAAGACAAGAAAGTTGTGGGAGCCAGGGCAACTCTGATGTGTAGAGGCATCTCGCTGGTCTGACTCTGTGGCCCGCCTGTGGTGATCAGGCATGACTTAGGCTGGTCCAGCTGCTCTGACAAACATACCACGGACCGGGTGGCTTAAACAACAGACATTTATTTCTCACAGTTTTGTAGTCTGGGGAGTCCAAGATCAAGGCTCCAGGAGATGTGGTGTCTGGTGAGAGGCTGCTTCCTGGTTCACAGACAGCTGTGTTCTCACTATATCTTCTCATGGAAGGGGCGAGGGTGCTCCTCAGGGTCTCTTTGATAAGAGCATTTGTGTCATTACTGAGGGTTTCACCCTCATGACCTGTTGTTCAGTCGCCCATTCGTGTCCAACTCTGTGAGCCCATGGACTGCAGCAGGCCAGGCCTCCCTGTCCCTCACCATCTCCTGAAGTCTGTCCAAGTTCATGTCCATTGCATCTGTGATGCTATCCAGCCATCTCATCCTCTGTTGCCCTCTTCTTCTGCTCTCAAGCTTCCCCAGCATCAGGGTCTTTTCCAATGATTCAGATGACCGAAACACTGGAGCTTCAGCTTCAGCATCCATCCTTCCAATGAGTATTCAGTGTTGATTTCCCTTAGGATTGACTGGTTTTATCTCTTTGCTGTCCAAGAGACTCTCAGGAGTCTTCTCCAGCATCACAGTTCAAAGGCATCGATTCTATGGTGCTCTGCTTCTTTACGGACCCTCATGACCTAGTCAGCTCCAAAGGCCCTACTTCCTAGCACCATCACATTAAGGGTTAGGATTGCAACATATGAATCTGGAGTGGACACAAATATTCAGTTTGTAACAAAGCACAAGCAGATTAGTGCGTGTGACCGAGACAAAAGCAAGTGCAGGGCCTCTAAATTAACCCTGGGTAAAAGCACCCGGTGAGACTGAGGCTGAGACGGCCTTGTGGTGATGGTGTGACATAAAACACACACACAAAAGTCAGGAAGTCCTGGGAACCATTGGCTGTTGGCCTGTGGGGATGTCTCTTCACTGGGGATCATACTGTAAATACTGTTCGCATCAGAAGAAAAACTGCAGGACTTCCCTGGTGGCTCAGTGGATAAGAATCTGCCTGCCAATGCAGGGGATGCAGGTTTGATCCCTGGCCCGGGATGATTCCACATGCCCAAAATCCCTAGAACCTGTGCTCCACAAGAAAAGAAGCCGCCATGATGAGAAGCCCACGCATCGCAGCAAGAGAGCAGCCCCCACTCACCGCAAGTAGAGAAAACCCTGAGCAAAAGCAGCAAAGACCCAGCACAACCCAAAATAAATAATTTAAAAACTCCAAGTCAGGTGGGGCAAGAACCTTCAGTAGACACATTTGCCACTCACAGCTTGGATTACAATTTGGGGAAGGAGGACTACACACCCGTTTCTAGTAAAAAGCAAAAATCTGAACATTATGCTCCAAAAACTCACCTTTGTTTAGAAGGTTCAGGCTTTGCTTGTACCAGTCAGAGCAGCAGTGTGAGATGTGTGCCTGCGCATCCCTTTAGTCCCTTAGGCCAGCCATAAAGGGTTCTGGGTTCCTGACGGCAGATCAGTGTCAAGAAAGGAGTTTCAGAAACAGAAACATTTTTCTCTAAGAAACTGAGAGAAAAGACTTTTTCTTTTAGGAACTATTTCACTTTCACTGAGAAGCTGCTGGTATAATAACCTGGATTCCCTTAGAGGAGACAAACATCGGAAATCTCAAGGGAGGAATTAATGAGGGTTGGGTACACGGTACTTGGAGCACCACTGGTCTATCCAGTGCAACCGTGTAAGTGGAGAAATCCAGGGATGATGGGTGAGGCTGCTGGTCGTAAGAACGTGGTTGATAAGTACATGCATTAAGGATCCCTTTGCGTGCACACTCCAAATGTTGTGTTCACATTCCGAATCTCCTCTTAAATAACCCTGCCCATGGATCATGTGGCATTTCTATTTTTAGTTTTCAAAGGCACTTCCACAGCCATTCTCCATAGTGGCTCTACCAATTTACATTTGCACCAACAGTGTAGGAGGGTCCCCTTTTCTCCACACCGTCACCAACATTTGTTTGTAGATTATTTTTTCACATCTTTTTTTTTTTGGCTGCCATGCTCCATGGCTTATGGGATCTCAGTTCCCTGACCAGGGGTTGAACCCAGGGCCACAGCAGTGAAAGTGTCAAATCCTAACCACTAGATCACTTGTTGGTAGACTTTTTGGTCATTCTGACCAGTGAAGTGATACTTCATTGTAGTTTTGATTTGCATTTTTCTAATAATTAGCCATGTTGAGCATCTTTTGGCATTTACACACTACTATATGCAAAATACGGCTTCCTTGGTAGCTCAGTTGGCAAAGAATCTCCCTGCAGTGCAGGAGACCTGGATTGGATCCCTGGGTTGGGAATATCTCCTGGCGAAGGAAATGGCAAACCACTCCAGCATCCTTGCCTGGAAAATCCCATGGACAGAGGACCCTGGTGAGCTGTAGTCCATGGGGTCGCAAAGAGTCGGGCATGACTGAGTGATTAACACTACATATATAAAACTAGAGAGCTAATAAGGATCTACTGTATAGCACAGGGAACTCTGCTCAATGCTCTGTAATGACCTAAATGGGAAAAGAATCTAAAAAAGAGTGGAGATGTAGATATGTATAACTGATTCACTTTGCTGTACACTTGAAACTAACACCACATTGTAGATCAACTCTATGCCAATAATTTTTTTTTAAAAAAAGGAAAGTTAAAAAAAATTTTTAAATAAAAAGTATTAACTCCACTCACAGATGCAGTCAGCCCTGTGTGATGTGACCCTTCTCAGCAGTGACCGCTTTTTCTCCTAAGCTGAGGAGGCAATCAGCCGTGGTCATTTAGGAATTCACCCACCATCTGTCTGCTCACAGAGGAAGAGTCCAGCTGGGTCTGGCCCACGGAGACAGATGGGAACCAGGGGAAGGATGTTTGCCGAACGCAGATGTACCTGATGGGCAGAAACCTGGCTGCTTACCTGCCTGCGGCTCCCATTCGGGGACAGCGCGGGTTCAGCCTCCTTCTCTTCAGGGTAAGTGCCAGATGAGAACTCTGCCTTGCGGACATGCCCTACCTTCAAGGGTCCCAGTGGCCTTTCCACTAGGAAAGAAGAGAATCCCGGGGAGGAGCTGTTCTTCTCCACAAGCCTCCCAGAGTACCAGTGGGTCCACAAGAGCAGGAAAATCTGGACCCAGGCCCATCCTGACCACTCTCTCCAGGCTCCGTGGAGGTGTGCTAGGCATTCCAATGCCATCTCATCGGTTAGAGGTTAAAAACTATGCATCAGGGCTTCTCTGGTGGCTCAGTGGTAAAGAATCCTCCTGCCAATGCCAGACACACACGTTTGATCCCTGGTCCAGGGTTAGATCCCACATGCTGAGGGACTGAAGGAGGAAACAGACAGAGCTGGACTCCATTTTAGGCCAGGCTGTGAACATTAGGCTACACGCATGGTCATCCTCCCAATGGACTCTGAATTTTGTGCCCAGTGTCTACAGAAATGGCATATCAATGGAAAACCAGACCCCCCAGATAAAAGAGCCTCAGGACTTGTACTTGGACTCTCTGTCGCCTAAAAGAATATGCTAATTACCTCTGTAACAGAACAAAGTCATAAATTCCATTATGTTTATCGGGATATGACCACAGGCCTATTGATAAATGTCCACTGTTTAACCATCTAGGCTTATGACACATGAATCATGGGTTAACTTTGGTCGTATTTCTCTTTTATCTTGTCCAGACTAGTTTCAAGGAATTTGGGGAGGTGGGTTTGAGCACGTACACTTAGGGTATATAAAAGGTTTTCACAAAAACTCGTTGGGGTCCTTGGCTAAGAGGAGACTCTGCCTCGGGCCCACCGGTGTAATAAACCGCACTCCATCATCTGCATTGTCTTTCTGAGTGAGTTTGTTTCCTGGAACGTGGCTACCGCAAGACAACTAAGCCCAGCCCATGCACTACAACCACCGAGCCCACCCCTAGAGCCCTTGGCCCGCAACAAGAGGAGCACCACAGCTAGAGAGTTAGCCCTGCTCCTCTCAACTACAGAAAGCTCGCGCGCAGCATCGAAGACCCAGCACAGCCAAACATAAAAAAACAAATAAATAATTTTTGAAAAAAGAGAACATGAAGAAAGCCGTCCTCCTGCATGGCCCTGTCCTTGAGCTCTTCCCATTCATCTCACGCACACAGCAGGCTCTCTTCTCTGCAACATTTGCAGGTAGCGTCCGAAAGGGAAAACTTGCCTCTTTTCAAAGCCTTTAAAGTTTCCACTTTAAAGAAGGAAATTTCACTCCGTAAAGGGCTGCTCGCGTGCATGAAATGCGTGCAACACCTCAGAAACTGGCATGTGTGACGCCCACAGAAACCTGGCTCTCACTCTCTCCAGATCCCTCCCCTCTGCAGGCTCTCCCTCCCCAGTTTCAAACCTGAATACAGAGATGCCCACCCTCTGCCCACCCTCCCCACCCCCTTCCATAGTTGCTTCCTAGATTTGTTTCTCTAAAGGCTCCTCCAAGGATATTAGGCCCCAGGTTAAACTTACTTCCTTCTCTGCCTATGATGATTCCGATAACTTTGCATTTAAAACAGCAACTAAACTGAAACCTTTACAGATGAAAGGGTTTAGGAGATGCTTCTATACGAAAGTCTTTCTAGGCATCCTTTCAGGCCAGACACAGTTCATAATCACTTCCTCCTATGAGCACCTCCTATGTTCTGAGCATCCTGCCAGGAACTAGCTTCTGCCCTTTAGAAACCCACAGCCAAGTTAAATGGAAGTTGCTCTCAGATTCATCTCACTGACCACTCATCTCAAATCTGTTTATAGACACAGAAATGCCCATGTTGGTGACTAGAGGAAAGGACGAGGTGAAATATATGAACACATTCATGAAAAATTATCGAAAGACTCCAAATGCAGGAGTTGGCTATAAAATTAGTGGTTTGCCATCAAATGAGTATTAATGATTTAGCACATGTAGAATATGCTATTAAAAGGCATTCCATGCCAAACCTTCATACCCTCCACACCGATCACTTTCAGATCATGGTCACTGTCTTCAGTTTATTCTATAAGGAACAAGTCTGAGTATTGGGATTTTTCTTGGCTTCCGCCAGGCTAACACATTGGCATGGACTGGATCCATGCACCTCTTCTTCTGATGTTATGATTGTGAGCACAGTTTCTAGGTTGTTTTTGATTCTACAAGTGAAAACAGGAATGACAGCCTATCCTCTACAGACCAGGAAAAGCTCTGGCCACCCTGCTCCCTGCCTTGCAGCCTCTGTCCTTCACATCCCTGAGGACGGCCAGAGGGAGGCAGTGTTTCCCAACAGGAACCTCAAGGCCACAGAGGGAGCCAGTCCTTTCACACACCCAGACTTGAGCAAACTCCACTGAGCAACCGTACTAGGCAGTGAGGACACCGTGGACCCAGCACGGTACTCAAGGCTGGAGTCTCCACACTGTGCAAAAGACACAACTTTTGTCTTCAAGGAGCTTCCATTCCAGCAGAGAGGCAGGCACTCATCCAATGAGTTCACACAAAGTGTGACTCTTTTGTCTGTCCTGTGTATATGCTGCAATCAAATAATAAAAACATATGCCAGGGAATCTTCTCTGGTTGGCAGAAGCGGCATTTGAGCTGAGATCTGAAGCACGAGAAGGACTTAATCAGGAAGAGTCAGTGAAGAAAAGCCCTCAGGGTGGGATTGCTTTGAGGAAGACTCACACTGTGAAGAGAGAAAAATGTTCTGGAAGACCTAAAGGGAAGGTGGAGGGCACTGTCTGGGGCAGAGGGAAGGTGCTGGGAGTCGGCAGCTGGAGGGTGGCAGGATCTGGGCTCAACAAGGCTCCATGGTGATGCAGATAACAGTGTTGCTGGGAAAAGCCAATTCTGACTCCAAACAGTTGGAACTGTTTCTTTGACTTGCTTTTTTGTTGCTGTTGTTAGTATAACCATACATAATCAATGCAAAGAAATAGAGGAAAACAATAGAATGGGAAAGACCAGAGATCTCTTAAAGAAAATTAGAGATACCAAGGGAACATTTCATGCAAAGATAGGCACAATAAAGGACAGAAATGGCATGGACCTAACAGAAGCAGAAGATATTAAGAAGAGGTGGCAAGAATACATAGAAGAACTATACAAAAAAGACCTTCATGACCCAGATAACCACCATGGTGTGATCCTTTACCTAAAGCCAGACATCCTGGAATGCGAAATCAAGTGGGCCTTAGGAAACATCACTATGAACAAAGCTAGTGGAGGTGCTGGAATTCCAGTTGAGCTATTTCAAATCCTAAAAGATGATGCTGTGAAAGTGCTGCACTCAATATACCAGCAACTTTGGAAAACTCAGCAGTGGCCACAGGACTGGAAAAGGTGTTTTCATTCCAATCCCAAAGAAAGCCAATGCCAAAGAATGTTCAAACTACCACACAATTGTGCTTATTTCACACGTTAGCAAAGTAATGCTCAAAATTCTCCAAGCCAGGCTCCAATAGTACGTGAACTGAGAACATCCAGATGTTCAAGCTGGATTAGAAAAGGCAAAGGAAACAGAGATCAAATCACCAACATCCGTTGGATCATCGAAAAAGCAAGAGAGTTCCAGAAACATATGTACTTCTGCTTTATTGACTATGCCGAAGTCTTTGACTGTGTGGATCACAACAAACTGTGGAAAATTCTTAAAGAGATGGGAATACCAGACCACCTGACCTGCCTCCTGAGAAATCTGTATGCAGGTCAAGAAGCAACAGTTAGAACTGGACTTGGAACAACAGACTGTCTCCAAATTGGGAAAGGAGTATGTTAAAGGCTGTATATTGTCACCCTGCTTATTTAACTTATATGCAGAGTACATCATGCAAAATGCCGGCTGGATGAAGCACAAGCTGGAATCAAGATTGCCAGGAGAAATATCAATAACCTCAGATATGTGGACAACACCACCCTCATGGCAGAAAGTGAATAAGAACTAAAGAGCCTCTTGATGAAAGTGAAAGAGAAGAGTGAAAAAGTTGGTTTAAAACTCAACATTCAGAAAGCAAAGATCATGGCATCTGGTCCCATCACTCATGGCAAATAGATGGGGAAACAATGGAAGCAGTGAAAGACTATTTTTTGGGGGCTCCAAAATCACTGCAGATGGTGACTGCAGCCATGAAATTAAAAGATGCTTGCTCTTTGGAAGAAAAGTTATGACCAACCTAGACAGCATATTAAAAAGCAAAGACATTACTTTGCCAACAAAGATCCGTCTAGTCAAAGCTATGGTTTTTCCAGTAGTCATGTATGGATGTGAGAGTTGGACTATAAAGAAAGCTGAGTACCAAAGAATTGATGCTTTTGAACAGTGGTGTTGGAAAAGACTCTTGAGAGTCTTCTCAAGGAGAAGTTGGACTGCAAGGAGAGCCAATCAGTCAATCCTAAAGGAAATCAGTCCTGAATATTCATTGGAAGGACTGAATTTGAAGCTAAAGCTCCAATACTTTGGCCACTTGATGCAAAGAGCTGACTCATTAGAAAAGGCCCTGATGCTGGGAAAGCTTGAAGAAGGGAAGAGAAGGGGATGATAGAGGATGAGATGGTTGGATGGCGTTACTGACTCGATGGACATGAGTTTGAATAAGCTCTGGAAGTTGGTGATTTTCAGGAGGCCTGGCGTGCTGTAGTCCATGGGGTCATAAAGAGTTGGAGATGACTAAGCGACTGAACTGAACTGTTATAATGGCATGCCTCATAGGACCCTGCCCCTCTGCCTGACTGTTAAACTAAAGCGCCTTTGTTCAGAACCCTGTCCACCTGTAGATGGCAGGAAGAAAGAAATGAACATGTCTCCTACCCGAGGCTTGTCATTCCAGGAGATATTGTTGTTGTTCAGTTGCCAAGTTGTATCCGACTCCTTGCAGCTCCACGGACTGTAACATGCCAGGCCCTACCTATCTCTAGGAGATATTTGCAAGAATAATGGCCTTTTTGCTTTGTTTCCTCATCTCCTCCCATCTCTGATCTACAAAAGAACCTGGCATCGAGACCCCAATAAGATGGCTATTTTGAGACATTTGTCTGCCATCTTCTCAGTCAGCTGGCTCTGAGAATAAAGTCATATTCCTCGCCTCAACACCTCGTCTCCAATTCATTGTCGTGTAGTGAGAAGAGTGAACTTGGACTCCATAACGACACTATCAAAAGATGATCAGTTTTAGAGTAATTACTCTTGATTAAGAGTGGAGAGTAGCAAGAGGAGGTATTAGGAAGCCAGTGGGGTGAGAAATGGTGGCGCCTTGAACTAACAAGGCAGCGGAGGGTCTGAAACAATGTAAGTGGACCTGAGAAAACACAAGAGGAATAGTGAACAGAAGGCTGGGACCCGGGGGAGACGGAGGTTAGGAAGGAGCCCCAGGCCTCTGGCTTTCAGAGTCAACTAACCTGGGTAGTGGTGGAAAGGGACAGATGAATAGGAGTTTAGACCAAACCACTACATTTGTGCCTTTGCCTTTTTTGAGGCATATTTGTGTGTGTTATTCACTCAGCCACGTCCAACTCCTTGCAACCCCATGAACTGTAGCCTGCCAGGCTTCTCTGTCGTGGAATTCTCCAGGAAAGAATACTGGAGTGGATTGCCATTCCCTTCTCCAGAGGATCTTCCCAACCCAGGGATCGAACTCTGGTCTCCTGCATTGCAGGCACATTCTTTACTGTTTGAGCTACAGGGAAGTTCGAGGCATGTTTGAGGACACTCAAAATTAGCCATTTGAACATATACGTTTGGAGCCCAGAGAACAGTAGATTCTGTCAGCATAAAGGTGGGAGTTGGAGCTGGGTTCACAGATGAGATTGTCCTTGAAGCAAGAAGAGGTAGAAAGAAAAGCAGGTGGAAGCCTGCTCCTTGAGGCCCCTTGCGGGACTTTGCATCGTGTCGAAAATCCCCATGAGCCATTTGGTTCATACCAGAAGGTCCTTGAAATTCAGTCTTATCTAAACATTCATGAGCACATAGGGTCCAGGCCAAATGGTTTTGGATGGGACTGAGAAATGAGATATTTCCTGCTATAGTAGTAAGCATGGATACCACAGTCATCTGTGTGAGCTGGTGAACCCTGAGGAAACTCAGAATATTGGCCCCAGATAGGTGAGGTGCATATCAAACGAATGATTTCAATGAGCCCAGACTCAGATGGTCCAACCCCAGGTGGCACTAGTGGTAAAGAATCTGTCTGCCAATGCAGGAAACTCAAGTGATGCGAGTTCGATCCCTGGGTTGGGAAGATCCCCTGGAATAGGAAATGGCAACCCATTCCAGTATTCTTGCATGGAAACTCCCATGGACAGGGGAGCCGGAAGGGCTACAGTTCATGGGGTCACAAAGAGTTGGACACAGCTGAGCGTGCGTGCACACATACACACACACAGACTCTTACATCTTCCCATACATATAAAAATGCTAAATTTCCTAACTTGACGTATCCGGTTTCTTTGATTAATGGTAATCTTTTGATGTTCTTGACTACCTACGCTTTGTTCCAAAACTCCTATATTTTCCCTCTTTTTTTCAGAGGTGTGGGTATAGATGTGACACATATATACAGTGGAATATTACTCAGCTATTAAAAAGGAACAAAATTATGCCATTTGCAGATCCATCCACATGGATGGATCTAGAGACTGTCACACAGGTGAAGTAAGTCAGAAAGAGAAAAACAAATATGGTATATTAACACATATATGTGGAATCTAGGAAAATGGTACAAATGATGTGTTTGCAAAGCTGATAACCTCTTCTTTTCCCTCTGAATCTGGCCTGTTATTCTTTCTTTCCTGTGTGTCACATGATGTAGATTGCTCTGAATTTCTCTCCTAATTACTTCTTCACACTATAGCTTTGCAACTTCTTTTGATTTCCACTGCCCATTTAAATGCCCTATTTTCATTTTTGAAGCATCCTTTTAAGCTCCATGTCACCTCTCTGCTTTCTATTGTGATGTCTGACATGTAGCTAGCTTAAAAGAGTGAATTTCCATATTCTCCTGACAGATTTGCATTTTTCACATCAACTGGAGAAAAGATCCTTGAATTCTTTGAAATAGCTGGTGGGCAGAAAGGTGCATTGAATGAAACAATGGGCTACTCTTGCAGTCTGAGACCTCAGGGAAGAAAACCTAAGAAATTAACTAGGGGCGGAGAACTTGATCAATACATCATCTAAAATTTGATTCCTACATTACTGCCCCTCATTTTACCCCATCTCTTAATTTATAATCACTATACCTAGAATAGCCTGCTCTGGAAGGTTAAACCCGAAGAACCCTTGGTTGCAATTCAATGAACTGTCCCAAAGAGTTCCATTTTATTTGTTTTATTCAGTTAAAGATGGTCTTCTTGTGTCATGAGTCACGCTTTTCGTTTCCAGGGTGACCACCCATCATTACACTTCCATTTCCATGACATTTATGCTTCAAATTTCTGTAGCAAAATCCTTCAGGCATATTTTAGAAAAAATCCCAATAGGTAGTGAGAAATGGAATATTTCCCGCCATATCCTGAACAAGGATGTCACAGTCACAGTGATGGCAGCCACCACAGAAGGTGAGCTGGTGAGCCCGGAGGGAACTTAGGAGGAAGAAGAATACCTGCCATCTAGTGGCCATCAGATTTCAGCCACTCCCTAAGGCGAGCGCTGAGGAACTCAGGGTGTGAAAACACAGGATACTTGCCCCAGATGGATGAGGTGCATATCAAGGGAACAATTTCAGTGAGCCCAGACTCTTGCATCTTCCCATACATAGAAAAACGCTAAATTCCTTACCTTGGGTTATCCAGTTTTCTTTAATTAACAATCTTTTGCTGTTCAGATTACCTGCCTTTTGTTGCAAAACTTTTATATCAACTGGCTCCTCTCCTCTCCTCGGAGTGGGTCACTTGAGATGCTGTCTCCCAGGCTTAAGGTCCTAAAAATTCCCCACCTAGTAAAACATAACTCTCAACTCTTAGGTTGTGGATATTTTTTCAAGTCCACCATGGTGACTTTTTCACTCACCATTTACAACACAGATCCGCAAAACATACACCCCTCCAAGATCTGTAGCCATAATTCTTTGGCTCACTTTTTCCTTCCTGACCTCTGAGTTGATTATAATAAGCATCGCCTTACTCACTGATTCCAGTGAGAGCTATAAATAGAAAAAAAGCCATGCACGAACGTTAATATCCTGTGGTTACATTAATACCTCACCATTATCTTTAAATGCCACACGGCCGAGGAGCAGGAGGTGCGAATGCAGGAAGCATCTCTGTCTGAACTTGGAGTGTGCACACCATCCTGGGAAAAGAAAAGCCTTTTCATCCAGATTAAGCCTCCACATCTTTTTCCCTGCTGGAGAAGAGTGATAACCACCTCCTGGAATGTCACAGAATTCTATGAGATTTCCTGGGAAGAGCCTCATTCAAAGTGGCGTCTCTGTAAAGACTGGCTCCTCTCCC
This sequence comes from Bos javanicus, assembly GCF_032452875.1. Classification (NCBI taxonomy): domain Eukaryota; kingdom Metazoa; phylum Chordata; class Mammalia; order Artiodactyla; family Bovidae; genus Bos; species Bos javanicus. Next base: position 32,701,442 of record NC_083896.1, read on the forward strand.
TGGAAATCACAGGCCAGCTGCAGAGAAGGGAACCTTCTTTGTCCACCCTCCTATCCCCTCCGGTTTGCCCTTCCTTGAGCTAGCCTCCCATCCTAGCCTCCCCCACCGTTCACTCACTCCCTTCTCTTTCCTCGTCCTTTACTTCCCCATCTCGGTGTTCTCCACCCAATAACTGGCCTTCCAAGAACCTCTTGGGCCAAGGTACCTTTGGCTTCTGCACCTGAGGGCCTTGTTTCATGGCTGTCTCTCTGAGCAGGGCTGTCCCTGACTGTGAGGGCCTTCCACCTCCCCTGTCTGCTTCCTCCTTCTTTGCAACTGATCTCAGCCTTTTCTTCATTCCCTAATTCTCCTCGGATGTACGGAGCACATGCCCGGCACTGTGCAAGGTCTTTGCTCAGGGTTTGGGGTGGGGTTATGAGACACAACCAAGCCGTGCTTCATACCCATGCTCTGGCATAGGGCAGCCAGGCAGGGGCCCCTCCTGGTCCACAGGGTTCAGGTCCCTTTTGCTCCTGAGCACAGGGCAACAGGTCCAAGGGAGGGCTTAATTCAGAGGCCAGCCATGCTCAGAGCCCCATTGGGTCTGTCCGACTTCCTTGCTTGTTCAGCCACCACCATCAGTTGATCTTGGAGGGGAGGGGTCCCCTACCCTACCACTTGGACAGGGCAGCCAGAGGGTGAATGCAAAAGGCGTGTGTACACACACACACACACACACACACACACACACACGCGGGGCTTCCCAGGTGGCGTGAGTGGTAAAGAATCTGCCTGTTAATGCAGGAGATGCAAGAGACACAGTTTCGATCCCTGGGTCGGGAAGATCCCCTGGAGTCGGAAGTGGCATCCCATTCCAGGCAGAGGAGCCTGGTGTGTCACAGTCCATGGGGCTGCAGAGTTGGACAGGACTCAGCTACTGAGCACATGCACATATATACACCTATATACAATATATTGTGAATATACTAATGCAACATACTTTGTGTGTTGTATGTATATGCGGTGGGGCTGGGTTGAAGGAAGAGGATCGTATTGTCTTGCAAGACAAATGCCTCAGGGGAGGCCATCACACTTCCTCCAAGCAATGCAGGGTGACTCCCTTCAGATGGGGGTGGAAAGACTGACTCCCCGGGGATGAGGATTCTATTGCTGCTGTGGGTGGGGAGTTCTCTTTCCCTGGAAAAGATGACCTGAAGTCCCAGCTTCAGGAAGACCTCCTCCACTCCAACTCCTGATCCTATTCTTCCCCGACCAACGTCCTTACCTTGACAGCAGAGACTCCCAGGAGGCTGGGAGTTCTGCTTAGGGAGTAAGTCAGCAGGACGAGATCTGAATTGGACGCCCAGCTGTCTCTGCCCTGCAGCTCCAGGAGCTGAGATTCTCATCAGGGCACACCCACACACTCTCAGGTTTACCTGTGGCACTGAAGCTGGGAATTCAAAGCCCTGAGCTCATCCTTTTCTTTTTCCTTTGTCTAGTGATGTTAAGAGCAGCCAGATGAGGTTATTATATTCATTTCCAGAAATGTTTTCCAAAAAGTTCAAAAGTGTCATAGACACAGTGTCCTGTATCTTACTCGACTGTGCTGTGATTATTCGCTCAGTTGTGTCTGACCCTTTGCGACCCCATGGACTGTAGCCCTCTCCATGGGGACTCTCCAGGCAAGAATACTGGAGTGGGTTGTCATCCCCTTCTCCGGGAGATCTTCCCAACCCAGGGATCTTCCCAACCCAGGTCTCCCTCATTGCAGGTGGATTCTTTATGGTCTGAGCCAGTGACTAGGAGTATCCAATGCAGATGTTTCACACATCTTTGTAAATAGTTCATATCATGAACTATCATGATGCTGTCTCTCTACTTCTGGAAATAGAGTGATTAGCATTTTAAATTCTAATCAAATTAGAGAACCAATTCCAGAAACCCACAACCAATTCAGAAAACTCATCCTTCAAACTGTTTCTTTACCACCACTGTCAGAACCCACATCTGTATTAGTCAGGGTTCTCCAGAGGAATAGACCCAGCAGGGGACATGTGTGTGTGTGTGTGTGTGTGTGTAATTGGCTCATGTGATTATGAAAGCTGAGCAGCCCCATGACCTGCCATCTGCTGGTGATATTAATATAATTCAGTCTGAGTCCACTGTTTGGGAAGCCAAGGGAGCCAGTGGCATCAACCCCAGTCCCAGAGCAGGAGAGGATGATGTGGGAGGTCCCAGGTCATCAATGAGGCAGGAAAAATGGGTAGATTCCTCCTGTCTCTGCCTTTTGCTCTATTCAAGCCCTCACTGGACTGGAGGATGTCCGTTCACACTGGGGACGGCAGTCTACTTTATGGAGTCTGGTAGTTCACATGCCAATTTCATACCCAGAAACAATGCTTACTCTGGACTTTCTGTAGCTAGTCAAGTGGACACACAAAATTAACCATCACTATAAAAAGTGGACAGCTTCCGGTGATATTTAAGAGTTAAACTAGCAGGACCTGGTAAGGAATGAGAGAAGTGGACAGACTAGTGAGGGATGTAAAAACTGACTCCCTCTTTTGGGGCTTGAGCTACTGGATGAAAGTGGTAACTAGGGCAGTGGGGGTCTGGAGAGAAAAGGAGTGGAGGCAGACAGTTTAAGAGTTTTGATTTGTGTGCTGCTGTTTTAAAGATAATAGAGACTCAGCATGCTTAAATGCTGATGAGAAACATCAACCAAAGAAGAGAAAGCAGAGGATGCCCACCATTGAAGGGATCGTCAGAGGACCCCAGAAAAAAAGGGGAGGGTAGGATACTTAGTCGGAGAAGGCAATGGCACCCCACTCCAGTACTCTTGCCTGGAAAATCCCATGGACAGAGGAGCCTGGAAAGCTGCAGTCCATGGGATCGCTAAGAGTCAGACATGACTGAGTGACTTCACTTTCACTTTTCACTTTCATGCATTGGAGAAGGAAATGGCAACCCACTCCAGTGTTCTTGCCTGGAGAACCCCAGGGACAGGGGAGCCTGGTGGGCTGCCGTCTATGGGGTTGCACAGTAGCAGCAGGATGCTTAGTACAGTTGAGAAGCCCTCTTCACAGGACATTTGACTCTTTCCAGATTTTTCCCATTGCCTTCTTCTCCCTTCCCTTCGCCCCTATAAAATCTGTTCATCCTTCGTTGCCCAGATGAAAGGCAATTTCCTTTTTTTTCCCCCCAAACCAGACCTCCATCCTCCTCATCCCACTTAATGGGCAGGGGCTTTGTGACATTCATCACTCACACCAAATGATGGCTTTGTTCTCTGGATGTGCTGAATATCTACCAGCTGGCCTGTCCATCAAGGCAGCATTTCCTCTCCTTTATTGTGATTCCCTCAACACAAAACTCTGGTCTGATGTGAAAGATAATGGGGTTTTATGGCAGAAACGAACCCATACAGAAGTCAAGGTAAGGAGAACACCTCACAGCTCCCCTATGCACAACAGGACTCCAGCCTTTAAGTGATGTTCAGAGATGGAAGTCCTGCAAACAAGGTCCTCATTTCTCAGAAGGATGGTAGAGCTAAGCTACTGGCAATTAAGAAGTGCAGAAATTCCCCTAGTGGTCCAGTGGTTAGGAATCCACGCTTTCACTGCCAAGGGCACGGGTTCAATCCCTGGTCAGGAAACTAAAATCTCACAAGCCACACAACACAGTCAAAAAAAAAAGAAGTGCAAAACTAGAAAGCAGGATGGTGGACCTTAGAGACCCAGGGATGTTGACAGCATCCCTGGTTCCTGTCAACGTCCCCACTCCTCATTAAATGTGGCAAACTAAGATAGGAGCTAATCTCAGGAGCCATTAGAAGGTGCAAAGAAGGGACGAGGTGAGAACACCATGGAGTGGGCATGCCTGCCCTGCACAGGCATTAATCAGTTGCTCAGTGAAAATAGCAGGAAAGAAGCTTGGCAGGAGGGAGAGAGATAACTAGCCCCAGGAAGCAAAGAGCCCTCCCCTGGCTATGCCCAGGCAATGCTGACAGCAGGCATTTCTCACCTCCAGATGACTTGTTTTTCACATCCATCTTTGGAATTCTAGGAGCAGATTAGGAAATTGAGTTAATTTAGAAAGTTAATATATGTAAAGTGCTTAGAACAGTGTCTGAAACAAAGGAAGCATTGGTGTTTAATATAATAATGCAATAGCAAGCAGTAAACACTACTAGAACCCTTGACAAGCAAGAGCTAGAGTCAGAGAAACCTGGCTTGAATGAGGCAACTTCTAGTATCCCAGAGGTATCCACTAATAAGACACTTAGCCTCAGATTCTTTTTCATTTGAAAAATGAAGTTATTCCTGCCTACTGTGCAGGATTGTTGTGGAGATTACAGAAGAAACTACTGTGAAATCTCCTGAGCCCATCAGGAATTCACAAAGGAGGAGGCGTGTTCTCTCCATGGAAAGGATGGTCTTTAATAAACGCAGACCCTTCACTCTAAAAATCTCCCCCATAAGTCTCTGCAATAGTGAATTTATATATTAACTTGGTTGGGCTAAGGCACCCAGATATTGGGTCAAACATTATTCTGAATGTTTCTGTGAGGCTGTTTTTTATGAAATTGACATTTAAATCAGCAGACTTGGGTGTTTGGTTGTTGCTGTGTTTTTTCAGCTGAGCTGTGCTGCATGTGGGATCTTAATTTCCTAACCAGGGATCTAACTTGTGCCCCTTGCAGTGGCAGAGCAGAGTCTTAACCACTGGACCACCAGGGAAGTCCCATAAACCATGGCTTTTGAGCAAAGCAGATTGCCCTTTATAACATGGGTGGGCCTCTCCAGTCAGCTGAAGCACTGAACAGAGCAAGACTGAAAGCAAGGAATTCTGCAGCAAACTTGAGCTGGAATATTGTCTTCTTCCTGGGGCTCCAGCCTGCTAACCTACTCTGCAGATTTTGGATTTGCCAGCCAGGTAATCCCATGAGCAATTCTCTAAAATAAACCTACGCATACCTCCTATTGGTTCTGTTTACCTGAAGAACTCTAACACAGACAGAACTCCCTCTGGTTGTCAGATGGTGCAGACTGAGATTCCTTATCTCCCCAGCATTGCAGAACCAGCTGGAATGTCTGTCCTGAGGGCCAAGGAGTAGGAAAGGGGATGACTGCATTTCGAGTATCAGCGCTATCTGTCTGCCTGAGTTGGGCCCACACTGACGGTAACAATGGCAAACCTTTCATTACTAGGGCTCCAGGAAGAAAAGACCTCGAGAGAATTTATTTAGTCTTTGCAAAAGTATATGGTGTCCTCATTATTGACCAGACACTGTGCTAGACATGAGACCTTAAAAAGGATTATAATAAATTTAATGGAATCTGAAACACAATCCATTATAGGTACACAATAATTTATATTCCCAGAAAACAGAAAAAAAAACCCTTCAGACTTCAGAGATATAAAAATGGGAAAAAATGCATCTCAGAATGAATAAAGTAGGATAATTATGATAATAATAAGATGGCTAAGGCTTGCCATGTACAGGTACTGTTTTGAGCATTTTGTGTGTTTTAATTCTTTTAATACAGTCACTTATAAGATAGAAACCATCATCATCCCATTTAATGGATGAGGACACTGAGAATCAGACAGGGTAGGTGCCCTGCCCAGGTTCCTAAGTGGCGGAGCCAGGATTTGAACTCAGGCAGACAGGCTCCAGAATCCGTGCTCTCAACTACTCTGCAAGAACCATGGTTAGGAGATGGCTCATTTTGAATCTGTCCCATTGTCTATGGACCTGCTGAGCAGCCCATGGCTCATTCCAGAAAGTCCAGTGCCTGTCAATCAATTTGACTGTAAGTGACCACTCTTAAACATACCACTAGCTTTTTTTGAGAATTTCAGGTAAAATGTATCTACAGCCGCTCATGACTCTGTCACGAATCACTTGGCCAGAGGGCAATTTGAGGAGAGGACAGGCCTTAAGGCATCACATGTGGTTGTCTGAATTTATTTGTGGTGCTCAGTCACTCAGTTGTGTCCCACTCTTTGTGACCCCGTGGACTGTAGCCCACTAGGCTCCTCTGTCCATGGGGGTTTTGCAGGCAAGAATACTGGAGTGGGTTGCCATTTCCTTCTCCAGTGGATCTTCCTGACTCGGGGATCAAATCCACGCCTCCTGCATTGGCAGGCAGATTCTTTAACACTGTGCCACCTGGGAAGCCCTTGGATTTACTGAAAGGATATCAAATGACTTCATCTTCTCATGATCCTCACCCAGGAATTCACGGAGTAAGTGATTATCACACCAACCAGGAGCAGAACAGATGCTAAGGATCAAAGATCTGGACAAAATGCCCATTCCCGGCGGGCTCCCTGAACTTGAGGACACAAAACGAAAGACCTAACCCAGGAGATGTCGGAAGCAGAATATTAGGAAATGCCTTGCGGGGTACTTTCTGAGATGGTATATTCTTCTCTGATCGTTTTCTCCTGGGTATTCACGGCATCCTGGGGGCATCTCACCTCAGCAGAATGATGATGCTGCCATTCCGGTTCCCATGGAAACCAAACTGGGACAGAAGGAACAGAAGGCTCTTCAAGGTCATCAGAGCAAGGAGAGTGGAGACAAGGACAGCAAGGAACGGAGGTTCTTCCTCCCTCTCTTCCCTGAAACAGGTGGCTCTGTCAGCAACACGACCTTGGGGCCCCAGGCAGCAGTGCACAGTGGCCCAGGACAGGGGTGGGGGTGGGGGCTGCTCCTCCTGCCTCTGCTCCAGCCCTGCATCTGGTTTCCAGGAGACAGGAGATGTGTGCTGCAAGTTTGGGGGATGAATGAGCATCCTCGTGTGCCCCCCTACACCCTGACTCAGAGTCACTGAGTTTCCAGCACCATATTCATTATCAGCTTCAGGAAGAGGTCCTGGACTCCAGGACTGCCACTCTGAGGATCCCCTGGTCAGAAAACTCAGGGACCACAAGGATGCTGAACCATCTTCCTCCCGCCTGCCTTTCTCCCTAAGCTTCTCCACATGTCTGTCTGCTGCAGAACTCCCTCAGCCCTTCCTTGCTTAACATCCCCGCCCAAAACTTCTCCTTCCTTCTAAAAGCCTTAACAAAAGACCTTTCTGTCTCCCAGTCACCCAGGCTTCAGAGCAAGGCTGGCCATTCCCCTGGAGCTGTTTATCAGGTCTGGACACCCCCAGATCTGTCCAGGCCCAGAGTTGGGGAGTGGGGGAACAGGTCACCAAATGTGAGTACCCTGTCCTCGAGTCACGTGAGGCTGGGCATCCAGGTACAGAATTCAGAGACCCAGTGACTTAATGGGGACAGAGTTTTCTGGCAGTGACCGGCAAAGACAAGTCCATGCAGTCACTGCTCATTTTCATCAGGCTCCAGATTGTGCCGGGTGCCTGCGGCATCACCGTGGGGCTCTGGGTCTCCCATCAGCCCAGGCACTACCTCCAGACCCCATTGTCTGAAGCCTGAGCATCTCTGAACTTCCCTGGGAGATCCTTTCTGCTGAAATCGGCTTCTCCTCATTTGCCAGTTCTTAGGAGGTTAGAAAAAGTGCAGGATACAAACAGAAGTGGTGGTGGAAGCACAAGGGCAATAATGGTTATTATTGTTAGAGTTGGTTTATTCCCTCTACAGTTTTCCTTAGCTCACAGGGGGAAGAGGTCTATCCACTCAGAGTGAAATTGCAGGGCTGGGCTATTCTCACTCGTCTAGGAGATGCATTTACAAACTCAAAAGCTTAAAAAGGGTTTAGGAGAAGGGCTTGGGGTGGTGGGACTAGCAGTCAGCAACGAGCCGACCAGCCCTGTGACTTTAGGGACAGCAGGAGCCCGCTATTTCCACAATTGTAACTTGTGGGTTATCACGATTCTCTAAGGCTGCTTCCAGCTGTGAAATCTTATGCTTCTCTGGAAAGAAATTATATTAATGATTAACATTCACTTCTTCATCAGGGCCCAGGCTTAGAGCTGAAAGCTGCCAGCCTGAACCTAAACTCCCTGCACATCTACCCGGAGACCACATGTCAGCTGCCCAGATGGAGAGCTGCGGAGGGAGCCTCCTGGGGGCTAAAGCAGGGGAAATTCAGGAGGAGGAGGGGAAGGTGGGGAAGGAGATGTGGAAGGAGGGGGAGAGGGAGGAAGGGCAGGGGGAGGATATAAGGGAGGAGGAGGGAGAGCAGGGGGAGGGGAGAGGAGATGGCGGGGTGGTAATAATTTTGTGCCCATTTCACAGATGAGGAAAGTGAGGCCTAGAGAAGTGATGGGGGACCTAGAATCATAGCTAGGAGGATGGAGACATGATTTTGATGTCAACAGTTTGGCTTCTGAGTCCACCCTAAGAGGGCCTGCCTAGCCCTGTGGAGTCCCAGCGGGAAACAGACCACACCTTCCAACAGGGTGATTAGGGGATTTGGGTGACAGGGGAGCCCCCAGGACGGCACAGTCTCTGGAGCTGGGTGGGAGTTGGGGGGTCAGGGTGAGGGCAAGGTTACCCAACCCTGGGTGTGGGATGCAGCCGCCCGACCCTTGTGCAGGGAGGGTGCCTTCATCCCGCCATCAGGCACCCAAATAAAGAAAGAAATAAAAATGTTTTTAAAAGTTAAAAATAACAAAAATAAAAACTGGAGACAAGACAAGTGATTGCTGTAATACTCCAGGTGAGGAATGATGAGACTCTGAACTGAGCTACAAGCAGTGGGGCTACAGCTGTATAAGCAGGTGAACTCTGGAGTTTCCCACTTGAGTGATTCAGTTCATAAAGGATAATAAGGGTATTTCAAGGGAAATACAATTTGGAGAGGAAGAGTCTTAGTCACTTTAGACATGCTGAATTTGAGGAGCTTGTATGATACCCCACGGGGAACAGTCCAGCGGGAAGCTGGATGGAAGTTTGGACTCAGAAGGAAATTCTGAACAAAAGATACAGAGTAGTGGGGAAGGAAATCCTTGGCATGGATGTGATTTCTTAGGAAGAAAGTGAGGGCAAATAAAAAACCTGAGGACAAAATGTTTAGAAATATCAACATCAAAGTTGAGGCAGAAGAAAAGTTGCTTGATGAATGGGACTTTAAATTAGAGAAAGTAAAAAATAAAATTTTTTTAATGAAAAAATAAAATTAGAAATAGTAATTTTTTAATGTCCATTTTAGACCAATTTAAGGAGACCCTGGTTTGATTCCTGGCTTGGAAAGTTCCCCTAGAGAAGGGATAGGCTACCCACTCCAGTATTCTTGGGCTCCTCTGATGGCTCAGACAGTAAAAAAATCTGCCTACAATGTGAGAGACCTGGGTTTGATCCCTGGGTTGGGGAGATTCCCTGGAGGAGGGCATGGCAACTCACTCCAGTATTCTTGCCTGAGAATCCCATGGACAGAGGAGCCTGGCAGCCTAACAGTCCATAGAGTCATAGAGTTGGACACGACTGAGGGACTAAGCACAACACACATTTTAACAAGATGGAATGTTGGGGTAGATAGTGCTCAGTCACTCAGCTGCGTCAGACTTTTTGTGACCCCACAGATTGCAGCCCACCAGGTTCCTCCATTCATGGGATTTTCTGGGAGAGAAAACCGGAGTGGGTTGCTATTTCCTTCTCCAATAATTGATACATATCAATACAATTCTATTCAAGTACTATCCCAGGCTATTTAATAAATGTAGTCAGATGAATGCAATAAGCAGAGTTAAATGTTGCAGTTAGGTGTAGGAGGAGAGGCCTGAGGATTGAGCTGTTGGGAGTACAGCGTATGACCAAGAACAGTTCAGGTGATGCGGACACAGCTGAACCCTCTTCATTAAGGCTGGACACAAAGTGAAAGGCTTTCGGTAAAACTGCCTTCAGTAAGAAATGCCACCAGCCAATTCTTTCAGCCTTGAGTGTAAGAAAAATCAAACAGATATTTTGTAAGGAGAAAATGGAAACTGCTTTTCTATACCTCACATGCGAGTGGGGGCTGGAAGGATATTGGTTTAAGTGTCTCTTGGCTGGGAGCAAAATGGATTTTCCCCTTTCCTTTTTTATGTGTATGTGTTAGGCACTCAGTCATGTCCGACTCTTTGTGACCCCCATGGACTATAGACCACCAGGCTCCTCTATCCATGAAATTCTCCAGGCAAGCATCATGGAGTGGGTTGCCATTTCCTTTTCCATTTATGTGTATGTTGTTGCTAATAATTCACAAAGTATTTTCCTGTTTATACCTCAGTTCCCCCAAGTAAATGATTAACCATGATTACACATCAAGAAAACTAAGAACTTAAGCTTGAGAGCTTTACCATGTCCCAGAATTGGTTCTTAGTGCATTATTTTTTAAAAAAATGTTTTTGTGTTTATCGATTTGGCTGCCTCAGGTCCTAGTTTCAGCATGCTGGATCTTTGTTGCGGTACATGGACTCCCAGTTGTGGTATGAAGGTTTAGTTGCTCCGAGGCATGTGGGATCTTAGTTTTCTGACCAGGGATCAAACCCGCGATTCCTGCATTGCAAGGTGGATTCTTACCCACTGGACCACCAGGGAAGTCCCCTCAGTGCTTGATCGATCTCAACTCATTTGTTCTGCACAAGCATGTTATAAACTAGGAACACTCATCCTTACTTTATAGAAGAGTGAACAGAAGGCTAGGGAGGTCCACGGACTTAACGAGAGTCATCCAATGAAGACACCAACGTAAGAACTCATGCCCAGGCAGTCTATGTCCCGTGTCTGTCCCCTTGTCTAGCATTTTATACCACTTCTAGTTCATAGGTCCCAGTGACTGTTAATAAATAGAAGCCACTTAGATTACACAGTTACTTTTGACTTTCTCAGAGGGAATCCAAGGTAATCAACAACTAGGAATTGCCATGAGGGTTTCTGATAAATAATCAGTGAAACAGAATAACTCATAAATGTTCTCTCTTGCTGTTAGGCTCTATAATATATGTACATTTCATTACATGACCCTATGCATATTTATCACTTTAGATGGTTTTCACCTCTCTGGTTTTAGCTAGATTATAAATTCTCTGAGGCTAAAAGTACAGACTCCTAATATTCAGAGCCTAGCCCAGGAAAGCAGTGAAAATCTATTGATGCATTTTAAATGAATGATTCAGGTAATGAAGGGGAGCTTGAAAGAGCTTCTTTCAGTCACATAAATATTTTTCAGTTGTTTTCCAAATAGCCCGAGTTTGGAAGTCAAAATCTAAAATATGTTTTAGGGCTTGGTATTTTTTAGAAGATATTTTAAATACATTATTTATGACTTCAAGAGAAATGTATCCATAAAGACATAATTCATTTTGAAAGGACCCCATGGAAACTATAGTATTAAGAACTTTTTTTAAAAAAAGAAAAGAATAAAATTTCTTACTTGAGCTAGTTTCTAAATCAAAGAGCTACAAGTGAAGGCTGCCTGTGGTCCAAAGTTACCCCAAACTCTTGAACCAGCATACTGAATGCTCCTCTCTTTCTTTCCATCAAGGATATACTCGAGTACAACCCCTGCCTACTGGAAATATCTGATGTGAGATGTTAAAGAATAAACACTGGTGACTGGAGCCACTCTGCTGAAAGTCCTAAGAGGGCTTCTGTTCTTGGTAAAGGAGAGCCAGTAGTTTAGAAGAACAGTCCAGCTGAGAACAAACATGAAAGATGGACAAAAATCTTAAAAAAGCAAGCTTCTCTCATATCAGAAACCCGACGCACTGCTGGCAAGAATGTAATGTGGTACAGCTACTTTGGAAAGGCATGACAGTTCCTCAGAAAGTTCAGCACCAGGTCACCATGTGACCCAGTGATTTCCACTCCCCAAAGAAGTGAGAAGGTGTGTCCTTAGTAACATTATTCATAATAGCCAAGAGGTGAACATGACCCAAATGTCCATCAAGAATGTATAAACAAAATGTAGTATTTCCATACCACGTACTCTCATTTGGCCACAACAAGGAATCAAAGACTGATAGATGCTCCAACATGGATGAACTTTATAAGCATGCTATGAAGCTAGAGACAGAGATCTCGTATTATGTGATCCCACTTATATGAAATGTCATAATAAGCATTTCATAGAGACAGAAATTCGATTAATGGATGCTTAGGATCAAGGGAATTGGTAGGTGAGAAAGGATACAGGGCTTCTTTCTGAGGTGGTGAAAATAATCTAAAATTTATTGTGGTAATAGGTGCATAACTCTATGAATATAGTAAAAACCACTGAATTGTACTCTTTAAATGGGTGAATTGTATTACATGTGAATCGTATCTCAATAAAGGTATTAACAGAAAAAACAAAGAAAAAAACTGCTCTCAAAGGCACTGTTAGCTGTTGGTAGTAAGTTAACAAGATCATGATAAGTTACTGGGAGAAGACCTAGGACAGAGAGCGGAAGCCCAGAGAGGTAAGCGTGGCATATGGGGCCACGTCCCCTTTCGGAGTATGTGTTGGTTCTACAGGAGCTGGTGAACGGCACATCGCATATTGCAGGTGGCACATTGCTGGGCTTACTGCCCCTGAGTGGGAGTGTGAGCTCATCAGAGCAGGGATGAACTGCATCTAGGAGAGTGACCTGATGAAGCCAGATCTCCTTGGGCTGGGAAAGTCTGCCCTAGGAGCAAACTTAACATACCAGGTTGTTCTCAGGGGGACTTCAGTTCAGCTTCAAGCTCTCTCCATGTCTGGAGCTGGATTCAGAAACTTCAATTGTTGGCATCCCTAGATACATAGCAGAAATGAGCATAAATCCCTTCTGGAGGAAGATGATATCATTCAAGTCCTCAAGTTATTTTAGCAAACAATTTTTCAAAAAAGAATCAGTTCAGTTCAGTTGCTCAGTTGTGTCTGACTCTTTGCAACCCCATGGCCTGTAGCATACCAGACTTCCCTGTCCATCATCAACTCCTGGAGCTTGCTTAAACTCGTATCCATCAAGTCTGTGATAACAAGAAATAACTAGCACACAATAAGAAAATAAGCTAAGAGAAAAAAAATAGGCTGTAGAAACAGACATAGAGGGACTACAGAAATAGGAGTTATTAGATACAGACTTTAAAATATCTATGCCTGTGACCCAGCAATCCCATGATGTGGCACACAAACAGAAAATCATGACTCAAAAAGACACAGGCACTGCAATGTTCGCTGCAGCACTATTTACAATACTGAGGATATGGAAGCAACCTAAATGTCCATTGACAGATGACTGGATAAAGAAGATGTGGTACATATACACAATGGAATATTACGCAGCCATAAAAATGAACAAAACTCATTTGTAGAGACAGGGATAGACCTAGAGACCATCATACAGAGCGAAGTAAGTCAGAAAGAGAAAAACAAATTTCATATATTAACACATATATGTGAAATCTAGAAAAATGGCACAGATCATCTTATTTGCAAAGCAAAAGTAGAGACCCAGACAGAGAGAACAAATGTGTGGATACTAGGAGGCAAAGGGGTAGGTAGTGGTGAAAGGAATAGAGAGACTGGAACTGATACATATTCACTATTGATACCATGTGTAAAATATATAGGAGCTTCTCTGGTGGATCAGATAGTAAAGAATATGCCTGCAGAGAAGAGGGATCCAAGTGGTGGGACTGACGCCATGGCCGCGAGACATGAAGGTCTCCTCGCCGCGCCCCCCAACCCCCCGCCAGCCCCCGGGGTCCAGGCTCGACCTCGCTGTCTGCTTCCCCAGCCCCTATGGAGAAGACGGAGCTGATCCAGAAGGCCAAGCTGGCTGAGCAGGCCGAGCACTACGACGACATGGCCACCTGCATGAAGGCCATGACGGAGCAGGGCGCCGAGCCGTCCAACGAGGAGCGCAACCTGCTGTCGGTGGCCTACAACGTGGTCGGGGGCCGCCGGTCCGCCTGGAGGGTCATCTCCAGCTTCGAGCAGAAGACTGACACCTCGGACAAGAAGTTACAGCTGATCAAGGACTACTGGGAAAAAGTGGAGTCCAAGCTGAGGTCCATCTGCACCACGGTCCTGGAATTGTTGGATAAGTATTTAACAGCCAATGCAACTAATCCAGAGAGTGTCTTCTATCTGAAAATGAAGGGAGATTACTTCCAGTACCTTGCTGAAGTTGCTTGTGGTGATGATCGGAAGCAAACAATAGATAATTCCCAAGGAGCTTACCAAGAGGCTTTCCATATAAGCAAGAAAGAGATGCAACCCACACACCCCATCGGGCTGGGGCTGGCTCTTAACTTTTCTGTGCTCTACTATGAGATCCTCAATAACCCAGAACTGGCCTGCACACTGGCTAAAACGGCTTTTGATGCGGCTATTGCAGAACTCGACACACTGAATGAAGACTCGTGCAAAGACAGCACCCTCATCATGCAGCTGCTGAGAGACAACCTCGCATTATGGACATCAGACAGTGCAGGAGAAGAACGTGATGTGGCAGAAGGGGCAGAAAACTAAGTGCATACAGGGTGTCATCTTTCTTCCCCTTGAAACCTTTTTACTAAAACATCTCCATTCCTTATTCCATTTGGATTTCCTATAGCAAAGAAACACATTCATGTGTATGGAATCAACTGTTTATAGTCTTTTCACACTGCAGCTTTGGGAAAACTCCATTCCTAGATTTGTGTTTGTCTTAGCCTTCCTGCTGTGCAGTTACTGCTGTAGAGAAGTATTAATAGCTTCATTTCATACAAACATAAGTAACTTCCAAACACATGTAGAAGACTAAAAATGTATCTGGTATTGAAGTAATCTGAACCAGTTCTGCAAGTGACTGTGTTTTGTACTGTGAAGGTCTGAAAATGTAGCTAATTACAATTTAAAGAGTGTTCTACCTAACTTCCGGAGAAGGCAATGACACCCCACTCCAGTACTCTTGCCTGGAAAATCCCATGGATGGAGGAGCCTGGAAGGCTGCAGTTCATGGGGTTGCTGAGGGTCGGACACAACTGAGTGACTTCACTTTCACTTTTCACTTTCATGCGTTGGAGTAGGAAATGGCAACCCACTCCAGTGTTCTTGCCTGGAGAATCCCAGGGACGGGGGAGCCTGGTGGGCTGCCATCTATGGGGTCGCAAAGAGTCGGACACGACTGAAGTGACTTAGCAGCAGCAGCTACATAACTTCTTAATTTCCCTTACTCTTCTTCAGAGATTTCCTTTCAGTAAGCAACTTTTCCATCCCCTTAATGTATTCCTTTTTAGTAGGAATCCAGAAGTATTAGATTGAATGGACAAGCATTTGACATTTTGGGGCTGGGGGATCACAAATTAAAATGCCTCCTGTATCATATGTGATGGAGGTCTTGTGTATCTGTGACAACAGGGAGTTTCCTTATTCATTCTTCATTTGCTGCTGTTTAAGTTGACAACTTCCCTTCCCAATAAAAACTTACTTACACCTCCTGCCTTTGTAGTTCTGGTATTCACTTTACTATGTAATAGAAGTAGCATGTTGCTGCCAGAATACAACCGTTGCTTTTGGCAAATTAAAGTGCATGTCATTTCTTAATACACTAGAAAGGGGGAAAAAGGCACACAGTCCAGTGTAAAACATTAGTACTTTTCCATGCAGATTTGTGCACATGTGAGAAGGTGTCCAGTTTGTCTAGTGATTGTTATTTAGAGAGTTGGACCACTGTTGTATGCTGCTAATCATTGACTGTAGTCCCAAAAAAGCCTTGTGAAAATGTTATGCCCTATGTAACAGCAGAGTAACATAAAATAAAATTACATTTTATAAACCAAAAAAAGAAAAAAAAAAGAATATGCCTGCAATGCAGGAGCCCCAGGCTGGATCCCTGGATCAGGAAGATCCCCTAGAGAAGGGAAGAGAGGGCTGTCTGCTCCAGTATTCTTGCCTGGAGAATTCCACAGATGAAGGAGCCAGTGAACTACAGTCCTTGGGGTCACAGAGTCGGACCCGGCTGACTGAATAACTAACACACACAAAAAATAGGTAACTAATGAGAAGCAATTCAACTCAATGCTCTGTGGTGACACAAACAGGAAGGAAATTCAAAAAAGAGGGCATATATGTATATGTATAGCTGATTTTTCTCCGGTGGCTCAGTGGTTTAGAATCTGCCTGCCAATGCAGGAGATGTGCTTTCCATACCTGGGCCATGAAGATCGCCTGGAGGAGGAAATGGCAACCCACTCCAGTATGCTTGCCTGGAAAAATCCCATGGACAGAGGAGCTTGGCGGGCTACAGTCCATGGGGTCACAGAGTCAGACACAACTGAGCATGCACACAGGCTACACAGATGATTGCTTACAGTAGAAATTAACTCAGTATTGTAAAGCAACTGTGAAAGTGAAAGTCGCTCAGTTGTGTCCGACTCTTTGCAACCCCATGGACTATACAGTCCATGGAATTCTCCAGGCCAGGATACTGGAGCGGGTAGCCATTCCCTTCTCCAAGGGATCTTCCCAACCCAGGGGTCGAACCCAGGTCTCCCAATTTGCAGGTGGGTTCTTTACCAGCTAAGCCGCTAGAGAAGACCAAGAATACCAGAGTGGGTAGCCTATCCCTTCTGTAGCTGATCTTCCTGAGCCAGGAATTGAACTGGGGTCTCCTGCATTGCAGGCAAATTCTTTACTACTACTACAAAGTCACTTCAGTCATGGCCGACTCTGTGCAACCCCATAGATGGCAGCCCACCAGGCTCCCCCATCCCTGGGATTCTCCAGGCAAGAACACTGGAGTGGGTTGCCATTTCCTTCTCCAATGCGTGAAAGTGAAAAGTGAAAGTGAAGTCGCTCAGTCATGTCCGACCCTCAGCGACTGCATGGACTGCAGCCTTCCAGGCTGCTCCGTCCATGGGATTTTCCAGGCAAGAGTACTGGAGTAGGGTGCCATTGCCTTCTCGGGGCAAATTCTTCACCAGCTGACTTATCAGGGAAGCCAAAAAAGTAACTATACTCCAATAAAAATTAAGAAAATAAATAAAATTTAAAAAGATCCCACGTAGAAGTTCAAAGATATAGTAATGAATGAGCAATGAAAATGATAAATGAGTGAATCTAAATGACTATCCAAACGTTTGATTTATAATAAATACGGAATTGATGAACTTTGGGAACAGGAAAATTTTCTTAATAATTGGTGTTAGACAATTATATCCATATAGAAAAAAAATGCTAAACTGACCCCATATCATATTATATGGAAAAATCAATTCAGCTATATTGTGAGTTACAGTATAAAAGGTAAAACAGTAAAATTTCTAAATTTGCGACCTCATGGTACGGAATGACTTTTTAAATAGGACATAAAATTCACCAACCATAAATGAAAAATTGATAAACCTGACTACATAAAATTAAGACTTTATTCCTCAAACTGTATCATTAAGAGAGTGAAACAAGCCACAGGCATGGCTCTTGGCCCCACGGAACTGTTGGGCTTGGGAAAGCTAGAACCACCTGTTCTAGATCACACTTATGTTTCCAGCCCTTTGTAAACCTAAAAGCTCAATTCAGGATGGGAAAGTCTGCAAACTTTGTTCCCCTAATCCAAACCAAAGAAGCCTGGGAATATATGGGGGGTTAAGTTGGGGGCTGCTCAGTATCTCAGTTTGGAGGCTGTCTTTTCCCTCAGGCTAAGAGAAACAGTGAAGGAGGCTGCACACATGTGGGTTGTAAAGTGCCCTCGCTTTTTCCTTCCCTGTGAGGCTAGATGAGCTCCCGACAGGCCAGGAAGTGGTGGTCAGAGAGCGCTGGTTCTAGAATGAGCCTGGGGGATGACACCTAAGAACAATGGTGTCTAAATCATGGATGAAACTGATTCTTCTGGGGAGTTCCTTTTAAAAATACAGGTTCTTACGGTTGCCAGCAGAGGTGGTGGGAAGGATGAGGGAAGGGATAGGTAGGGAGTTTGGAATGGACATGTACACGCTGCTATATTTAAAATGGATAACAAACAAGGCCCTACTATATAGCACTGGGAACTCTGCTCAATGCTTTGTGGTAACCCAGATGGAAGAGGGGTTTGGAAAGAATGGATCCATGTATATATATGGCTGAGTCCCTTCACTGTTCACCTGAAACCATAACAACATTGTTAATCAGCTATTGCTGTTGTTCAGTCACTAAGTCACGTCCATCTCTGTGGCCCCATGGACAGCAACACGCCAGGCCCCTCTGTCCTCCACTATCTCCCAGAATTTACTAAAACTCATGTCCATTAAGTCGGTGATGCCATCCAACCATCTCATCCTCTGTCACCCTTCTCCTCCTGCCCTCAATCTTTCCCAGCCTCAGGGGCTTTCCCACTATACCCCAATAAAAAATAAAAAGTTTTTTTTTTAAAAAGTTCTCTGGCCATCAAAGAGACAATTCATTTAGTGGTGCATAGAAATTTATATTAAAAAAAAAACTCGGCAGGGAATTCTGATGTGGTGTCTAGGTTTGGACTCTGCTGAAGCTCAGAAACCCTTCCAGGACTCAGCCTATGAAAATGGAGACGTCTGTCTCCAAGCGTTTATGCCATTTCCTAAAAATAGCAGTAAACAATATCTGAGGATTGAAAACCACAAAATCATCCTTAGAAATTATCAAGTCTCCTAATGGAAACAACCTCTCCCTAGCGTTTTTGGGACAGAGGTTTCATCCAGGTGTCACAGCTCTAGTCTCACCCTCCTGTTCTCATGGCTGGCTCTTCATATCAGCTCGCCAGTCTCTGAGGCCGGGTCCGTGCCCTTGTGGAAGTGGGTGAGAAGAGCGAGAAAGCAGCCCAGGGAGCATCCAGAGGTCCCAGCCGCCCTGGCCCACACACAGGACACTTTCGAGGAATCAGCGCGTCACCAGCGCCATCTGGTGGCTTCTTTGAAATCCTGCTCTCCAGGCCGTAGGAAGATCAGGTCTCAGCGTCTAGAGATGCCTACTGGTTACGAAGGCAGCTCTTCCCCGTAGGACTGTGCGTGGCCAAAACAGGAGTTTTGTAGAGTTATTGTTTCTATGACCCCTTTCTTTCTTTTTTTTTAAATTTGATTTTAATTGAAGGATAATTTCTTTAGAAGGTTGTGTAGGTTTCTGCTGTACAATAACATGAATCAGTTGTAAGTATATGTATGTCCCCTCCCTCTTGAATCTCCCTCCCTCCCTCCATCCCACCCACCTAAGTCATCACAGAGCATTGAGCTTAGCTCCCTGGGTTATATAGCAGCTTCTTATTAGCTATTTTACACACGGTGGTGTGTATGTCTCAATGCTACTCTCTCAATTCGTCCCACCCGCTCCTTCCCCTGCTGTGCCCATGTCTGTTCTCTATGTCTGCGTCTCTATTCCTGCCCTGTAAATAAGTTTATCAGTATTATTTTTCTAGATCATAATATATATGTGCATTCATATGCAATATTTATTTTTCTCTGACTTACTTCACTCTGTATAGCAGACTCTAGTTTCATCCACCTCAGTTCAACTGACTCAAATTCATTCCTTTTAAAGGCTGAATAATATTCCACCATGGCTTCCCTGATAGCTCAGTTGGTAAAGAATCTGCCTGCAATGCAAGAGACCCTGGTTTGATTCCTGGGTTGGGAAGATCTGCTGGAGCAGGGATAGGCTACCCACTCCAGTATTCTTGGGCTTCCCTTGTGGCTCAGCTGGTAAAGAATCCGCCTGCAATGCGGGAGACCTGGGTTCAATTCCTGGGTTGGGATGATCCCCTGGAGAAGGAATCGGCTACCCACTCCAGTATTCTGGCCTGGAGAATTCCATGGACTGTATAGTCCGTGGGGTCTCGAAGAGTCGGACACGACTGAGCGACTTTCACTTTTCCACCATGTATATGTACCACAACTTCTTTAACCCTTCATCTGTGGATGGACATGTAGGTTGCTGCCATGTCCTGGCTAATGTACGTAGTGCTGCAATAAACACTGGGACACATGTGTCTTTTTGAATTGTGGTTTTCTTAGGGTACATGCCCAGTAGTGGGATTGCTGGGTCATATGGTAGTCTTTTTCTTTAACAATTTTCATTCATTCATTCAACAAGCCTATTTGCATCCATACTGTGTGTCAAGGAATCGTAGGGCTTAGAAATCAGTGAAGGGATGCAGACAATTCATAGGCAAAAACTACAAACCTTTTCTGAATAAGTGCTATTTAGAGAACTAAGAGAATGAGTGGATCAAGTGGTCTTGAACTGAGTCATCAAGGAAGGCTCTCTGCTGGAGTGAGAACCCGGTGAAGAGAAATGGCCTCCTGTGAGAAGGGCATCCTTGGCTGAGTGTACGGCTTGGGCAGGGAACCTGGGCTCGGGACAGAAAGCAAGGGCTTTCTGCACTACCCGTCTCCCTCTGAAGTTTCCTTTTAACCACCAAATAACGTCTTGCATCTATCTCTACCGGTCAAGATTCTCTTCCTGCAAGATACATGTCAATTATGTGAAACCCTCCAGTTTTATAGAAAGGTTGACCCAACTGATTAAATTCTTAGTGATATAGTTCTATAACAGAACCCTCTCTTCCTTAATTCTGCACAATCTTGCACCATCTTATAATACAAAGCCTGGACCACTTTTACTGGGTACTTGCTCTCCTGCTCTGCCCTTTAGGGATATTATCTACTTTAGTTCTCACAGCAACCCCAAGTGGTAGGTACTATTATTATTATTCCCATTTTAGAGATGAGAAAGCCATGGCTTAGTATGAATTTTAGAAAGGCTTAGTAGTTAAGGGTTTTAGAATTTGTAGCCGTTAGGATTCAATTACTCAACTCTAAAGTCTTTTATTCGAACATAAGCTTGTCAGGAGTACCCGGGTCTGACTCTCAGCTCCCTCACTCTTCGCTAGCTGTATAGCAGTGGTGATGGGTTTAACCTCGGTGCGCTTTGGCTTCATCTGTAAACTAATGGGGAACAGATGAGTTCATAGCCGCACAAGGCTTACAGCAGCGACTGGTCCTGTACTATGTGGTAATAAGCACAGTGGCACCATGGGCTGTTCGAAACACTTCTGTACTATTGCCCGCAGTTGATAAAATACACAAAACCGAAGAGTCAAGTATGTGACTTATGTGCTGGTAGTTCTTGTACATGTTTTGATGAGAAAGGCAGGCAGATCACTTGGTTCAAAGTGTTATTTCTGTTATCCCTTAATACAGTATTTGAGTTGACTGTGTGAATAGCAATACGCATGAACTGCACTTCCTAACAGCTTGAATGTTTCACAACTGAGACTTGACTATGTAACCGTATGATAGGAGACAGTGGTATAGACCCTGCCTGTGTAAGTGTATACTGGGAGGCAATGGTACAGACCTTGACCATGTAGGTGTATAATAGGAGACAGTGTTATAATCAGTCATGAGCATCTTACCAGTTTTAGAGAATGCTTTTTTTTCTGTATTGCTTGTCAGGTCAATTAGACCTAATTTTTCTATCTTTCATTGCTATAAATAATTGAACCTGGGCTTAATATTTATTCACAGGGATAGAGAAATTAATGATAAACTTCTGGAATCACTAAAGAGATGGGGAACCATGGTGTGAATGAGAAAAAGTGGCAAAGCTCTAGAAACTAGAACCGGTTTCCCTCTGACAGGGGCCCATTCCATCTGCTGTCAAGTACGTCTCCACCACCTGTGCTAGAATCAGCCAATGGTGGCTAAAACTGTAGATTCCTGGGTCCAACCCCAGACCCACCAGACTGTCTGGTGGTTGCCTAAGGAGTCTTACATTTAACTGCCCTCCAGCTGATTTATACGGAGTCTAAAGTTTGAGAAGTATCTGCCCAGTTTAAAGCATGAACATGTGACTGAGAACTCTCAGGATGTTTTGCAAGATGTTTTTAGGAAACGGGAAAAAGGGCATTAACTGAATGGCTGTGTGACAACTTAAGTTTTATGTGCCTGGCACTCCTTTCTCTCTTCCCCCTGAGTTCATGGAGGAGCTGGATGTGTTCTGTGGGTTAGCATTCCTCTCTGCGGAGCTGTAGCGTGGAAAATGCCATTGTGTCTAATCATATTGCGTTCTCACAAAAGGTCAAATGTAGGGAGAACTCTTAAGTCTGTTTTATTCTCCCTTCTAAGCATCTTACACAATAATCTCATCTTCCGAAACCTGGCTACCCAAGTACCTTATTAGGAGAAAAGAATCAGAGGCTCTAGGTAATGAAATACAGATGATGCAAAGCCCCAATCTTTCAGAATTTTGCTCACCATTTTGACAAGCTTATTTATTTTGAATGGTTATTTAGAGGAAGTCTGACAGGTAGCATGTAGACAGTGGCAGGAAGTAATGTCAGAAAGGAGGATTTAGGAAATAAAAAAAAAACTACAAGACCGTGATAGGACTCTTTTATGTATAGACTGGCATGACAGAACATTTGGTATGCGTAGAAGCAAACACTTTTTATCTCAGTGTGTCCTGACCACATCACTATCTTATGGGACAGTGATCCACAGGTGTAAATGATGAGTCCTTAGGCATACTAACAGCAAAAGAAGTTTGTGGCTTGAAATATACTCTGAAAATACTATAATTAAATATTTAAAATAACAAATCTCAATTTTCTTTTTAAGATACACATTCTTAATTATGCAATTATGTGAGAAACATGGCAACTAAAATGTCTTATTTCAGGTGGTTGCAGGTACTCGAAGTTTTAATGCAACAAGGAGTCAATATTACTATAGTCTGCCCTTTTCCCGTAGAACCACAAAAGAAAATTTCAAACACCACCAATGTATTTACCACTGATTTCTCAGTGATAAGTAAATATACATTTTAAGAGGAGGGTACTCTATATTCATCAGCATGAAGGACTTTTGATAATAGTTGGTATGGAAATGAGAACTTCAGAAAATTAAGGACAGTGGAAGACCCAGTGGAGATGTCATCTATGTCTTTTATCCCCTCTGAGCAGCAGTCTCCATGGGAACATGTGTTCAGGCTGGGCGTGTTTACTGGAAGCAGATGTCACACCTTGCTTCCGGTCTGCAGTGTGGTAGCAGGTAGACAGAACATGGTGGGGACGCCAGGGTCACCTGTATGCAACAGGTGACTTTCCTTCTGTATGACTGGCAAAAAAGTGACAGGCCCTAATATTTTAGGATGAAGAGTGATTTGTAATTTATCATTCCTAGTAGGAAAACTAGAATTTCAATAGCTTGCTACTGGGTTTGTTTTTTCCTTCAAAATTTTCTGGTTGATATAGAAGCGTTTGAGAACTTTGGCACAGGAATGCGTCTGGACCCCCATCTGGCAGCTGGGTGACTGACAGCATTTGACACATTGGAATGCTTCATCTTTACGCACACACCAGCTGGAAACAGGTGTAGGAGATTCTTGTCTGGTCATTTCACTCCACAAAGTACACAGGATGCTTTGTGGGAATCTTGAGAAATATGGCTGTATACAGAACCCCCTTCTGGAGAACCCTAAGAAGCTAGTTCACCCTCCTCTGCACCCTAAGCTTAGGAGCCCCAAGGCAGCCCAGTGCACAGATGCCTGCAGGCAGCCTGACCAGCAGCAGGTCTGCTCAGACCCTGCAGCGCAGGCCAAGGTCTGCAGTTCCAAAGAGACTGTCTGCCCTGGGGAAAAACTGACAGGAGATATTAAACCCCTTCCCTCAAATAAAGTACCTTTTTGGTATAAGAATTTGTGTCATACAAACACTCATCTTTTGGCCAGAATAGCCCCGATTACCCCTGATTACCATCTACTTTGTTATAACTCACATTAGGTTTAGAAAGCAAACACGTACACAGGAAGTGTGTTTTAACCTGAAATAATTTTCTTGATATTTGAATTGCTTTCAGTGGGACATTTGCTTTAAACCACAAGATATCTCCGTCTGGATTATCAGAATACAAAATCCCTTCTCTCCCCACCCCCCACCCCAACCAAAACAAACAAAGGAACAAACGAACAAAACCCCAAACCCACAACTCAGCTTCAAATAAGCTTTGAAGAAATGAGACTCTAAATATTTACATATGAGTCAAGAAATAAATCACAAACTATTTACAAAAATACACAAGCTTATATGCATTAACAATTTACACCAGTTCACAAAAATATTAAAACATAAAAAAAACACTATATAAATTAAAGTTAAGAACTCAGAAGTATGAGCTAAGACTTCCTAGGATGCTTCTCTCATGCAGGTCATGGTTGAAAAATCAGATTTTGCTATCTTGGAATCTAAACTGTAAAACAACCATTTTTATTCTTTGAACACTAACAGCACTAATCAAAAAAGGAAAAAAAGACCCTCTGTGCACACCGACATTATCTTGCACACAGTTAAAATATACCATTCCTGACATTCCGTTAACACACAGTACTAAAAGTCACATGCCTCTAACCATTTGCAAGTAACTTTCTGACATACTTTTGCTTTCATGATTACTCCTTACACACACTGCTCAGACGATACTCTGCCAACATATTGGATGGGTGACTGACGGGGCTGGAAACAGATAAATGGACTTCGCAGGCTCCTTTTTTTTAAACTAAAGGGCGGATTTCAAATTTACACTGTATACATCTATTGCT
The DNA here is from genome assembly GCF_032452875.1 of Bos javanicus. Taxonomy (NCBI): domain Eukaryota; kingdom Metazoa; phylum Chordata; class Mammalia; order Artiodactyla; family Bovidae; genus Bos; species Bos javanicus. The sequence continues at coordinate 32,725,869 of NC_083896.1, forward strand.
GCTTCAGGTGTGGTAATGACCTAGTCTATCTCCGCTCACATTAATGGTCCCTCTTCTTTACAGGATCATTCCTAGCTATTTCAACCCGACCCTTTTAAAAAATGCTTTGCCATTATATAAATGTGCAGGCCTTGTCTTTGGGACCGTCCCAAGGACTTTCATGTTTTTAGAAGGGAACTGAAGATGGTGAGCTGTCGATAAGGCTCAGATGAAATCTACTGAAAGGAGGCGGCATCTCTGGGGCTGTCAGCAGAGTCCCTGACGAGACATCCAGGGAATATTTATTTCAATCAAACCAAGCTGTGGCATCAGAATTTTGCCAAAAAAGGATAAAATCTGGAGACATGGCTGTGAAAATACCAACAGAATTAAAATTCTGGGTTTCACAAGTAAGGCAGCTCCGTTTACTTGATCGTAGGCTCCATGTCAAAGTGTAAAAGTGCTGACACTTGGTTGCTCAATCTGCGACGTCATATACCAACAAGGTGGCTGTGCTGAGGTAAGCTGGCTCGCGGTGACCTGCCGTCTACTCGCGATAACCAGGAAGGGAAGGATGCACGCGAAGCCCCTCAGGAACTCTGCACCCGAAGTTAAGGCTGCATCCACACTCGTGAGACAGCGCTAGACTGCAGAGTTCACGTTTCACACTTTCACCAGGAATTTGAGTCATTTTTCTGTATTCAAAATATGTACCTGATATTTCCAATCTCATAGGACATTAATAAAGTAACCGCTTTAAAGAATTAACCTTAGTGTTTATAAAATAGACCTTAGTTTCAGGAGTAAACAGTGTGTGTGACCAATCCACAGATATGAACACTGGACAGACTTCAGCCACATCTTTCTAGGCTCTCAGCTCCTAAAGCCATCTGTGTCTCGGGGCCACACCAGCTCCTCTCTCTAATCTCTGGGCTGCCTGTGAGAGCTCAGACGGCTTGTCTTCCTTCAAAGCGGCCATTGGTCGCCTACTGACAAAAAGATGGTAATGGTTGGAAAAAAAAAATTAGTGCTGTATATTCACCAAAGAGCAAATTCCTGCACGGAGCTCCTGATGTGTGTGCTAAAAGGAAGTATCCTATCAGGCTCCCTAGCACTGTGACTACAGACCAGGTGGGTCTGTACTGAGGCCTGAATTTCACAGACCTTTTCTATAATTTCAGGATTTCCTCCATGATCTTTACTGAATCTCTTCGATCAATTCCGGGGGAACAAAAGAACACCTAACAGAGTATTTCCACATATATTAATAAGTAAATGTGTTGCTCTTAAAACTTTATTTTCTTTTTCTAAATATAAACCCTTAAAATGCAATCACATGATTTTTTAGATTTAAAAAAACTGGCATGAATCCTAATCTTTATACAATTTCACAGCAATAATAGCAGCATCAATTTAGCCTCTTAAAAGATTTTTCTTTGCTCTAAATAAACGTTAGTTCCAAGTTTTAAAAAGCCAGAGCAGCAACCATCCAGGAAGTGGAATGGAATTCTCCTAGTGTCTTCTACAAACTTGAGCATTTAAAACATGTGAATGTATAAAAATCAAGTATTATTAAGAGTTATGGAATGACATGATTATCTCAACTCATTTTATAAATACAGGACTGCCTTCTGGTCTGGCGTTCGTGGTGGGGTGGGTTGAGAGAATGGAATGCAAACTTTCAAAAGAAAGTCCTGGGTATGGAACATGTTTAACATGTCTGCAGTGTTGTGAAGACTAAACCTGAAATGCTGGTGTGGATGGCAATTACAGTTCAGACTGCAATCACCCAGGGACAGAGGGAAGACACAACACGGTAATTCCTTGGGACCTTAAGGGTTGCTGCCCAGAATTCCAGCAGGTCAAATGGGCTGTGCTAAGTGTTACTGCAGGAACACTCAGTTTACTAACGGATAATAATAACCTGTAGCTACTGTAAGAATTCCCAGGACACCTGGTTTAGAAACTAATTAATATGCAAATTTACAATCATGTGACATTATGTGTGTTTATCCAGGCAAACCATGCTGGTTTTTCATTGTTTTTTAAATGAGGGGGAAAAAAAAACTGCTTTAGGAAAACAAATAGTGTGAAATGCTTCACTAGGATCACAATTTATCAAATACTATTGAGAAAAAAAAAGAACTGAAGACAGGCAGCAGCTTAGAACCACTGATGTAGTTTTCTGGTGCTAACGAAGGTCTCAGACTTCCACCTAAGAAGTTTCTTTAATTGTAACTTAGAAACCCCTCTGCAGTGGGATAAGCCTGTTCACTGAAGTGTGTGGAACAACCAGGAGAAGAGCATGGTTCAGCCTGGATCTAATGGGTCTGACATTTTGTAATGACTATTAAATGCTTATTCCTTTTTGGGGGCTATAATTTGTTAAATATCCAATAATAGTCTTATGTGAAGCCTCAGGGAGAAGTTTCTCCCCACTCTAATTTAATACACAGCCCCTTCTAAGACAGGGGGTATGACCTGACAAAGAAAACAGGTGACCCTCTGGGCAAGGCCGTGGCTACTGGGAAAGCAAGTGGGGACAGGACAGGACAGGGCACACAAGACCTTCAAGAAGTGAGTGTCAGCTGCTCTGAAGGACGCAGCAAACGCTAGGAAGGACGAGGTCAAACTCAAATTCCATTAAAGGCAGTCCTCAGGCTCTTACAAATCAGCCCTATGTGGCAAGTACGGTCTGTAACAAATTACTAGATTTTCAACACAGTGCTTCACAATCGTTCAAATCTTTAAATGACAAAAATGACAACAGTCTGTAGGTGGAAGAGGTGGTGATGAAGCTGGGAAGAGGGAAAAAGATGGTGATTTTTCTTCTTATTTTTTTAATGTGGTGGTTGGGGGGGCGGTTTGTAGCTTTTTTTTTTTTTTTTTTTTTGGTTACTGAAAAAAATAGAACAGTCCACTGTCCAGCAGAGGCTGCGTCAACTCTATTGCTCCCGGGGCTCATTCTGCATGGACCTGCGTTTCAGGAGGCTGCAAGGCCAGCTCTGTGGGCAGGAAGGCGCCCTGCCCCAGAGCTGTGGCGTATGTCCTGCTCTGGGGATGGGGGAAGCCGGGGGGCATGTACGGGCCCATTGCTGCTGCTCCGAAGCCCCCTCGCTGGTGCTGGGGCGGGGAGTGGTAGCCCTCCAGGTTATCGTACTGCGGCCCGGCAGTCCCCCGGCCCGGGCGCTTGCCGTGGGTGTGGTAGTGGTACAGCACGCCGGGGTCCCTGTCCGCGCTCTGAGGGTGGTGCAGTTTGAGGCTGTGACTCCTCTCTGGCTTAGGGGGCGGGAGCGCGGACTGCGACAGGTGCTCCTCCTCCTTGTAGCAGTCTCTGGGGTGCTTCTCTGCAGCCGGAGGCTGCCGGGCCCGGGGCCGCTCCAGCTCCTTGGGGAGCCGCACCTCTTTGTGGCTCGGTCTTAAAGACTCCGGCCCTGACGGCACGTATTTCCCTCCAGAGTTAAGGTAGCTGACAGGCTCGGCAGGGTCTGGAAGCCCTTTGGGCCCGTAGTCTAGCGGGCCAGCTCCCTGGGGGAAAGGGGGCCCGTTCTTCGGGTCACACAGCTGCCTATGGCTTGCTTCCTGATGCGGCCTATGCTCGGGGAGGCTGCAGCCCGCGTCGTGCAGCTTTCGGTTCCTGACGCTGCTCTGCTTCTGGGGGAGGCACGGCTTCTCTGGCTGCCCATTGCCGTACCCGCCCTGGTGGTGGGGTGCGCGCTCCAGCTCCGGCTCTGCGTGCTTCCGGTAGAAGCGGTCCTCCCCCTCGGGGCTCAGGGCCTTGGCTGGGTGCCGCCCCTCCTTGCCCTCGGCCACCGAGAGGAGTCCAGTTTTCCCAGGATCCGACTTGCTGCGCAAGTGGATGACATAGATGCCGCCCAGGTCGTCCGGTGCGCCGGCCGGGCTCATGTTGTCGTACTGGGACACGACGGGCCCCTTGGCCTTCTGCCGCGCACGGCTCTCCCTGCGGATGGACTGCAGGCGGTATTTCTCCAGGTCCTCCAGGTCCCACGAGGCGTATGCGTGCTTCGCGTCGGCCACCGGGGGCATGTGGACCACGTTGTGGTCATTGGCCGGGAAGTAGCTGGCCACGCTGGGCCGGGGGCGCGACGCCGCACCCCCGGCGAACGCATACACATTCTTGCCCTGCAGCCGCGGGGCGAGGAAGGCCAGGTCGCGGCCGGGCAGGCGGTGCAGGGGCCGCAGCTGCACAGTGCCATAGGCGTCCACGTCGCACAGAGCGCCGTCGGGGCTGTAGTAGGAACCGGCCGAGCTGGCGTAGGGGCTGTACCGGTAGTGCACCCGGCCATTCTCGAAGTAAGGCTGCAGCTGAGTGACGTGGTAGTCCGAGCGGGCCTGGGATGACTGATATGGCTTATACTGGTACAGGGGTCGTGGGCAGTAGGCGGGCTCCTCATCTGGGGGCACCTCTGTCCTAGAGATGGGGACAGAGCGGATCATGGAGGACGGAGGCGCGTGCAGAGACTGCACCCGGCGGATGGTGGGGTACGGCGGCATGTCCTCGGGGTAGCAGCCACCCCTGACGGACGAGCTCAGTGAGGACACATACTCTGCCCGGCTACACAGCTTCGGGTGGTGTCCAGACACGCTTCTCCCCGGGGCCACGTACGTGTTGTACCGGGGGCCTGTGGAGCCTGGTGGCTCCGACCTGGATGCATACACTGGGTGCGGCTCTGCTTTCCCGTGATGGGGTGGCACGCTCTGGGGGCGGAACTGGCAGTTTGGGGTCATACTGAAATGCAGACAGCTTTCTGGACCGAAGGGCTCCGTGGTGAGGTCGGGCCTGGCGAACGTGGGGTAAGCAGTCTTAAGAGGGCCGTGCTTGGCTTGTGGGACAGGGAGGGGCAAAGGCAAGGCCTCTTCCGCGGAGGCAGCGGCAACGAAGGAGTGGTACCCGGCGCTGCCTGCCCCGTCGGCGCTGCCCGAGTGGAGGGCCGCGGCCAGTCTGCTCTCCATGGTCCTGGCGGGGGGCGCCGGGGTGGGGAAGCCACAGGAAGCGTGCGCGGGCACAGACTCGGCGCGCAGGTGCAGCGCGGGTGCCCTGGCGCCTTCCCGCACCTTTTCAGGAAGGACGGGCTGGGGAGCTGGAGCGGAGGCTGGGCACTGTGCAGCGGCCCCGCCATCCCCAACCAGGACAGGTGCAGGGTCACCCATGCCCCTGGGTTCAGGCGGCCTCTCCGGAGCCGGAACTGCTCCTTGAACCTGTTGAAAGATGATAGTACTGTGAGTGTTTTTTTATGCTTCTCTCTACGGAATCAAACATTACTGAATTCATAACTCACAAGCTGAGGCCATGTGGGCAGCAGCTGGAAATTTCCCAAGCTTTGCAGAGGTGCTGGACAGGGCAGAGGCCTACCTGTCCCTACAGTCAGGAAAAGAAGGCAGGCCTGTTTGGCCACCTGGTGTGGCAGCCAGCCCATCTTTGGAGAGCTGTTCTCATTTAGGATGGGTTTTCAAGAGATGGAGTGGACCATGACAGACCTGATTTGCTTAAAAGACCACTAGGCTTGAAACCACATGCCCGGTCTATCTGTGCAGCTCAGTCTCAACACCAAGAACATTCTGTTAAACAAGCAGTGCTAATTCTACCTGAAGAGTGTTTTGAAGTGACACCCACTACCCAGTGGGCAGTTTTCAGCCCCCAGGCCAGGGAGGGACAGGAAGGGACATGTCCAGGTGGCGTTCAACACAGCCTCCGCCTCTCCCTCCCACTCCAGTGTGTCTGTGGCATCAGAGGACAAACATGGTTCTCACTGCAAGGCTGCACACATACTGCCCTTGACAAACAAGTGGCTGGAAATAGCATCTTCCATAGAGGACTAGATAGTGAAGTCCTTTTAGTCCAAGGCGACGACAAAAAAACTTCACAGTCTGCATATAACATTCTCTCATCAAAATAGGTGCTTGACTATTTAACAATCTGATGGCTAATGCTGAAAAAACAAAAAGTCCTAAGACGCTGTCATTTCTGATATTTCTAGAAAGTTGGTAAGACATAAAGCCTTCCAAATGTCCTGAGACTACAGCACTTTGGTCATGCACATGTGAAAACCTGGCAGAGATGGTTGGACAACTTGCCCCGAGTCACACTGAGTCAGTGAGGGAGCTGGGAAAACCCCACAACTCTGACAGCCAATGGCCAGGTGGACTCCTGAGCTTATAATCTCTTTGTAGAGGGAGAGGGTATAGTTAAACCACAGCCATGGAGAAGCTGCTCCTTTTTCAGAGAAAAGCCAGCATCAAGATAAAGGCAGATCCCAATCTCAACCAGGAAGTGTTTCATGGAAATAGGCCATAGGACTTAAAAAGAGATGTCAGATCTCACTCATAGTAACGGCACACACTGATGGAGAGTGGCACACCTTTGGAAAAAACACTGCATGCCAATGACCCGCCCCACTTCTTACCTTATGGGGATTGGTTAGTCCTATACTGGCTGTGGTCTGTACCTGCCCCAGGACTGGGGGCTGCTCTGCAGGTCTCTGGGAAGGAGGTAGGGGTAGGGGACGGCTGGCTCGTTGAGCACGCTGAAGGGTGGCGGTTACATACTCCACTGCGCTGGGCTGTTCCGCCACGTCCCAGCTGGCTTCGCTGGCACTTGCTATGGCCGCTGCTGGAGCATGCGTCATGTACGCCAGGGGGGCTGTGCTGGTGTTCTCTTCAGGGGACTCGGAAGGAGGGCAGATTTTGTCCCTAGGCAAATGAGAAGGGGCAGGACTTCTGTCTGCAAGTTCTGAAGGGTGATGGGGCTTCTCCATGCTTGCACCAAGGTAAGAAGGAGGCTCATCTCCACTGTAGAAATGGAGCTGATCGTGGTCCACAAAGGAGACTGTCGGCACACTGGTCTTCACAGACTGGTCTTCAGGGAAAGTGATGAGGTCATCAGACTTTGAGTCTGCCAAGGGAACGGAAGTGACTCTGGCCTTCTCTGGGTCCCCAGATAAATAGATTCGATGTGGCTGATCGCCTGGTAAGTCTGCCGGGGGGGACTGCCCCGTGGAGTCAGTGGTGCTGGAATGGGTATAGTCCCCGGCAGCTGCTGTGTCTGGCACTGGCTGGTCACCATGCCCAGGGCCCTTGTTCTGGAGGTGGGGCTGCTCTGCTGGCCTGTCGGTTTGGAAATAGCCTTTCTCGAGAGTAACGCTAGAGTAGGGAGCAGGCGGTCTGTCCTCGGCTGCAGCCACCGCCGCGTCCCCACAGTGTGCACAGGCAGCCGGGGATGTGCCTGGTCTCTTCAGTGGCTGGGTGGAGGCCTGCTGTGCAGACTCTGCCAACGCCAGCGCCAGCAGGCGTGCCGCGTTTTTCGGAGGCGGTGGCGGTGGGATAAGAGAGACTGAGCTTACAGGAACGGAATCCTGAGGGGGGTCATGTGTGTCTGCTCCTGGAGGGAAATTAGGAAAAAAGAAAGTGAAAAGGTAGCTTGTGTTATCCTACATGGAAAGCCAAACATTCCCCTATTTGATCACTAAAAAAAAAAGTGCCTTCCGTATTTCAAAATGGCCATCCGCAATCTTCTATCCCACATGCAAACACTGCAGAAAACACATCTGGTTCAGAAGGAAAACTAAACCAGAGTGTTTAAGACTGCAATCTCCTCCTGGGTTGCTACAGAGATGGGCGAGGCAGGGAGCCAGTCCCTCATCCGGCTCAGGAAAGATTGCTTAGAAAACAAGCTTCAAGTGCTTGCAGAATGTTATTAAGAATACTTTTTACATTTGATGGTGTAGGCTGGCTAGTTAATGTGTAAGGCTATAATATAGATAATTTTATCAGAAGAGAAAACAGAATCAAGAGCTATGAAGCTGTGCAAAAATTATCCAGGAATTCTGATTGGACAAGGGGACTTTATCAAGATCTGAAGTAGGACCGCTGGCCCTTTGGGGGATGTTTTGGTTGACTTTAATTTAGGGCTTTGAGCCATCAGCACCACCTAGAAAAAACATTCTCTTTGATAAAAGGCTAGCTGTGGAGTAAACTTCTCTCCTAAAAGGCACAGTTGGTGGAAGGTCCCTCTTAGCTTAAAGCAAGAATGGAGGAAAACAAATGGTACCTGTCTGAGTCTGTCCAGAAGGCACAGCCTTACTCTGACTGCTTGAGGCAGGCTCCTCCTTCCCTGGTGAGCCTACGTCTGCGGCAGCCCCCTGGTCCGGGGGCTGGGCTTCACACTCACACCCTTCCTGGGCCTCTCTCTCGTTTGCTTTTCTCTTTACTACCTGGGTGGGGGATCTATTTATGACATCACTTTCTTCGCTACTTTTGTTCCAGGCTGCAGAAGGTGCGTTCTGAGCTGCCGTGGTTGCGACGGGGCTGATGACTTCTGACACCCGGGCGGGAAGGGTCACTGAAATGGGCTCGGATATGTTCAGAGAGGGTGATTTGCTTATCTTCCGTCCGATCTTTGGAGAGAAAGCATAGACAACCTTTTCGGTGAACGAGGATGGCTTCGATGCTTTCTCTTCAGTGGGGCTCAAGTCCAGGGTGAAGAATGGACTCAGCTTCTCCTGAAGAGGAGACACAGGTTCAGAACTTGCAGTGCTTCCTGGAGTCTGTGACTGGCTACCGCCTGTTTCCATATCCTTCTTATCGGTACTCTGTTTATCCTTGGAGTAGCCCAAGGAGTCTAAGAAGGAAGCCCCGCTCTCCAGACATTCTGATTCAGGCTTAGGAGGACTGCACTGAAATGACATCGGATCAAAATCCAGGCTGGCTACTCCGATGTCTGGTGGGCTCAAGTCAACGTCCTCAGCCGAGTGCGGAGACACGAGAGCCGGAATGTGCAACAGCCCGACTTCCTCCTCGCTTCCGTTGTCGTGGGGCAGGTTGTCATAGGAGTTGCAGCGGTTCCCCAGCATCTCGCCATTAAACGAGGCGCTCAGGGCATCACTGCTAGATCTGGGTCTTCTGGGTCGGAACAGCTTGGAGTCACCTGGCAAAAATGGGTAGCAGTGTCAGAATATGAATGTCCCAGGACACACAGTGCCCTATGAGTCAGCTACTTGGTACAGCAGAGATGCGCTACATACAGGAAGGAAACACAACCATCTCTTGGGGAGCACAGATGGAACCCCCAGAGCAAACGCTCAATAACAGATTCACTTGGTACCATTGGAGGCAGGATGCACTGGATGGTTTCCACAAGAAAGAGGACTCGGAACTCTTAGATTCTATTACTATTGCAACATGGACTCTTGTGACTTTGGGCAAGTTTTTCACTTCTTTTTGTCTTGTTTTATCACTGACTTCACACATGACTTGTGAGGTACAACTACTCACTTTAAACGGTACTTCAGATAGGCAATAGAAAGAGGGCCTTTTTTTTTTTTTTGCTTTATTCTTTTGTTTTTGTGGGGAAATATCCTCATACCCAAAACTGAACTTCTCAAAAAAAGTATTTATATTTAGTAAAGTATAATTTTATATTTAGTAATATATCCCTTTCAGATATTTAAAAATAATTTTATTTTTTTTCTTCAACAAGAACAGGCTTTAAGCTTGTCAGGCAGAAGCCTTAAGAGTGGTGATAGTATTACCTTATTTTATGATATTACTAAACATCCAACTGGTAAGAGAAGTCCTCTATCTCATTCTCATTATTCTGTTACAGTGATGAGCCATAGTGACGAAGTACCATAAAGAGACATTGTCTTAACACAAATACATCCACTAATGTGTTGACCACTTATAAAATTAATCCCTACTCAAATTTTATTTTCACCTTACTATAAGCACTTAGCCAGTCCACTGCACTATTTTGAGAACCACTCTCAACTGCAGTGAAATGGAAAATCCTGGAAAATCAGGAAGATGGCAGACACCCCACTGACATGAAAGGCAGGGATTTGTTGAATCCCAAGTACAGCCATGGGTCAATGAGGACCTGGCAGTTAGAAGTTATAAATGAGGATGAGAAAGTTGACCAGGAGGAGGACACCTCCGGGAAACTTCAGAAGAGCACAATTTGAAAACCAACGGATTAAGAGAAGTCTGGAGGAAATCAATGCAGCTCTCAATCATTTCTGCAACAAAGCCTTCTTCCCTATCCTCCCCCACAATCCAGTCTTGATGTGGGGAAGTCCTATCTGCTGCTACCTGTTTTTGTCAAAGAAGTTCTGCCTCCTTCCAGGTCAGCACTGATGTAACCTTTGTTCATTCTGGAAGCTAGTACAGAACTGCAACTGTAACCCGACTTACACTAAATGGAAGCTTAAAAAGTTATTTTCAACATTTTTAGTTTTGTCCAAGTTGCAATCTAATCTTTTTGTACTATTAACCATAACATGTTGGTCCCCATTTTAAGCAGATTCACTTTCAGTTGCCTTTTCCTGGTAGAAAATCATCCTCAGATAATGAGGGCTATCTCTAACCAGTGATATATGAGATTTAAGGTTACGTTAAATTTGCAAGACAAAAGGTCACTGATCTGAACATCAATACTGCTTAATTTCATACTCTGTGACAAGCACTGTGCTCTCATTTCGAAATTTAAAGAAACACTATTAAAACCATCTTTTTTGGGCATTAATAAATATAAATGGTTAACTTAAAACACTTCACCTACTTTTACGTAAACTGAATCACAATCATGTCAAAAGTGAAGAAATTAAAGACTAGTACCATATTAAAGCATCAATGGACAATACTAAGTAGATACTAGTATTTTGAGGCTTCCCTGGTGCTCAGTGGTTAAGAACCTGTCTGCTAATACAGGACACATGAGTTCGATCCTTGGGTCAGGAAGATCCCCTGGAGAAGGAAATGAAAACCCATTCCAGTATTCTTGCCTGGGAAAGCCCATGGACAGAGGAGCCTGATGGACTACAGTCCATGGGGTTGCAAAAAGTTGGACATGACGTAGTGACTGAACAACAACAACTAGTATTTTTAGGAAATTATAATCTACAGCCTATTTATTAAGCAGTATATCTTTTTATGAAATATATTCTAGAATAAAACAACTGATGCTTTAGTCTTACCATCAACTGCATGGAGAGAAGTAAGAGACTCTTCACTTTTAGCTGAGCGGAGGGTGCCTTCTGCCCTGCCACCTGCAGAATCAAAACCAAACAACGTGGTGTTTTATTCACTCTTACATATGCAGTGAAACGGGACAGTGTTTTTCTGTACATGTATTTAAACTTTCAAGAATGATTAGATTTTTACAACTGTATTCAATTTTGCATTTTATATAATGTGTTGTACTCATCTCAAGTGGTTTCCTATGTGAAAAATCTCTTTTCTAGAAAAATAATAAACTTCAGAATAGAGATGAATTTTAAAACTTGCTTTTATATTTCCTAAAGACTGGTATATCTTGAGATGATCTTGTACTGAATTTAGAGTGAGCCCTAAATCCAATGACTGGTATCCTTTTAACAAGAGAAGCTGCAGAGAGACAGAGGAGAAGCCATGTGAAGACAGAGCAGAGACTGGAGTGGTACCACCACCAGCCAGGAACACAGGTGTCCCCAAAGCTGGGAGAGGCCAGGAAGGATTCTCTGGATCCTTCAGAGGGAACATGGCCCTCTGACACCTGGATTTCAGTTTTTAGCCTCCAGAACTGTGAGGAAATGAATTCCTGTTGTTTTCAGCCAATCTGTCTCAGTTGGTGACAATTTGCTATGGTAGCCCTAGGAAACTAACCGAGGTCATTTAATTAATTACAAGTGTTGAATTTATTTGTGAAATATCCTCATCCTCTTTCAATCTCTTAGCAGAGCTCAATGCTGCTGACATTTCCCTATAAAGCCCTTCCTTCATGAATACTCATTGGAAGGACTGATGCTAAAGCTGAAGCTCCAGTACTTTGGCCACCTGACGTGAAGAGCCGACTCACTGGAAAAGATCCTGCTGCTGGGAAAGACTGACGGCACGAGGAAAAGGGGATCACAGAGGATGAGATGGTCGGATGGTATCACCGACTCAATGCACATGAGTTTGAACAAACTCTGGGAGATGGTGAAGGACAGGGAAGCCTGGCTTGCTGCAGTCCACGCCAACATGCAGTCCATGGGGTCACAAAGAGTCGAATACGACTTAGTGACTGCACAACAACCACCGTGTCTTCTGTCCCTGCTGAGGGACCATTTCTTCTCACTCTCCTTCGTGATAGCTCTGCTTCCTCCACCCTCTAAACACTGCTTTTCTCCAGGATTCAGCCTCCAACCTACTTCTCTCACTCAGCAGGCTCTCCTTTGGCCATAAAAAAATATCCCTAGGGTTCTCACCCTTGGTTTGCTGACGAGTTTCAAATCTGTATTTCCAGTCAGATTAAAGTCCTTTATTGAATTCCAGGTCCCTAGTACTCATCATCTTTTGGGCAGGTCCAACTCACTACGTCCAAAATTAACACGTCATTTTTCTTCCCAAACTCACTACTCTCTTCAGTGATGATAGCCACTCCCTGACCATTTAATCAACACCTGACAATTACCTTTCGCATCTTTCTCAACCATTTTTCTGCCCACCCTGTTGATTCTGCCTCATAAATACCTCTCAAATCTATTTCCCACTCCCACAGCCACTGCTTATTGCAGATGCTCTTCGTTTCCTGCCTGCACAGCTATAACTGTCTCCTGACTTACTGTCCAGACTCCAGGCTTACCCTCTTCCTAGACATTACCCACATTGCTGCCAAAGTCATTCTTCTTAAACCCAAACCTGATCATGTTACATGCTGCAGCTATTCGGTGATACCCAAGGAATGCAGGACAAAACCACACCCCAGGCAAGCACCTTGGGCCCCTGAGAACTGAACCCCTGTGCGTACCATCCCACCCGAACATTCTTCATGCTTCTTGCTCCACACGCCAACACACACTCTGTTACCACTTCCCAAAACACCTTTCTCGGTCCCTTGTTGGTCAGGTGAATCCCTACTTATCCTTCAAAACCCGAGTCACAGGTTCTATTTCCTGACCACCCACCTCTCTCCCATAGGAATTGACCACTCCTGCCATAAATGCCTCACATAAGCCTCAATTTCAATAGCTATGATTCTGCATGAAATTTATTTTCTTACACGCGTATGTCCCAAGTAAGACATGAAGGTTGGGAGCAGTGTCTTAATTTTCTTTTCTTTCTGTAGAGGCTGCTATCAAAATATCTAGCCCATACTTAGTACATGACTGCAAAATGAAAGAATGATGAATTAAATGAATCAAACACTGTATTTCTAGCATTGCCTGAGAAGTAAGCACTAACAGATTCAGAACCTGTTAATAGCAGTAGATTTAAATGATTTTTAAAAGAGCAGTACTTTCAAAAACACAGAAATAGATTTATCTATCCAGTAAGATACTCTCACTTCAACGTATCATCTAGGAAAAAGACACCTTTCTTTGGTTATAAGATTTAAAACTCTGACAGACATGTCAAAACCTGATTTTGTCATTTTGTGAAAAATCTGTAAATATATAAGATTAATAAGTTTAAATACCACAGCAGTTACTTTTTATTACCAACCATATACAAACTATATTACAAGTATGTTATGAATTTTTAAACACACTGACCCTATATATAATCTGTATAGTTCAAAGAAACTGGGAACTTCTATGCACTTATATATACTATGTATCTGGGGATAAAGCACTGGTAGAAGACAGTTCACACAAAACAGCACAAGGACACACACTGTTGGCGCCTGTGACAACAGCGTGCTGAGTGTATGTCCTGGTAAGAGAAGAGCTGTGTGCCAGGACGGGAGGTGCAGCCCCCATGCAGCCGCTCCTGGGCGCAGAGGGAAGGGAAGGCGTGAACACTCACCTTTCAGAGCCATGGCTTTCATCTCGGAGGGCTCACTCTCATTACGCTGCAACTTCCGTTTAGAAACAGAGGACGATTTCCCCAAGTTGAAAAAGGAACGCCAGCTCCCCACGGGAGATTTTTTCATTTTATTTTGAGGCCTCCTCCTAGGAGACAGAAAATGGTCCGCATTAAGGCATCCAAGAGGCTACCTTTACTCACTGAAGATGAACAAATGACGGAAAGAGGCAAGCAGCCTGCAGAGGCGCGGCGGACACAGGCAACACCCGCCTTCCACAGAGCGCGCACCGCACAGTACGCCGAGCGCCGCTGAAGCAGGAAATGGAGATTAAGTGCACGCGTGTTAACAGTTGTAATTAGTCTCACAAAGATAACTTAACCAGATTTTCATATTGAGAGCTAATCTCACTATCTGTGAAAAAAGTGAGAATAAGACATATTTAGGAAGAGGAAATACTAAATCTCCAAAAATAAAATAGAGTTGAAGAAAATGATTCTAGGTGTGTGTAAAGAGAATTAAGCCCCAAAATAAGCAAAGCACTAAGAAAAGTAACTAATATATACTGAATGCCAGGCACTGTGCTAACTGGTATACACGGTATCTCATTTAAGTTACATAAAACCATTTGAGGTAGGTACTATTATTATCATTTTAAGTACTATTATCATTGTACAGCTGAGGAAGTAAGAAGAAGTTTAATGTTGTAAAACTAGTAAATGATGGAGTCAAGGTTGGAACCCAGGTCCACCCAGCGTCGACACTCTTGATTACTATTCTATAAAGAGGTTTTTGAGGAAATTATAGAGTAAAAAATTCAAGAAGCTGAAGACAAACTCAGAATGACAAAGTAAAAGAGTATTTCAGTTGACGGAAATGAAAATAATTTAGAAAGGTATACTAACATATGGAAATGAACGTCTATTAGTACTACCCAGTCCAGGGAGTTGAAATCCTGACATTCTTATGGAGCAGCCAGAGGAGTCACCTGAGATCAAAATTAACTTATAGACATTAGTCTTCTCACAATCAGTTAGTAAAGAAGTTACGGAAACCATGTTATTATCATGTCTTTAGAGAAAAACAGAATCAGAGCTGGAGAGGACACCGAGAACGTGAACAGCAGTGGTTCTCAGACTTTGTCAGTGTCCTCCCAGCTCTGATTCTCTGTTTCTCCTAAGATATGATGCAATGCTTTTTGATAACCATTTGCTTCAGTTCCCATGAAGTAACATCCACAGTCGAATGAACAGGTTTTTCTGGGACTGACAGAATCAATATAATACTACTAAAATACCAGAGTGAAAGAAAAGAAAATAACAAATAGTCATGAAATGCACATTTTTAAGGAGGACTAAATGAATTTTACCTTTCAAGTGGGAACTCGATTATGGTATGAAATTTCCCCTGGAGTGCAGCAGGTCCTTCTCCTACTTCAATGTATTTATTTTCGGTCACAATTGGAGAAGTGACCTGAGCCTGTGTTCGTGCCTGGGCTTCCTCCAGTGTCAGCAGCTTGGTAGATGGAGATGAGACCAGCAGGGACTTGGGTCTTGATAGAGAAGCTTTGAAAAGAAAAAAAAAAGGCAACGACAAGACTCAAACTTTCTGACTTGGGGGAAAAATATAAATATCCGTGACTGTGTGTGTATAACAATCTGATTACCTGTCTATCTATCTATCTATCATTCTGTGTTGTTTTAAATTTTCTTTATTAAATTTTTTAAATGACAAAAGCAACAGAGTCTTATACTGAGGAATAGAAAATGACATACTAGGTTATTAACAGTAATAGATACAAGTATAAAATTCCTTAAGTATTTAACTAATAATTTAACTATTATTAAATAGTTTAATAATTAATTTAACTAATACTTTAACTAATTTAATTTAACTAATAATTTAACTATTTTCCTTTCTTAAAGGATTGCAGACAAGGCCTAGAATCAGTCAAGCATTTTTAGTTCTGGGAGTTTTTCTTCTGCTGCTCTATATTAACACTTTCACACACATCAGTAATAGGCGACACGATACACTTTTTACTTTCCCTGAACTTAGATCATGGTAGGTCTAATATTTAGTATTCACTAAAAACACATAACAGAACTGTTAAATTGTGAGTTTTGGGAAGCAGATATAAATTAGCTGCTTTCTTTGGAGACAGATTTATTAAACTGAGATAAGAGATGCTGTTCACTGAAGTGGTGGGGGTTTAAAGATACGTTCCCAGTGGGGAAGAGCATCCACGTGGGCCTACCTGCCCCTTCCTGAATGACTGCGTTGATCTTCCCACTGAAGAGCACGTCGACGTGGTTGAGGATGAACTCCACGACCACGGACTGAATCCTCACTTCCATGAAAGCTGCCGTCCCGCTGAAGCAGGCAGATTCTATCTGCTTTGATCTGTGGGGTAAACGGCACTACCATCAGAGGGTCCCCAGAACAGCAGTCTTGAAGAGCATTATCTTTCGGTTTGTGCGTAGATCACAAGTGAACCAGAGGAAGAAAGCATACTTTTGACAGTGCATTGGCTAAACCTCGACCGCCTGTTTTAAGGAAAACGCTAATAAAAACAACAGATCAGCTTTACTTTTAAAAATTATCCTTGGGACTTCCCTGGTGGTCCAGTGGCTGAGACTCTGCGCTTCCAAGGCAGAGGGCCTGGGTTCAGTCCCTGGTCAGGAAACTAGGTCCCACATGCCGCTACTAAGACTCTGCATGCCACAACTAAAGATCCCGCAGGCTGTAGGTAAGACCCAGCACAGTCAAATAAATAAACATTTTTAAAGTAAATAAATAAATTAAAATTCTCCTTAAGAGAACACTGAAGAATTAGACTGTTAGTTGATTGTTTCTACTTTAGGTCATGAGTCAAATGCAACTTACCTTAGCAGGTTTGGAGCCCAAACGATGGCTAGGTTTTTTGCATGCATATTTGTGATGGAGCAATAGTCAGCTAAAAGAGACAAGTGTCTCATTAGGAACTCCAGTGTTCTGGAAAATGAAATGCAACATATTAACACAAAGAAACATCAGGGAGTAGTATAGAGCAGAAAAGCTCCACTAATTAATTTCTAAGTTTTCAATGGAAAAATGGAAAAAGAAACCCTATAGATCCCATCGAGGTTTTCTGTTGCCTATAAGATTTAAATATTATTTCTATAGAACTCTCAGAGTAGTATGGATTTTATATATAGTAATTACATCCATGGAATATTGAGAAAAAATTGTCTAAGGCAGTAAGAAATGAAAGTTTTTGATAGGATTGGCTCAGAAAATGAAACAGCTTAGTTTTAAAGAAATCTTTAGTAACATTTGCCTGTTATACATCTAGTTACAGAGACATCAGTGAAGTAAATCCTCTAAAAGTCAGTTTCCAGACAAACGCTATCATGAAGTCATGGTATTCTATTTGCAGCAGATATGCTAACAAGAGAGAATTTAGATTTTTCTTTTATAAAAGAAAATGACAATATTTCACAAGCCTAAAAAGAGTTAAAAGAAAAATTCCAGCGGGTACCAATGGGCAGACTATTTGAGCAAATAACATGCTCTTGGAACAGAAAGCTTACTCTAAATCCTAATTCCTGGTTTATCTTATATATTCTCAAGTATGATTCATGTAAACAATTTTTTATATATAGATTTAACAATAGGGCAGAGTATCTTGGAAAATAAAGAATGATGAGCTTAAATGTAAGTTAAGTTAGATAAACACAAGATACTACCTATACATCTCTCAAAGTGTCCTTACCTTATAGGGATTAAAACTATTAAAGACAATAAATGGAAGATAGAAGTTTAAGAGTATTATTTGAACAGCAATGAAAGTTAAATTGTGGTCAACGTACGAGTCTTCGGGATTCAGGTGAGCCTGACAGAGACTCGAGAAGAAAAGGAAGATAAGCCGCCACATTAGGAAGAAACAAATACCGTGGTAAGGAGAGAACAATTTAAAACAAACCCAAATCTATGATTACTGGTAATATTTTCACAGAGAGAAGAGATTATACACATGAAACAAAAATAGAAAAGCATGCTATAAAGTAGAAACATTCAGAGAAATGAGAAAGAGAGGGAGGAAAAGGCAGTTAGTTCTTAGAATTAAGTGTTCTTAATCATGAGATGGTTTGGAGAAAATCCATATGTGGAAACTGACAAAGAAAAGGTAAGAAACTCAAAAGAGTTTAGTTCAGTAGATAAAAACAATTCTAGAAAGAGAATAAAGAAAAGGGATGAGGTGTAAGCTGCTCTGAGAACCATCAAGGAAATAACACAAGAAAATTTCTCAGACGTTTCCAGAGGGAGAAAGCCCAATGAGTGCCCAGAGCAAAGAATGAAAAAGAGCCTGCTCCAAGATGAGTCACCATGGAGACGAACCACTAGGCAGGTTCTAAATTTAAAAGCATCCAAAAGGATTTAAACAACACAAAATAGGTCATACTAAAAAAGTGGCACTCTAACTGGTATCAGACTTTGCGGCAGCATTTTTGCTTAGATGCCAGTGGTGTAATACCATCAGAATAATGGGAAAATACTATTTACAGATTAAAATTCTATAGCCAACTGTCAGTCAAAAGTATGAGGAGAATAAGAGCATTTTCATATCAAAGTCTCCAAACATTCACCTCCCACACAACTTTTCTCAGGAAGTTACCAAAGACGGACACTAGGAAACCAGGGAGTGGACACAGGGAAGGTGACAGGCAGAGGTCCAGAGGAGAAGGGGTCTAAGTCAGGAAAAAAGTGATGAAGGGAGGCTCCAGGAGGGTAAGAGCTGGTGATGATGGAGGAGAGCTGGATGGACAGAGCGATTTTAGGCACCACAAAGGGTGTTTTCATGGGGAAATGTTTCTTTTAAACGGTACCTTGATATGTTTAAACACAACTGAGATCTTCACGACCAAGATAATCAGGATGGTGTGATCACTGACCTAGAGCCAGACATCCTGGAATGTGAAGTCAAGTCGGCCTTGGAAAGCATCACTATGAACAAAGCTGGTGGAGGCGATGTAATTCCAGTTGAGCTATTTCAAATCCTGAAAGATGATGCTGTGAAAGTGCTGCACTCAATATGCCAGCAAATTTGGAAAACTCAGCAGTGGCCAGAGGACTGGAAAAGGTCAGTTTTCATTCCAATCCCAAAGAAAGGCAATGCCAAAGAATGCTCAAACTACTGCACCATTGCACTCATCTCACAGGCTAGAAAAGCACTGCTCAAAATTCTTCAAGCCAGGCTTCAGCAGTATGTGAACTGAGAACTTGCAGATGTTCAAGCTGGATTTAGAAATGGCAGAGGAACCAGAGATCAAATTGCCAACTTCCGCTGGATCATGGAAAAAAGCAAGAGAGTTCCAGAAAAACATCTGTTTCTGCTTTATTGACTATGCCAAAGCCTTTGACTGTGTGGATCACAATAAACTGTGGGAAATTCTGAAAGAGATGGGAATACCACCTGATCTGCCTCTTGAGAAACCTGTATGCAGGTCAGGAAGCAACAGTTAGAACTGGACACGGAACAACAGACTGGTTACAAACAGGAAACGGAGTATGTCAAGGCTGTATATTGTCACCCTGCTTATTTAACTTATATGCACAGTACATCATGAGACACGCTGGGCTGGAGGAAGCACAAGCTGGAATCAAGATTGCCAGGAGAAATATGAATCACCTCAGATATGCAGATGACACCACCCTTATGGCAGAAAGCGAAGAAGAACTAAAGAACCTCTTGATGAAAGTGAAAGTGGAGAGTAAAAAAGCTGGCTTAAAGTTCAACATTCAGAAAACTAAGATCATGGCATCTGGTCCCATCACTTCATGGCAAATAGACAGGGAAACAGTGGAAACAGTGGCTGACTTTATTTTTCTGGGCTCCAAAATCACTGCAGATGGTGATTGCAGCCATGAAATTAAAAGACGCTTCCTCCTTGGAAGGAAAGTTATGACTAACCTAGATAGCATATTCAAAAGCAGAGACATTATTTTGCCAACAAAGGTCCGTCTAGTCAAGGCTATGGTTTTTTCAGTGGTCATGTATGGATGTGAGAGTTGGACTATAAAGAAAGCTGAGTGCCAAAGAACTGATGCTTTTGAACTGTGGTGCTGGAGAAGACTCTTGCGGAAGGAGATCCAACCAGTCCATCCTAAAAGAGATCAGTCCTGGGAGTTTATTGGAAGCACTGATGTTGAAGCTGAAACTCCAATACTTTGGCCACCTGATGCGAAGAGCTGACTCACTTGAAAAGACCCTGATGCTGGGAAAGATTGAGGGCAGGAGGAGAAGGGGACCACAGAGGATGAGATGGATGGATGGCATCACCGACTTGATGGACATTGGTTTGGGTGGACTCTGGGAGTTGGTAATGGACAGGGAGGCCTGGCGTGAGAGTCAGACACAACTGAGCGACTGACCTGAACTGAGAGAATACCCATCATTCTGTGACAGAGTCAGGAGACAAGCTAGCGATAAAAAGAAACTCAGCAAACCCCAAACAGGCCATCACTCCATGAAACAAACACGGTTACCCCAGAAAGGGGGAAAAAAATTCTGGTATACTATTAGATTGGGCTTCCCTGGTGGCGCAGCAGTAAAGAATATGCATGCCAATGCAGGAGACATGGGTTCAATCCCTTGGTCGGGAAGATCCTCTGGAGGAGGAAATGACAACCCACTCCAGTATTCTTGCCTGGGAAACCCCAAGCACAGAGGAGGATAAAGGAGCCTGGCAGGCTACAGCCCCTGGGGTCACAAAAGAGTTGGACATGATTGAGCATGCACGCACACATGCATACTATTAGATGTAGTTTGTAAATAACAGTTACATAGATACAGCAATGTAGAAAATCAACACCGAGCACTCATACAACCACTCTAGGAAGATGAGAGAAGGGGCTGTGTGTGGTTGTGTGCTAGTGGGGGAGAGGAAAGTTACAACTAAATCCTCCAAACTACTTCCAAGAGTCCAAGCTAACATACAAATTAATCTAGGCTGTAAAAGTAAGCAACAGAAGAGAGGGCTCCAGGGTGCCTGCTGGATGCCAAGCACTGTGCCCAGACCCTGGGAATACAAAGACAAATGTAAATACAAATGTATGGAAAAACAGAAATTTAAACAGTCAGAACTCCAAGGAAATTTAAACAGTTAGAAACCCCAGGAGCCCATGTTCACACAATTGACTTCTGGCATTTTTGGCTGGCATTTTACGGAGCGTGGTTTACCTGTAGTGTGGAGGAGGGAGTTGCTGGATGACATCATGAATTTTTATCAGCCTTTCTTCATCTGTTGCTGCTGAAACAGCATCCTGGAACAACCATAATGCAAAATAAACTAGTAAGCTTTGTTGGTAAAAATGAAAGTTCTTCACTTACAATTCAGTTTCACTTTGAGATTCATTGACCTTACTCTTCGGTGCTGAACGATGAGGGAAAACCATGTAGTACCAAGGAAGCAAACTTTGTTCACATACTATGTGGATGCCGAAATCTAATACAAGATAGTATTTTTAAAACTTTACAATAACCAACATATAACCAAGGGTTATAGTAAGATTAGTGGCTCAAAGTGAGAGACCCTGAAAAGGGGCAAACAGTGAAGACGGTGGACCAACTAGCAGTAAGTGTTCTTTATTAATATTTTCTCTTTAAAGGAGCTCTTTTACTCATATAACTCACATGGAGAAATCAACTTTTTCAGGTTTTGAACAAAACCACAGCAAAATTGCAAACAGAACTTGATTTAAATGTGACTGGTACTCACAGAAAATTTCTCATACAGCTGGTACGTGAGCAGAGGGTTTGGGAGCTCTCGGAAGTACAGCTTACACAGGGAGCCCACGGAATGGATGTCTTGGACATAGGGTTCTTTTGTCAGGTCGGGAACATGTTCAGAGTCAAATTCATGGCTAAAAAGATAGAAGAGAGACCACAAAACTAATTTTTTTCAAAGAAAAGCAAATATGACTTTAAAACAGAAAGAAAAGGTCCAAAGTATTAACCTCCAGCTCAGTGAGCAAATATGTACTTCAAATTACTGTATTTCACAGAAGTTATTCAGCAGTAACTGAATGTCTGACTATGAGACAAGTGTTTTTCTAAATAGAAATTCAGGGGATAGCTTTAATATTAAAATGGACAGAAATCTCTGAAACCTGTGTGAAAGAGCAGCTCTTACCACACAGATTGAAACAAAGGACTTCTACTTCCTAACTGTTTAAATGCCCAATATTTTGGCAGTTCTGAAAACTAGAGTTGAATGGCAGCTGGTCCATGAAAAACTATGTGCAGAAATTCCTCAGATGCAAGAAGTACAGTTCAAGAATATGTTATGATAGAGGGATAAGGAAGCCAGAAACAATTATAAACCAATTCTCCACCAACACAGAAAGTAAATCTGCAGCATTTAGTGAGTGAAATAAAAACTGTGCTCAGAACACAAAGGCAGATTAAGCTTATTCTCCAGGAGGTTGACTAATATTAATCTACAGACCAGAGGCCACTAGTCAACCTAGACGATTAATCTGAATACGAGATCTGCTGCATCTGAAGTCAAAGACTGTACTGTTTTCAGTACCAGAATCAATTTAAGTATTACAAACATGTATTCTGAAAATAGAAATCAACTCTGTGGTCAATTTAGAATATTAAAATCCTTATAGAATAATGGCAATTACCATGTACCACAGTGAAAAATAAAAGATAATAACATGTTAAGAATAGACAGGAATCTAAGAGATTAAGAAAAAGTTAACATTTCTGTTGGTGGTATAAAGGATACCACTATTTTTGTCTCTGGGGGTCTAATGGGAAAGGATGGGGAATATGTGACACATACCCACTTGAGCACATGCTACAGAACTTGGGTGAAAGAAGATTAGAAAAAGCTTCACTCTAATTAAAAAGAATAATAAACAGGTCCACTCTTGTCCATTTTAGTTAAAGAATAATTCTATTATAATGTAAATTTTCATCTCTCATAGTTGTCATCGGTTCAAATTCAATTTTTAAAAATCTTCAAATATTGCAGAGAAAATAAAAGTATTGAGATTAGAGGCCGAGGTTTTCTGACACTACAAATGAAGAAATGTCGAAAACATACACACAGAACAATATAGCTAGTTTTCTACTTTATCTAAACTATCTTACGGAAAATAAAGATTATCAATACAAGTGACTTAATTCTGAAAGAGTTTCATTTTAATGAATTACAGTAGGAACAAAAAAGAAAAAGCCGTGTTGGGTTTTACCGTAGTCTCTGGATATTGGAGGCGACACCAGAGAGACGATATATCCCGTCCACGATGCCATATCTCTCGATGAACGCTGTGCAGCTTTGAAGAACCTGGGGCACTAGAGAGCATTTTTGAAGACATGGATTAAATTGAGAGTATTCAATGGAAACAAAGTCACAAAAAATAAGACTGTTTTAGCAAAATGAAAGTTGCAAATTAAAGCTGTAAGGGGTGGAGATTAATCTGCCACAGAAAATGATAACAGCATATTTACCTAATTTCACATCTAAACTAGATAACTGGTTCCTGAATAATCAAGACTGCCTCTATGTTGTTACACTGAGGTAAGTGGAAGAGTTCATTAATTATTGGGATACTTTCCCTAAGATCTTCTGCAACAGACTTGTTTAGATGGTTACAACAGCAAGGTGAACTGTTTAGTTCTAACATCATTCTAGATTAAAAAAAAAAAAACACAGTTACTCATCTGAATTTCATACTCAGCAAATGGATGTGCAAACTTCAATGTTTATTCCAACACGATAATTACCTACTCTAAGTGCTTCAATTTTTTACTTTTAAAAGTTTCTTTTATTCTTTTCATAGTTATGCTAATTCTAATTATATTCAGTAAACATCAACATAATGCAAAGGTCAAAGTAATTTCAAGTAAGTGAAATCTTTTAATTTCCTGCCTATCTTTATATTAAAATTACTGACTTTTGACTCGATATTATCAGCCGGTCATGAAACGCACTTCAACAAAAAGCAGGAAGAAAAGAAAAAGAAAGGCTCTCTGGTTACGTCTCTGAACAACTAACACAACCAAGCAGCCACTCTGGGCCCACGGTCTAGAACAGAACATTTGAAGTTTATGAGAAAACGGTCTTCTAACCAAAAATCTACAGTAACTGAAATTTGAACTTCATTTATATTGCATTGCAGACTGATGAATTCACAGGCTTCAGTAACTACGTTCGTTTCATCATTTTCGGTTACAATCCATGAGAAGAATAGCTTGAAAGAACATTATTTGGTCTGCAAAAGACTACTCTATTAGGGATGAAAGAGTGGTGAATGAAACAACTAAGATACTTTAATAAGATAATTTTATCTACTGCATTTCACTTAAATGTATATACCATTCCTTTATTATTACAAAAGGTTTTTCCTTGGTTTTTCTGCATTGTGTTGTACTTCCTTCATCCTGTCTTTTAAATTCTGTCAGATCCTGTAACTTATATTTAAAACATAAACTCCTTAGCTTTGAATAATTTTATTAGAAAGCAGGTATATTACTGAGCAAGCAAAAGATGCCAGACTAAGTGCTTTACAACAGATACTCTTATTTACTTTTCAGAGAAATTCTATCATTATCTCCCTTTTCAGAGAGGAAACTGAATCTTAAGAGTGATGAAATTTTACACATAAGGACAAGCAGCAAACAAATGGCACAAATGAGGATCAAACTCAAGCTGTCCAAGCACAGAGTCACACTTTAACTGCCCGGATTTTAAGGTCCTTCCCCATTTGCACTTATTTTAGTATTACCATATTTCTGTATTGCACAACTCTAGGCCAAGTTAAATCTCATCTTTTACCAAACAAACCAGCCATGCTCTAAGTCCATCAATTTCCAGGTAAAGGAAGCCTGTTTCCTCTGCCTGGATTCTCCTTCTGCTACCATCTTCTTATAGAAAACTCTTGGTTGTTGTTCAAAACCCAACTGAACTCTTACTCTAAGGCAAGCTTTCTTTGAATATACCCCTAAGCAGAGGTAGCTATACTAGGTTCTAGATGCCAACAGAACTACGTCATTTTGAATTAATATTTATTTGTTTATACCATGATTACTCCTTCTTGAGTGCATGCCTGCTCAGTCACCTCCTTCTTTGTGACCCCATGGACTGTAGCCCACCAGGCTCCTCTCCCGTAGGATTTCCCAGGCAAGAATACTGGAGTGGGCTGCCATTTCCCTCTCTAGGGGATCTTCATGACCCAAGGAGACATGGGTTCAATGCCTGGGAAATCCCACGGACAGAGGAGCCTGGCAGGCTACCGTCCAAGGGGTTGCCAAGCGTCAGCCGTGACTTAGTGACTAAATAGCAACAGCAACCCACAAGAAAGCATACCTACTCTTTATATACAGGCAGACCTCAGAAATACTGCAGTTTCCGTTTCAGACCGCCAGAATAAAGCAAGCATCACAATAAAGGAAGTCACACAAATTTTTGGTTTCCCAGTGCATATCAATTATGTTCATACTATAGTATAGTCTAATAAGTGTGCCATAGCATCGTGTCTGAAAAACAATGTACATACATTTAATTAGAAAACTACTTTATTGCTAAAAAAATGCTAACTATGATCTGAGCCTGCAATGAGTTGTAATCTTTTTGCTGGTGGAGGGTTTAACTACCGTGTGTCACAGAGACACGACTGAGCAAACACTTGGAAAAATGGTACCAACAGACTTGCTCAATACAGGGTGGCCACATACCTTCAGTTCATTAGAAAAGCACAGTGTCTGCAAAAAGCAATAAAGCAAGAAAAACATAACACCTTTGAAATTCTATACTGTATTCAAATTTACAGTTTGAATAGCTTCTTAATTTATGCAGCAATTTCCCTAAAAGTTGAGTATTCAATTTTTTGGCTTTCATACATAATACTATAATGAACATTTTTATTTTTGTTGGATTATAGCCTTAGGATAACCCTGAGAGAGAACTGCTACAAGAAAGGAATACTGTAAGGTCTCTTGCTCTGGAGTGCCAAAATGTTTTTCAAAAAGGCAGTAATTCCCAGAGCTACCCGTAACCAACATTCTTCACCTGCTGGTAAAAATCTCTGCTGTTTTTAATGGCACTGGATATCATAATTTAGAAAAGCAGCTTTGTTATATCAGTAGTGTTTACTTATATAAAATGGTGTCTCAAAATTGCTTTGATACATTTTCCATGATTGCAAATAAGCATAGAGACTTTTTTTCTTTTTGCATTTTTTGTTTACTATTTAGTTCCTTGTCAAAATTGTATGTTTATAGCTTTTTTCTATTCTTCTACTCAGGGGCTTAATTTTCTCACAAACCTGAATGACATTTTCATTTACTATATTAGGAGCACAATTTCATCATACCCAAGAAAAAAGGACTTTCCCAGTCTATGGCACCTTCCCTTTACATTTGTAGTAAGTTCCCTACATTTGAACCTTCAAGTTGTGAACTTTCAAAGATGTGAACATGCATTCACACGTCCAAACACACGTTAGTTCACGTGTCTGGCATACCGTCAGGTGCCTGCATCCTCTGCAAGCGGCTGTGCTTTCCCGTGCTTCACTGCACAGCACTAAACAGAGTGCAGGAGAATAGCAGCATCTTTCTCTCAAGCCCAGGCTGTCTGGAAGCAAACGCCAAAGCGGCGGTGATGTAGCTGGTACCGCTAGGGAGCTCCAGCTGTTGTACCGCAGTATTGTACTGTTCCAGGTACTGTACTGTAAGATTAAAAATGTTCTCTTTTTTGTTTTTTAAATGCATTACTTGTGTGAAAAGTACTATACACCTACTACAGTACAGTACTACATAGCCGACTGTGTTAGTCGGATACCTACGTAACTTTGTTGGATTAACAGACAAACTCAACTTAGGAAATGTGCTCTCAGAATAGAACTTCTTCGTATGTAGGGGACTTACTCTATATGGAAGCTACTTGTTTGGAATCACCTCTTCATTCATGGTTTTTTCCCTCATTGATCTCAAAACAAAATCATTTTGTATTAACACTTTTATGAGTTAAAAATAGTTAACCCTTTCATATATTTGAAACTTTTAGGGTCATAAAGCAAGAATTAAGCTTTTCAAAATTGCTATTTCATGTTTCTGTATGTATTTATAATGAACTCTTCCCCATGAGCTGGTTTTTTAAAAACACTTTATCAGCATGGATTCGTATCTAGAACAACTACTTCTAAACATTCCGGGCTATTTCATTCATCAGTTGTATCTCATCCTCTACACCAGTAACATTCTAGTTTTGAATACTGTTTTAATATTGGTAAAGTTAGATGTCTCCTATCCCTGATTTCCCTCCCCATAATGTTCTGTGATCTTCTCATTGGCTTATTATTCCATGTGCATTTTGACTAGTTGCAAAAATAATCCTCAGGGTTTTGGTTTGTCTGTTTGTTTTTTCTTTAATTTTCAATAACTGCCATAAGTTGATATTAGTTTGGGACTAACACCTATTTAAAGTAATACTGTGTCTTCTCCCACAAGAAACAGGGTATAGTTTGTATTAAATCCATATTATAAGTATATTGGTATTCTTTAGGCAATGAGTAAGGCCTTAATTTGAACTTGATATTCATTGATATTTACACTAACTTTCACTAGTGGTCTTCTTAAAAAGCATATAATGGGTGTTTCCCATCAAGATTCAGAATTTCACAAATCACCTATTTCTGTTATCAAAATTATAGTTAAGGACTTCCTTAATATTCTAGCATCTAAAAGAGATGGTAGAGAAAAGTGCTATTTTTTAAAAAAATCAAAGAAAAACTCCATTTTTCCTTTCTGTCTATCCATTCAGCCCCTCCATCCATTCTTCAAAGCACGGAATTCTTGAATAAGAATTTAATTTATAGAGAAAGGAATTTAGATTTTTAGCTATAAAAGTTGGGAGGCTGGTCTTGGTAATACACGATCTCAAAAGTATGACTTTTTTCCAAAAAAGAAATTAACACTTCAGAATAAACTGCGAGAAGGAAAAGTGAGGAAGTTATCTGGAGAGACATGAAAATAATGCAAACCAGCAGAGCTATTGTACCCTTGGTGAGAATGTCTTCATCTTTCTGAACAGATCACAAGCATCTCTAATGCCAAAGTGCATGCCGAGACCCCTCATGATTCTCAGTTACCCCGAAGTCAGGCGAGTACCTGAGAGCATTCAGTATGTGCTGCTGAACTCAAACGGAACAGGTGCTGCTTGCCGTATCTAACTGATTACAGGAGATCAACAGGGAGAGGTTAGAAACTGAAATTATGAGATTATAAATTTCATGTTTACCTTCAAAACCAGAATTCAGGAGGTGCTCCCCCAGGTCACAGCCAAACACTCTTTCTTTCAAGATTCCACGCTGCTTCAATTTCTGTTTTGTTGGACGAGACTTCATGAATGTGCGTAAAAAAGTAATGAGCTTGCCGTGCTTTTTAGATACTAAAAAACAATAATAAAGAGAAAATACCTTAGTTGTAGCAAGAGGAAATGAAGTGCAGATCTCAGCAGAATAACTACAAAATAATCTAAGTATACCATATATTCTGTAGGAAATTTTTAGCAGAAGTTGAAGAAAGAGTTGGTTTATAAATAAAAGCATGGTTTTGCATGTTCTTCTCAGCAGCCTGTGGTCTTATTTGATGAAACTGTGTGCAAACTGAAGTATTATAATTCATGACTTTTAAGTTAAGCATGGTAAACCAGCCAAGTTCCCAATGCTACCTAAGCATGCTACAGGATTATAACTCGGACTTGAGTTTTACTCTAATATATTGCTTTTAGAGATCTTCATGATAAGTAAGACTTAACATGGTAGAAATTTAAGAAACTGCATTTCTAGTTAATTTCTAAAGTATTTTATTGTTAGAAATTTTCATGGCATTTATAATCTGGAAAATAAAACTTGAAACAACTCTCTCTTTCTCATTTTATAAAGAGGACAATCCCATTATGAAATAGCACACAATTATCAAACTACAGGCTATATTAAGTACGACACACACACCCATAAAAAAGCATTAGATCTTTATTAACATTGATCTATCACACACTACATCACCTTAACGGCCTTTGTAGATCAAAGAGATAAGCAAATTGTATACAGTAAGATATTTCCACTGACTTATATATGTTAGAAAGACAACAGGGAAAGATCTGAAAACAAACAAATCCTTAGAAAAATGATTTTTGCTGAGAAGTGCATCCTGCAGGGGAAATTATTCTGGAAGTCAACATACAACAAATTACTGTAAGCTCAGAGATTAGCTGCAGGATAGAAGACTAAGCCACATGGCCCCAATCCTCCTGCTTGGTCCGCAGATGATTACAGGTCTTACTGAACCCCACTAGTTTCTTGAGCGAACCCAAATCCTAAAGCCCATGAACTGATGAATCCTCCTGTGGGAATTCTGTGCACTGAGATTAACTTGTGGCCCAAATGGACCACTAGATGGGTTACTCAGACCAAATTAAACATTTTCTTTACATTTTATGGGAAACACTACTTCCAGACTTAAGCATCTTTTCTATGAACTGTACAAAGGTGATCAACTGTAACTGGCTTGCCCATAACTGAGAGGGTTCCCTGGGACACGAAATCTTCAGTGCTAAAATCAGGAAAGTCCTGAGCGAACTGGGATGAGGTTGTCACCCTTGTACATAGATTAAAGAGGAAATTTATTTTTTCTATACCAACCCCTTAAAGTTTACCCAGAATCATCAGTATAATTTTGATGCCATCATTAACATGCTGTGTGACACTCTGGGGAAATTACAGCCTCATTTGTATCTGAGATTCTTGCTATAAAATTAAATGATATGCTCTCTTATCTGCTAATGAGACATTTGTAGCACACTGGGGTAACTTAGAAGATGTTACATGTATCATATTAGTATATTAAAAATTACTGAACTTGTATGTGTTTTATTCTCCCCAGTTTCTAGTAGACTGTTATGAATCTTTGTTCTTAAAGTGTGGCCATCAAACCATTTCTGTATAAGATTAACACATAAAAACAAGCAAATTTGCATTACAGTACCATAACATTATATATTTGGAAGAATTTTAATTTCTGTTATATTCAGTATTTCTACCTGGAAATAGGGCCTGTCATAATGTTTCTAAAGTTTTAAATCTTGCAGCAAAGTTTTCTAATTCTCTTTATGAAAAGACACATTCCACATACTTCTTGTTAGGGATATTGTTCGCTGCTTCTGGAGAATAACAGTTTTCTTCATTTATCGTAGTTGCTTAAATAGTAGGTATATTAGAAAATGATTTCTTTATGTATGGCTCAAATCTGATCATTTTCTAAAATCTCTACAATTTAAGACGGATTTTAGTTGATCCTTTCGGATTTCATGGATATGTAATTGTGTCAGAGCAAATACAGTAATTCCATTCTGTTTCTGAAAGGAATAATTTCTGATTTCTTTTCCAGATTTTAATAATTGGCCAGAATATCCAAGATACATGTTAAAAAGTAGGCGTTTGTATTTTGATGGTGAATTTGGTGAAAATATCTGTTGACTCTGACAACTGCATACGATGTATATGAGAAAGAATTCTTTTAGTCTCAGACTTCCAGGAATGTTTCAAAGGGATGGGAACTGAATTTTAACTTGTATTCATTTAGCAACAAGCACGTGAATGCCTACCACATCTCAGGAACTGTTCTCAGCCCTGAGAGTACGGCGGGGAACAGGTGAGGCCAGCTCCTTGCTGTTGGAGCTCACTGAGGAGAGGAGTACAAATAAATAATAATACCGATATTATTATTTGGTTATATTATTATTAATATACTGAACAAATAATAATACAGATACAGCCGGCATTTATTTTATGATTAGTTACATGCCAGCAACTGTGTAAGAATTTATATTTATTAACCATTCGTTTCTCACGAGACCTTATAAGGAAAACACTATTACCCCCTTTTAGAGGAAGAAACTCAGGCACAGAGTGTTTAGTAACATGTCTAAGGTCATGGAATCAGGATTAAAAATCAGGTGGTCTGTGTAAGATCTAATAAATACTTGCAAATATAAATGTCTCTTCACATTAATTTTTTCTTCACTTTATATTTCCTTCCCATTTCTTAGATAATAAAATGGCTAAAAGAAGTTTCTTTTGAATACTGCACTGCCCCCACCCATTTTCTTATAACAAACTAGTAAGTGAAAGTGAAAGTGTTAGCTGCTCAGTTGGGTCTGATTTTTGCAACCCCATGGACTGCAGCCCACCAGGCTCCTCTGTCCATGGGATTCTCCAGGCAAGAATACTGCAGTGGGTAGCTGCTCCTTTCTCCAGGGCATCTTCCTGACCCAGGGATCGAACCCAGGTCTCCCACATTGCATAAACAATGACATTTCCACAGAAAAAATGCATAAAAAATAAAAAACAAAAGCAAATCATACCACCATCTGTTCAAATTCCCTGTAAATGTCAAAGTGTGAGTTGCTTAGTCATGTCTGATTCTTTGTGATCCCACAGACTGTAGCCTGCCAGGCTCCTGTCCACGGTATTCTCCAGGCAAGAATACTGGAGTGAGTTGCCATTCCCTTCCCCAGGGATAGAACCTGGCTCTCCTGCACTGTAGGCAGATTCTTTACCATCTGAGCCACCATTCCCTAGTTAAGAGTTCAAATGCAGCATGTGCCACAGGCTATCTTCTTCCATATCATTTAGACATGATTTCACACTGCATTCTTCTTTCAAGACTTGACACAAACCCAACCCAACCAGTCCTTCCAGTAGTTAAAAGTTTTGCAGTATTTATTTTAGTATCTCCAAGGTAAAGTTTATGATACCGACAATCAGCTCATAGGGGCTCAGGAAACCTTGACACAGAGAGGCGGGGCACCAGATGTTTTTAACTACACAAGTTAAAATTTTCTCCAGCAAATCCTAAAAAATCTTCTTTTCTCATAATATTTCACTTAAATCAGAGTTCTCTGAATTGGGTCTCAGGAATCTTCTAGACCGATGGGAGAGAAGTCTGAGCTTGAAGGAATTTCTCAGGAAATTAAAGGAAGACGATTTGTGCCAGATAAGGGGCTCTGCATTAGGTTTATTTGCTTATATGCCCCAAGTTCTAAGATTTGTAATGAGTTCAGCTGGCCAAGCAGACAAAGTTAGAGGTGGGATGCATAATTCTGAGAGAATGTCTCTGGCACTCATGCTGAGGAGGATGACTGGACTGTACAGCATGTTACTTTTCAACCATGTTTCAGCTTTGCTAAAATATTCTCTAGAACAATTTACCAACATAATATTCCCATAGGACATACTTACATTTTTCACTCTTCATTTCTTTGTTCTATTCAGTTCTAGCAGGCATTTTCATTTTTGTTAATCTCATCAGTATGACATGTTATATTCCACTTGAAAGTGCATTTCTGTGCTTACTAATAAGGTTAGGCACTGTTCCATGTCCACTGGTCATTCAGTCTTCCTAATCAGTGAAATAACTGTTTACATTCTTGGCCATTTTACTATCTGGCTGTCTTTCTCTTACTGATGGGCAAGAGATCTTTATACAATCTGTAAATGAATCCCCTGTCGGTTACTTTTTGTCAAGAACATGTTTCCCAGTCTTTGGCTTGTACTGTATAAATTTCTAATCACGTCTTTGTGTATGGTTTCTTTAAAATCTCTTTCCTTATCTGAGACCATAAACATACAGTCCTATTTCTTTTAAACCTTTTATTTCCTAAACTTTTTCACTTTTTAAAGGTTTTTAAACTGATTTTAAACTTTTTTGTATGTTTGCTGCTGCTGCTGCTGCTGCTAAGTCACTTCCGTCGTGTCCGACTCTGTGCGACCCCATAGACAGCAGCCCACCAGGCTCCGCCATCCCTGAGATTCTCCAGGCAAGAATACTGGAGTGGGTTGCCATGCCCTTCTCCAGGGGATCAAACCCGCATCTCTTTAAGTCTCCTGCATTGGTAGGTGGGTTCTTTACCACTAGCACCACCTGGGAAATGCAAAAAAGAAAAAAAATCTAATAACTGATTACTGGACGAGATAGTTGGATGGCATCACCGACTCAGTGGACATGAGTTTGAGCACACTCCGGGAGATGGTGAAGGACAGGGAAGCCTGGCATACTGCAGTCCATGGAGTGACAAAGAGTCAGATACAACTGAGTGACTGAACAGCACTGACAAAACAGAAACACATGTATCAGGGTGTGTCAGATTACTAGGGTTCCAACCACATCTCTGCAGCTTCCAGCTGTATGACTGTGGACAAGGTACCCAATTCTCAGACCTTCATTTCCCTCTTCTATGAAAAACATTAAAAATAGTAAGGACCTAACAGGATTGTTTTGAGAATTAAATATAAAGCTTTTTTTATTTTCTGCTGAACAAAAAAAAAATTTTAATTTAGGTGCTACCGTTGTCATTGTATTAATTTATCTTTCATTCAGCAACGGTGCTCAACTGTTATTACTTCTAATAATTTGACAGGAGATTCTTCTGGATTTGTAGACAATCATCTGTAAGTAACGCAGATTTATTTCTTCCTTTCCACTTATTTCTTTTTGTTTAATTTTACTGAACCTTGAATAAACGATGATCTTGTTCTTGATCTAAATAGATTGCTTATATCTCACCATTAAGAATAAAATTTTCTTGGGTTTTTGGATAGAAACATTAAACAGATTTTTAAAAAACTCCCTATTTTTAATTGTCAAAATATACAAAATGAACAAGTATTGACTTTTATCAAATTATTTCTCTGTATCTATGAAGATAATAATTTAGTTTGCCTTGTTCAATTTTTAAGTTTTTTTTATATTTTATTTTATTTTTTAACTTTACAATATTCTATTGGTTTTGCCATATATCAGAATGAATCCGCCACAGGTATACATGTGCTCAATTTTTAAGTTTTGAATGTGACAACCATCCTGCTTGTGTTAAGTCGCTTCAGTCATGTCAGACTCTTTGTGACCCCTATGGACTATGGCCCACCAGGTTCCTCTGTCCATAGGATTCTCCAGGCAAGAATACTGGAGTGGGTTGCCATGCCCTTCTCCAGGGGATCTTTCCAACCCAGGGATTGAACCCGAGGTTCCTGCCACATCTCCTGCATTGAAGGCAGACTCTTTATCACCGAGCCACTGGGGACAACTGTAGGTACGTTTAAACTCATGTGATAAACCTCCTGTGCTCCTGCTTGCCTCGCATCTGTTGCAGGGATGTAAATGAGTACATCAGACTGGAGAGGCAAGTGGCAATATCGAAAACTAAAGCCTTAAGCCGAGGCAAAATTCTCCCTTAGAAACTGTAATAAACATAGGAATCCTGTAAACACATCAGCAGTGGCTTTCAATAAAAAACTCAAACATAAAAGAATTCTACAGGGTACAAGTGTACATAAAGAATTCTAAAAATAAAAAAACTGTATTAGGTTGCTAATGTCTTAAATAGAAGCAAAGAAACATGCCATATCTTTCCTGTGACAGTCTTAAATAGCTGAGGTGAACTATGCTACTTAGTATTTTCAAATTTACTAAAAGGGATATTGGGAAGAGTTGTCAAAATCAACTTATTTTTAGCAGGCACTGTCATATGTCCTGAAAGGATCTGTGGGCAACTCAGAAACATAACTTTTGAACCAGTTAAGTCAGCACTCATGCTGGAAAAAATATGACATAATTCTTACTTGGTTTATAGCTTTGAGTATATCAATTAATTTTACACTAAACCAAAAAAGTTTTTATTTGAAAATAAATGGACTTGGAAATTAAACTGATTCACTAGAGTAATAATTTGACAAGCTTTTAAAGAAAAAATTCTGGATGAGCTAGATTATATGTGACTCAAATATTAAATAAACTGAGCTAAAAAAAAAAAACACTTTTTCCAGTACCTGAGGTATAGAACCTCTTCTAACTTTTCTTTTTTCATAATATAGAAGAGCTTTAATATAAATAAAGAGATGAATAATGATATAAAAGAACTTCTTTAATCCAATGACTGAAAATGTTGTATCTTTTTGTCTTACAAAAAACACCCTCTGAGAGTTTCTTGCAAACCAAACTCAAAGTAGGTTTTCATGTGATGGAATAAGGACGCATCTAAGAAATTCTGTCACTGACTCTATTTTTATCTCTGTACATTTTCTGGTCTTGTTAGACCTGCCATCTCACTGGCCTGTTCCCAGTCCTACAAAGGGAAGAGAAAGAAAAAGACAAACTGAACCCTAAACCTAATCTCCAATGAAACCTGAAGGAAAACTCAGAAATTAGAATAATATCATAACATTACAGAATAGTTAACATGTACTGAGGGTCTACTATGCTTCAGTGCTTTACATGAGCTAATTTAAATTCAGTTTCAGTTAGCCTCACACTCTAAATGATTTAAATTCAAATACAAACCACTATCTGATCATTCAAATTTTCTATCTGTCAGATGAGGCATGCTAAATAAAATCTAATTCATCTCCCATTACATTAAAAATAATAAATATAATAAGGTTATCAGAATAATGATACTTCATACCTTTTCTTTCTATACCTTTATACCTTTCCTGTATCCAGCTCTAATTATTAAGATGACCTAATCTCATAATTCAATTCCTTTTTTTTAGTTTATTTGGTGCTATTCTATAATATCTAAATATATAGCTTTTGTACGTGGTAAAAATATTCAGCAAGGATAAAATGTTAGCAATCCTATTTGAAGATTTAGAAACCATACTTAACCAATAGCTCAGAAACTGAAAGCTTTTAGGTCTTTCTAATAATAAAACAAGGACTTCCCTGGTGGCTCAGAAGGTAAGTGTCTGCCTACAATGTAGGAGACCTGGGTTCAATCCCTGAGTTGGGGAGATCCTCTGGAGAAGGAAATGGCAACCCATTCTAGTACTCTTGCCTGGAAAATCCCATGGACAGAGGAGCCTGGTAGCCTACAGTCCGTGGCATTGCAAAGAGTCGGACATGACTAAGCGACTAAACTTTCAACTTTCAATAATAAAATGGTCCAATGAAGGCTGCCCATCCAAACATGCCTATTATTGGGCAGGCAAGAGCAAGTGGAAGCATACTGGACCAGGAATGCAGAGATGTAGTTTAAGTCCTGATTTGGCCGATAAATTGCTGCAAACTTTGAGACAAGGTAAGTAGCTAGTTTAGATCTCAGTTTAATAATATTAAGCATGAGAAGTTTAACTAGGCAATTTATGAATTCTAGATTTCAATGGAAATACTTGAGGAATCAAGAAACACTCTGAGAAAGTATAAAGTTAGAAAAGCAGAGAAAGCTCTAGAGTCTGTGGGAAATGTCTTTGCTTTAGGAAAATTTATCAGGAGGAAAAAAGGACATAATTTAAAATTCCACTGGACAGCTATATAACAAAATACATTCAGCTTTCTAAATTATCTTGGAAAAGGCTGCTATAAAAATTTAAAATAGGAAGACCATTGTTAAATGTTATTATTTCAAGCATAGTATATTAAGTTTAGTTTTTTAAAGTTGAATTGGTTTAATTATTTTATTTTTCTCCATGAAAATTTAGAAATAAGGAGTCCTTACATACATCATTTATACAACATACTTGTAACTATTTCCAGAACTTGAAGCACAAGCATACAGTCTTTAATTGTTAAAAATATTCCCAGTTGTTGATCATGCCATATGATATACTGTTTCTCTGATCTGTTAGCAAGTCCCTGGTGAACACTACAATGGCCATTTATAATACTCTTTGTACTAGAAAAAGTGCCATATATTTTATAAAGATTAATTTTTGAACTAAGTTTCAGGAATTCACTATAGTAAGAGAAAAAAAAGTGAGTATTTTCTAAATATCCTGAATTTCTGAAAATATATTCTATCAGGTTGATATTCAAAATGTAAAATATTTGCTGTCTCTCTAGGAACTACTGAGTTTCCTGCTAGTTTTTAAAGCAAGAATAAAGCAATTTCAGCCTTGGGATTCACTGGCCTCCATCCATCCCAAAGCAGATGTCCAAGAAAATATGTAGATAAATTTGAGTATTAAATCTTAACATACTGTTGCAGTTATTATGGAATAAGAAAGTACAGAATCATAAACAATTTTGGAAATAAGAGAAAAAACACAGTTCTCAGACTGATGTGTGTGACAGCTGCTGGGGTAACATCGGGGACCAGCCCAGGCCAGGGATGAGGTTCTGGAATGTGGCCGCTGGAAGGGTTCTGGCATCTGTACATTCCAACCTCAAAGGAGGAAACCAGGTATTTGAGAAATGTCCTGTGCATGCAATACTGAATATAAAATAACTCTGACAGTAATGGCTCTTGTTTGAAAACCTGGAAAGCTACTAATGGGGCTTCCCAGGTGGCGCCATGGTAAAGAACCTGTCTGTCAATGCAGGAGACACAAGAGATCCCTGGGTCAGGAAGATCCCCTGGAGGAGGAAATGGCAGCCCACTCCAGTATTCTTGCCTGGAGAATTCTGGCGGGCTACAGTCCCTAAGGTCGCAAAGAGTCGGACACAACTAAGCAACTGAGCATGCGTGCACACACAGCGAGCAGAAGCTACTAACAGTTACCTAAGTCAAACAGGTTTCCATTTACTCATAGCAGAGAAGAGGAGGCATTTCAAAAGGCGTAACAGACAGGAGTGCAAATGGATGAAACTAACAGATCTAGAAAATAAATCTGTAGTAAATTTTAAAGAAGAGCTGTTCAGACATAGAGGAGATAAGAACAGTTCATTAGGAAAAAGAGAAGCAGAAAACTGGCAACAAACTGCTTCTTCAGAATATCCAATACAACTCTTACATGGAACAGCATGCCTGTGTTCCACTAAAATACTTGGGTGTTTGAATAAAAATATCTCTTTCTCAGAGTTAAGAATGAAACCAAAGCAACTTCATACTGCTGCTCTTCCCAGGGCAGGACATAAACAGTGATAGATAAACCACGAAGGGCATACTATGATAAGAGCTTCAAAAATCACCGTTTCCTTGGGAAAATGGGCATTAGGGTATGATTAGGACAGTCTTATTATTCACATCATACGTTTACTTTTCTGGGACTTACAAATTTTAGTAACAAACATGAAAGAAGGCTCAAATTTAGCTTATGTGATTTTAGGGTAATGTAAGTAAATTTTACATTTTTCTTGCTAAACTGGTACTGACTTTTATTTTTAAATTTTAAATTACAAATTAAAACAATAAATGTGATTGGTTTTGTTCCTCAACTCTGTACAAAAACAAAGTAAAATTTTTTTTTATCTCGGTAGCTTTACCACCTCAGTTATTATATAAAAGCCTCTTGACTAATTTCATTTCTAAATACAGAACAAAAAGATTTGCATTTTAGCAGAGGAGAGTGGGAGGAAACATGAGGTGGATATAAATTCCTGACACTAAAGGATTCTAATACTAGAATGGGTTATAATAAAAAGACTGTAGAAGCATCTCTGCTGAGGATTTTTAAATAATCTGGGCTCTCATTTTTCCCAGGTGAACTAGTACTACTTGATATGAAGCTTAAAAACTAGTACTATTTTAGGAGAACACTGATTTATATATCTGTCTTATAAATTAGGCTCAAATAAGCACAGATTCTTAGGAATTCAGTAACATCAAAAGTAAGAGAACTATAAAGAAACTAAATGGGAAGGAAATCCAAGAAAAGCGGGACATACATATAGCTGATTTACTTTGCTGTACAGTAGAAACTAACACAACACTGTAAAGCAATGATACTCCAATAAAAATTAATTTAAATTCTACTGTTGAAGTTCTAGAAATATGAATACGTTGAACCTTAATCTTAACAGTGTGAAAATTGTTTTCTTGAAATTATTTTATTAGATTAAAATGTAATCATGTTCACTTTGATGTCAAAAAACCCTGTGCACTTTATTAAGCTATGAAGTTTGGTGTGGAACACTGATATGATCGGGGTGGGTTTTGTTTGTGTAGGTTATTTCCCCCTTCCCTTCCCATCCTTTCCTTCTGCAGGAGCTGGAGCAGAAACATCCCATAACTAAAGAAGAAAGAACAGAAAAGGAGAACTCTATTTAAAGGCAGATGGCTCAGAAGCCTGCTCTATGGAAGATCTAACTTTTGGCCTGGGAAGTAAGAACTTGGACCTTGGAGTCAGATAGACCTGAGGGCTAGAATCTACTCTCTAATCACTTACCACATGCAAGGTCTTGAGCAAATGACCTATTTAAGTCCAGTTCCCTCAAACACACAGTGAGAATGGCAATAACAATATCTATCACTCAGGGCCAGAGAAGGCAATGGCAACCCACTCCAGTACTCTTGCCTGGAAAATCCATGGATGGAGGAGCCTGGTAGGCTGCAGTCCATGGGGTCGCTGTGAGTCGGACACAACTGAGCAGCTTCACTTTCACTTTTCACTTTCATGCATTGGAGAAGGAAATGTCAACCCACTCCAGTGTTCTTGTCTGGAGAATCCCAGGGATGGGAAAGCCTGGTGGGCTGCCATCTATGGGCTGCACAGAGTCAGACATGACTTAGCAGCGACTTAGCAGCAGCATCACTCAGGGTTACTACAATGCTCATATGAAATTACAAATGCCAACCATTTAACTCTGCATGTGTCAATAAACAGGAGTTGTTTCACCACTGCAATTTCTTTGAAGACTTGTAGAATCCTCCAAGGTACAGGGCTAACCAGAACCTGAGTCGGCTTTACAAACCAGGTTTGATCATATCTGGTCTTGCCTCCTGAATTCAGGGCTGAGGTCACTAAGGAAAGGGGCACATGAACACAGGGCCACGTTCCAGTTTCTGCTTATATAACTGTCTTATGTGCAAACTTAACCTAAGAGACTTTCGATTTCTGCTCTCTCATCTTGAATATCATATAGTACTACATAATACGCTAAAAAGAAGTTACAGTTGCAAACCATTATCATATGAGCAACTGGTGCTTCTTTCAAAGTTGACAGTGAAAAGGAGCTCTAAATTCTGAGCTTTCTCCATTTGTGGTTTTGAAAATCAAAATATCAATATTATTTAAACAGTAGTAGCAAAGAAAAATGTTCAATTTCTTAACAGGGCTAGTCTGTGATTCAGAGAAAACTGTGGTCTCCATGTTATCTTAATGAAAAGTATTTATAACCAAGATCTGAAGAAGCATCATATAAATACGGAGTACTACCGTGATGGTAAGAAAGTCTGTGCAAGAGGGAAAAAAGAATCAATGCAAATATATCATGGATAGAGATAACTGTCCTTACTAATGCCAATGAGGAAAAAAATATCTGAAGATAAAAGGGCAGAAGGATTACTTCCTTGTGCTAATTTGAACAGCCTATACAGACTACCAAATTCTTTACAGTAAATCAGTGCTGCCTATTTTCTATCTGTCAATAACTGAGATGTTATTTACCCAGCAGGAAAAAAATTTAAATATGACATATATTTGCTGCTTATGAAACAGATATGTTCTTTTAACATGCAAACTTTTGTACATTAACCTGAGGTCTGGAAAACATTAAGAAACAAGCTGATCTGAAATTTTAAAGTAAGTATTTCCTGAACCCAGGAAAGTAAGAGATAATACCTACAGAGTTAAATCTACTTCAAAAAATGATCACCTCTCTACAACCATGCCAAAGGTTAAAGCTCAGTCATTCCATTTGTGGCTAGTTAAATAATTAGCCAGTCACCTAAAAGCAGCCAAGGAAATACGTGCCCAAATGCAATATAAAAAATAGTCTCAGTGAAATATTTGTCAAACACTTGAATAACTGACTGAGATGTCCTTACCTCTCGCTGCGGCACAGGTTTTAGGATCAATAATTAAAATTATTCCGAATGGCTGCACCTGGCAGTAGGCTCGACAGGACGCCGTGGCTCTGCATTCCGTGCAGAATGAATGACAGTCACACCGGCTCAGACTTAACCACCACCGCGGGGTGACTCCCAGTCAGACCTTCCCAGCATGCGGAGGTTCCTGCTCTGCTCCCAGCAGTTTCCTTAGCCCCGGTTTCTGGTCTTTAGTCAAGCAGAGTGGTTTGTGTGCACGGGAGAGCTCTGCCTGCAGAAGCTTAATCCTCTCTTTGCATGTCCTGCTTTCCAACACAGCAGAGACGCCCCAGCCCAACTACACTTGCAGAACAGGCTTCGCCAGGGTAACTCCACCCACCCACTTCACACAGGTACAAATCTGCTCAGAAAACACTAGGACTAAACTGATAATACTTTAACTTTTTTAAAAGTCACTGACTATTCGGTTGTTTATATTTGCTATCCATATGGGAGACAGTGTATTCTATAAAAATGATGGTATTTACACCCAATTAAAAAAAAAAAACAAAAAAAACCCTGATCTAGCAGGAAGTACTATCTACAAAAGGCTGAATCATTAAACTGGCAGTGACAGGCTGGGAGAACATAACTCTGAATATCTTTGCTGATAATGAGTCGTGATTGTTTTCTACTCAGACAAAAAAATTATCAATGTACTGCCTTTGCATGAAAAATTCTGAGACTGGAATGCACAATTTTTTAATATGCAAGTGAAAAGTTTTAAAACCTGAAAAATTTTTTTCAGAATTAAAAAATAAGAATTGCACATGATCAACTATACTTCAATACAAAAAAAAAATCCATAATTAAATGTTTCTGATTATGACCTCCTCCTTTATGCACTGCCAAATGTTGAAATTGTAGCTCTACTTATATAAGTATTGAAAAGATTCAGTATTTATACTAAATAGCAGTGAAAGTGAAAGTGAAGTCGCTCAGTCTTCAGTTGTGTCCAACTCTTTGCGACCCCATGGATTGTAGCCTACCAGGCTTCTCAGTCCATGGGATTTCCCAGGCAAAAGTACTGGAGTGGGTTGCCATTTCCTTCTCCAGGGGTACTGTACTGTTAACCCGACTAGATATGAAAAAATAAATGGATTGGAAGATATTAAAATATTAATATTAAATTAATATTTTCTGTTCTAAATGACTTTTCACCAATACCAATATAAATCATGTTCAGACACTTGTTCCTAGTAAACAAAATGATGTTTCATTTGCCAGAAAGATTCTAAATAATTTATAGACAGTCTTCATTATAACACTATGAAGTTGATTAGAACACTATTCCCGTCTTAGAGATGAGGAAGCCAAGGTCACACAAGTAGGAATTGTTGAATTCAAGATGCCTGGGGAGTATTTATCATTCTTTCCTCTCTGGTCGCAGTTCTGAATAAAGGAATGTTGATAAATGGTAGGCCACAATAAGAAAATCAATGAATTGATGTGATTTCACAATATGAGAGACCACAGAGAAATCCAGAGCATGACAGGAACAAAACATGTGGATTTTTTTTCATTGGAACAGCTGTGGACTTATGGATTTTGATGAATAGGAAATGAAGCTCCCAAGAGTTCATTCACGGTGGAAAAGGCACAGCTACCCCTCCTCCCCGCTCCCTTCCTCAGCACTGAACACATAAGGGTAGGGGCCCAACAGAAAGAGGAAGGGGAAAGGGAAAAAGGGGGCTGGGTGAAGGGGAGCCCATGCTGTAGAGAAGCCATCTGGGGGACACTCAGTGCAACTCAAGAGCCCCTCATGCTCCCCAACATACAAGCACAGATGGGATAAATAAATTAGACGGTAGCTCTCCTGAGTGCAGGAGAATGACAAAATAACCCTCACCTGAAACTCAGAGGCTGCACTTTCTGCCATGTAAAAATACAGGTAAGAATATGAGTGTGTGCAAACCTCGGTGAAAGTGGACTGAAGTCTGTAATCTGTTTCACTGTATGGTGACAATGTCATTTCCTGGTTTTGATGATGTACAGTATAGTTATGTGAGGTGTGACAACTGGGAGGAGTTGGGCTTTGAATATATGGGACCTCTCTGTACTATTTTGGTAACTTTGTCTGAGACTATAATTATTCTAAAATACGAAGTTTAAAATGTGGCTCACTAAAAAGCATCATGCTCTGTCTTTCAATGACTGCTGATGGCACAGGAGAGGTCACCTGTTATTTTCTTCTTGCATTTTACAAAATGGAGGTTATCCTGTGAAGATCTAAGATGGGTCTATGTGGCTAGTGGGGGCAACAAGAGAATTCCCTGAGCAGGCAAAGGCTACTTTCTAGTCATTCTATCAGGAGGGTCGCTGTCAATAGAGTGAAATGTGATCTGATTCTGGGTGTGTTTTTGGCCATGAAACTGGTAGAATTTACATACAAACTGTCAAGGGTCTGAATAATTTGGGTAATTTTTATGATAGAATTTTCTCTGCTCCAAACCTTCTCACATCTTCCCATCTAGCTTTAAACGAAAGTCCAAATCCACACAGTGGCACCCAAGCCCCAAGGAGAATTCGATGCCCTTCCACCTCCAGACCTCACCCACGTCTTCACTCACTGCTCTGGTCAAACCAGCCTTCCTGCTGAGTCTTTAACAAGCCTGGACACATGCTGCTCAGTGTCCTTACACTTGCAGTTTCCTCTCTGGAAAGCTCTTCCCACAAGTAAGTGCTTATCCCTACTCCTCATCTCCTTCAGGTCTTGGCTCCCAAAGTTACCTTCTAATGGGGCTTCCCTGATAGCTCAGTTGGTAAAGAATCCACCTGCAATGCAGGAGACCCCAGTTCAATTCCTTGGTCAAGAAGATCCCCTGGAGAAGGGGTAAGCTAACCACTCCAGTATTCTTGGGTTTCTCCTTGTGGCTCAGCTGGTAAAGAATCTGCCTGCGACGTGAGAGACCTCGTTTGATCCCTGGATTGGGAAGATCCCCCGGAGAAGGGAAAGGCTCCAGTATTCTGGCCTGGAGAATTCCAGGGACTATCCATGGAGTCACAAAGAACAACTGAGCGACTTTCACTTTCACATTACTTTCTAATAAACCCCTCCCTGACCACTCCATTCTCCTCCTCTGAAATTACAGCCCCACAAGAACCACATCCCAGGACTTTCTAACCTCACTTCTAGGCTTCATTTTTCTCCACAGCACTTACCTACCTTAGTGTATGTTTAATATATTTGCCTTTTTCTTTCCCTCTCATCAACTTGAATACAAACAGCAAAATGACAATATTTGTTTGTTGTGTCCACTATTTTAGCCCTAGTACTTGGTATGCACTCAGTAAATGTTTTATCACTGAATGAATGAATACTGGAAATGATCAGAAATGGAAAAGTTGCTTTATATATGGCAAGGATTAGATTGAACCTACCCCAAGCACTGGCTAAGGCCTAAATGGGAGTTTAGGAAACATCTTTGATACTAGTAGTAGAAATTATGCTTATTCATAATTATTGATTAGCTGTTTTAAAACAAATGCTATGTATAAAGGATGCAAATTAATATACAATAGACTATCTATCCAGAAGCAATTCTGGGTTAAGAAAAAAGACTCGCAAAAAGTGAAGTATAAAATTCAAAATAAGCTAACTTATTACCAAACTCTGTTTCCAAATGAGTGACACAAGGAACAGCTACTGTAGGCCGTAGGCCTTTGTTATTCAAAACATAGTCTTAGGACCAGTATTATGGAATTACCTGGGAGCTTCTTAAACATACAGAACATCAGGCCCCACCCTAGTGAATCACGATCTACAGTTTTTAACTCTCTCTCTCAGGCAGGTTGAATGTACATTCAAGTTTGTGAAGCAGCGGCCCAAGGAGCCTCCGCGAAGAACAGAGTAAGTCATCTCACGCAGAAGAAAGACCACAGGCATAGAAGCGGGGGAACCCAAAGGACAACCAAGCAGAGAATAAGGAAACATATTATTGATGCTGAGCAGAGATGAGAAATGGGAAAAACAGGTTACAAACATAAATGTTCTGGTATTTTATGGAGCATCTTAAATTCCAGGCTAAAGGTTCAGTATATAATTCTGGCACAAAGGGAAATCACCCGGGTTTTCTGAAGTCCGGGATTACACGTCATAAAGGTTGTATTCTGAAGTTTTATTTTAGTAGTAAACATTAAGATAGACTAATTCCACAGGCATTAATTGTGCAGCCAGTGTGCACATACCCTGTGGGGGAGACAAGGATGAATGAGACACATTCGTCACCAGCGAGGAGATGGCAACTTAGTGAGCAAGGGAAACAGCTGCTATTAGATCTGACATGGGGGCAAACAGGACGCAGGCCTGGGGATAATGGGCGGGGAGAGCTGGTCAGGGAGAGACGGGCCAGGGAGAGCTGGTCAGTGGAGCTTTCATGCACAAGAAGATTATGGCCTGAGT
Organism: Bos javanicus; assembly: GCF_032452875.1. NCBI lineage: Eukaryota > Metazoa > Chordata > Mammalia > Artiodactyla > Bovidae > Bos > Bos javanicus. The sequence goes on from NC_083896.1 coordinate 32,770,828, forward strand.
CTAAATACAAGGAAAATGTCAACTCGGGGGGAGTGGGAAGGAGGGCATTTTGACTGTAGGGGCAGCAGGAGCAGAGGGAAAGCTACATGATCACATGGTATGTTCTGAGGACACCAAAGCAGAGCCCAGCGAGCACATGGAGAAAGGGCAGAACCAGAGAACAGAGGAGGAGGTTGACTGAAAGTGACACAGCAGAGTCAAGTCTGGAGGTACGTCTTATGTGCAGTGAGGAGCAATTGAAAGATATTTTTTAATTAATTAGAGAGGCTTAGAAAGAATGATGGCTGAAACAAAACTAGCTAATGAAGTAGGTTCTGATAAGCACTAATCTTCATTTCCCCTTTAACACATCTTTTGCCCTAATTACTGTTCTGTTCATTTCCAGAAATACATTTTTATTTTCTCTTGTTGTAATAAAACCAAAAGATATTAAATAAATAATTTGTTCTGGGAGACGAAACAATAAACTTTACCTCTATTCAGTGTTCTGTGGTGGGAAAATTCTGGCTTTTTAGTTTAATAATCGCAAATGAGTTTAATCCACCTGGTGCAGGGCCAGGGCTACTAGGTGTGGGCAGTGATTACCAGGAGAGGTCAGAAGACTTCTCCAGGCCAGCTGTGAAACCTCGGGCACATCATGGAAGTCTTTCTGAGTTGCTCTGTTAGTTAAAAAGGGGTGCGTGGGGAACAAAAGTACATTCCGCATACTTAGTATCCTGCAAGGCTGTATCGGTTCAAGGTCCAATTTAATAAAAATATAATATTCGAAAAGTCTAAGGCAACTACAAACGTGGTGTTTTGAATTCTCTGTTTTTCCCTGAGGGTGAGAAAAGTATTATCTTGATGTATCTATGTATTTGGAGAGAAAAATACCTGGGCATTCTAGCATTTTGGAACTCCTTTAAATCTTCCAGCAATGCCTCCTAGGGCACTGATTTTAATATCTGATTCTTAAGACATCTGCCTCCAGAGCGATAAAGTAAGCATGTGTTCAATGGGAAGAATATTCCATACAGTGTTCCATGTGGGGTGAAGTAAAAACCGGAACCTTTTCACTTCCTATAGAGTGGCTGCCTCACGCTAAAGTGACAAGTGAGGAAGCATGGTTACAGAAGAGCAAAGTGCTGCTGCACACTCAGAGAAAGGAACAAACAGTCCAGAAGCAAGCAGATGAACATAAAGGAAAAAACTATAATTAGGCAGAATTGCAACAACAAAAACAAGATTCTGAAGGGCCAGTTTTCTAAAAGAATACAAGGACTTTTTAATTTCAAATTACTCTACAAATTCAGGCTGTTGCTTTATAAACTACTTCTTAAATGAATGTAAGGATTTCATTAGCATTACATTTGATCACTGTCTTTCCCCAAAATGAAAACCTCAGCTCCTTCTATGTCTGCTAATAAAAAAATTTATGATGCAAACTCTATTCAAGTGACCATCCAAAGAAGCTGCCTTCCACACCATGGGCCCATGAAAGCGACTGTAACTTGTTTGTTACAGGTATACTGTGAAATATTTACATATAAATTTATACCAACAAATAACACATTAAATAAGTTATCCACATAAACTAAATAGACCTAATTTTAGACACTCCTGAATTTAAATGATATAACATAGTAGATAACCATAAATTGATAAAATAATAACGGCTGATAGTGATTAAGTATCCAGGGGGCTTTAAATGCTTTACATCTAATCTTCAAATGAATCTTGGCTCACTTCCTAGATGAGGAAATTAAAAATCAGAGAAGCCAAATGACATGCACAGGGACAGTAAAACATGGCACAGGGATTAAAACCCAAGGCTGAAGCCCGTGCTCTCAGCTCTCTGTCCTGCTTTTCACATAGGTATATAAACTAAATAAAACATCTGCATTAAATCTGCTTTCACAAAATACCTATTTATGGGGTGGCTGCATTAGGACCTTAGAAATTACCTATTTGGACAGGGTGGACTGAAGGGGAGACTATAGTCTATAAAGAGTAATATATGATCAGTGCAAAGGAGTTAAATAGTACAGAAGCAAATGGAAAAAAAAGAAATGTCCGTTGCTATATTTGCAATCTCATGCGCCTCTCCAGTGAGGGATGCATCCTCCTGATCCTCTATGAGTTTACAATAGGACTGTACTGCTCTGTGATTTGCTCTTTCATTTAACAACACATCACAGAAAAAAAAAAAAAAAAACCCCTGGGTGAGCACATATGCTTCTACTTCATTCTTTTGAGGGCTGCAGAGTACTTCACAGTATGGAAGTATAACATCTATTTTGAGAATGTGATTTTCAACCTTTGTGTATTAAAGCAATACCCTAAGGAGGATTTACCTGGATGGGAGGTATATTTAAAAAACATGAAGTAACCAATTAAAAATCGACAAAGGACTTGAATAGACATTTCTCCAATAAGCACATGAAAAGATGCTCTATGTCATCACGCTTCTGTATAATCACCACCTGAGCCAACAGAGCATGACCAGCACTTCCAAATCCTCCCTCCTACCTACCTGCTCACTCTCCTCTCCAGAAGTACCACTGCCTAAAGTTTATCACCACACAACAGCCCCAAACTCTATGACTCTGAACTCTCTCCTTACATATATGGGATTATACAGTGTAAGTATGTAGGTAAATCAGGCTTCTTTCCCTCAATATTTGTGTGGGACTCATCCATGTCGTTGCACATAGCCATGACTCATTTCATTTTCACTGGAGGAATCCACTGAATGAACACACCTTTATTTATCTATCCCACTGTGGATATACCTTTGAAATTCTTTAGTTTTCTGACACTAGGAATAAGGTTGCTATGAACATACTACATATACACCTAAGAGTGGAGCTGCTGGGCCACAAGGTATATACGTGTACAACTCAGGAGGCAGTGCCAAACGCTGCTTGGCCCACATCACGCTACCCTGCAGTACATGGGAATTCGCAGTGATTTACACCCTTGCCAACTTTGGGTATTGCTACTCTTAAATTTTAAGCATTCTGATGAATGTGTTTTCATGAGTTAATAAAGTTTTGATTTGCATGTGAAGAAAGCTGAGCGCCGAAGAATTGATGCTTTTGAACTGTGGTGTTGGAGAAGACTCTTGAGAGTCCCCTGGACTGCAAGGAGATCCAACCAGTCCATTCTGAAGGAGATCAGCCCTGGGATTTCTTTGGAAGGAATGATGCTAAAGCTGAAACTCCAGTACTTTGGCCACCTCATGTGAAGAGTTGACTCGTTGGAAAAGACCCTGATGCTGGGAGGGATTGGGGGCAGGAGGAGAAGGGGACAACAGAGGATGAGATGGCTGTGGATGGCATCACTGACTCGACGGACTTGAGTCTGAGTGAACTCCGGGAGTTGGTGATGGACAGGGAGGCCTGGCGTGCTGCGGTTCATGGGGTCGCAAAGAGTCGGACACGACTGAGCGACTGAACTGAACTGAACTGAAAGACTCATGATGTGGAACAACTTGTGGTGTGCTTATTCAGCATTTTGATATCTGTTGTTCAAGTTTTCATGCAATTAAAAAAAATCAGTTTATCTCTCCTTTTCTGATTCTTTACATACTTTGGTTATGTGACCTTGGTCAGATAAGTGTGCTGCAAATATCTTTATCACTTTGTGATTTGCCCTTTTCACTATCTTAATAGTATATTACAATTTACTTTCTGAACTTTAAGTTTAATAATTAAGCTTTTCAGTTAGGATTACTGCTTTATGTATAACCAAGATCATGATGGAGAAGGAAATGGCAACCCACTCCAGTATTCTTGCCTGGAAAATCCCATGGATGGAGGAGCCTGAGGCTACAGTCCATGGGATTGCAAAGAGTTGGACATGACTGAGCAACTTCACTTCACTTCACTTCTTCAAGATCATGAAAATAGCCCATGAAGATATTCCACTGTATTCTCTTCTAGGAGTTTTGCTGTTTCACCTTTCACATACAGATCTATAATTTTCAAGAGCTAGCACCATTTACTGAAATGACTGTCCTTTTCACAATGCTCCTACAGTGAATAAACCAAGGACCTATTAATATATGTACACGTTTGTTCCTGGACTCTGTTCTTTACCGCCATTCTATTTGTCTATCCTTGTATCAACCTCAGTATCTTAATCAGTGAAGCTTTAATAGTAAGTCTTGATATCTATAATATAAAGTTTCCACTAATTTTGTTCTTCCAAATTGTCTTAGGTATTTGGGGCTCTGCATTTCCACACAAATTTTAGAATCGATTTAGAATCAGTTGTCAATTTCAACACAACTCCTAACTTAAAGCTTGAGGCATTATCAATAACTCGGCCCTATTGGGCTTCATGGGTTGTTCTGAGAGCACCAGGACTTTCTCTGCTCCATCAACTGATACCCTGAGGGCTCAGGTCCCCACACACTGGGTCACTTCTCTGGATTTCCTTCTTCTGCTTCATCTTAGCTCAGTAACTGTTCAGTACCTTATTAACTCTCCAATGCTTCAAAGAGACTATATTATGTTTTTACATTTCTGTCCAGATTTTCTGTTTTCAGAGGGGAGGTTTTTCTAAATTCTCTAGTCCTCCATTTTTAGAAGCTCATGCCCGTAAAGTAAGCTTTACTTTTCTTTTCTCTTCACTCTTTCTCCACCTTCTGCCCACTCCTTCCCTCCCCAAACTCGCTCTTTCTTTCTTTCTGGAAGAAAAGGTGGATAAGGTGGGAAGATGGGGGATTCAACCATGGAAATTAAGAGAGACCAAATGTTGACCCTAGAAAGAAAACACGTGCTACGAGAACTGCAGAATTCATTAGATGGGCTTAAGAGAGGCTGCACAGAGAGAAGAGGTCAGCAGAAAGCACGTGAGCTGGAAAGAGGACGGTGAGCCAACATCAGAGAGGTGAGTGACATGTGGAAGGGGTGGAGGCGGAGAGAAGTGCGCAGAAGAAACATCTGCGGAGGCAACAGCTGAGAAGACTGAAAACTTGAAGAAAGACATCAGTAAATAACTGCTCAGTAAATGCCAAGCAGGAGACACACACAGAAGTCCTCATGCGCTTCCTTCCTCTTCCTCCCACTCACCTCAGCCTCATCAGCTGTCAAAGCAGAACCTGTGGGGACGGAACAAACGCCAGTTTCTTTGGAACAAGCGTTTACACCTTTCTTCCTCTTAACTCTCCTCCCCACCTCCCCACCCCACACACGCCCTTTTCCTTAAGGTACCATGGATACGTGCTAACTTGGTCAGGACATGGTGATTCATTAACTTTATTTTTACAGACACAAATAATTGGTCATACTGAGAACATTAAGAAGAGTTCCAAAGGGAAAATTTTCTTTACTGCCCTTGTTGGGCAATAATACAGGGAGCTTTAAGTTGCAGTCTCAAACTATAGCTCTATCTTTCAGACCTGGTATCTCACAGTGACAGATGGCAATGTTAAAAATAAACAGAACATTCAAGTTATTTGTACTGAAGGCAAAGACAGTTTTAAAGTGTGAAACAAGCCTGAGGCTGATAGAACTCACATTATCCTTTTCAAAATGTATTAAGAATGCACATTTCCCTATGCCAACCCTGCAATGTTGCCCATCAAAGTTAAATATTAGCTTTTGAAGGTGTGCTGTCATTATACATCACTACTAATCTAGAATTAACAATGCCATACAGGTCTATTCATAGAAACCCATTTTCCAGAACTGTCAATAACTGATTAACTTTCTCAAGTTTTAAAAGTGCTGGAGGTTATCACTATTAGAAATACACTTTCATATTCAGAACATGAGAAAATATTTGATATAATACCAATATTAAGCTAATTTTTAAAAACAGTTCACAGCATATCTGAGGTAACATGATCAAAGATAAGACTTTATAATTAATAAAAGTTATATAGTTTATATAGCAGAAATACATGAAAATAATATACAAGAAATAACAGTAAATTTTTGATATAGAATTCTGATAACTTTAAAGCAGTGACCACAAAAACTCATGATCATCTCAGATGGATAAAAAGTATCAGACAGGGCTTCCCTGGTGGGTCAGTGGTGAAGAGTCCATCTGCCAATGCCAGAGACATGGGTCCAATCCCCAGTCTGGGAAGATCCCACAGGCCATGGAGCAACTAAGCCCATGTGCCACAGCTATTGAGCCTGTGCTCGAGAGCCTGGGAGCCGCAACTACTGAAGTCCGCACGCCCCAGAGCCCATGCTGCAAAAACCCACCGCAACAAGAAGCCCACATATCACGAGAGAAGAGCGCACGCTGCAACGAAGACCCAGCACAGCCAAAAATAAAACTTACATTAAAAAAGACATCTGAGAAAATCCAACACCTTTTTGTGATAAAATCATTCAACAAACTAGGAATTGAAGGGTACTTTGTCAACCTGACAAAGGGCATCTATGAAAACCGCACAGTTAAAAGTTTTTACATAACAACATACAATTAGATGACTTCTCTTAAAAGATCAAAAGTAAGACAAGGATGCCTAGTCTCAAAACTTCAACACTGTAACACAGCCAGGGCAACTGGGCAAGAGTAAGACATAAAAAACATCCATATTGGAAAGAAGAAGTAAACATGTCTATTCACAAATGACATGATCTTATATATAGAATATACCAACAACCTATCAGAACTCATAAATGTTTCAAGTCTCAGGATACAAGATTAAGATACAAAATTAATTGTATTTCTATGCACTTGCAATGAACGATAAGAAAATGAAACTAAGAAAACAACTCCATTTACAAAAGCATCAAAAGAATAAAAATAAATTTAACAACAGATATGCAGAACTTAAAAAAAAAACTACAAAAAGTTGAATGACATGAAGGATCTAATCAAATGGGAAAAAAATCCCATGTTCAAGGACCAAAAGACTTAAATACTGGCCGGAAGGTAATACTTTCCAAATTGATTTGTAGATTCAGTAAATCCCTATCAGAATCCCAACCATCTTCTTTTAGAACTAACAAGATGATTCTAAAATTCATGTGGAATTGCAAGGCACCTGGAAAAACCAAATCAATCCTGAAAAAGAATAAAATTGGAGGACCTCCCAATTGCAAAATTTACTACTAAGCAATGGTAATCAAGACAGGGTGGTACTGGAATAAGAACAGACATATATATCAATGGAACAGAACTGAAAATGTAGAAATAAATTCATGGATCTAAGGTCAACTGACTTTCTACAGGGGAGTCAAGTTAATTCAATAGGGAAGAAATAACCTTTTCAACAAATCATGCTCAGATAACTGGATATCCAATGGACTTGGACCTCAAAAACATACACAAAAATTAACTCAAAATGGGTCAGATCAGATCAGTCGCTCAGTCGTGTCTGACTCTTTGCGACCCCATGAATTGCAGCACGCCAGGCCTCCCTGTCCAACACCAACTCCCGGAGTTCACTGAGACTCACGTCCATCGAGTCAATGATGCCATCCAGCCATTTCATCCTCTATCATCCCCTTCTCCTCCTGCCCCCAATCCCTCCCAGCATCAGAGTCTTTTCCAATGAGTCAACTCTTTGCATGAGGTGGCCAAAGTACTGGAGTTTCAGCTTTAGCATCATTCCTTCCAAAGAAATCCCAGGGCTGATCTCCTTCAGAATGGACTGGTTAGACCTCCTTGCAGTCCAAGGGACTCTCAAGAGTCTTCTCCAACACCACAGTTCGAAAGCATCAATTCTTTGGCACTCAGCCTTCTTCACGGTCCAACTCTCACATCCATACATGACCACAGGAAAAACCATAGCTTTGACTAGACGGACCTTTGTTGGCAAAGTAATGTCTCTGCTAGATATGCTATCTAGGTTGGTCATAACTTTCCTTCCAAGGAGTAAGCATCTTTTAATTTCATGGCTGCAGTCACCATCTGCAGTGATTTTGGAGCCCAGAAAAATAAAGTCTGACACTGTTTCCACATCTATTTCCCATGAAGTGATGGGACTGGATACCATGATCTTCGTTTTCTGAATGTTGAGCTTTAAGCCAACGTTTTCACTCTCCACTTTCACTTTCATCAAGAGGCTTTTGAGTTCCTCTTCACTTTCTGCCATAAGGGTGGTGTCATCTGCATATCTGAGGTGATTGATATTTCTCCCAGCAATCTTGATTCCAGCTTGTGTTTCTTCCAGTCCAGCATTTCTCATGATGTACTCTGCATAGAAGTTAAATAAACAGGGTGACAATATACAGCCTTGACGTACTCCTTTTCCTATTTGGAACCAGTCTGTTGTTCCATGTCCAGTTCTAACTGTTGCTTCCTGACCTGCATACAGATTTCTCAAGAGGCAGATCAGGTGGTCTGGTATTCCCATCTCTTTCAGAATTTCCCACAGTTTATTGTGATCCACACAGTCAAAGGCTTTGGCATAGTCAATAAAGCAGAAATAGATGTTTTTCTGGAACTCTCTTGCTTTTTTCCATGATCCAGCGGATGTTGGCAATTTGATCTCTGGTTCCTCTGCCTTTTCTAAAACCTTGAACATCAGGAAGTTCACGGTTCACATACTGCTGAAGCCTGGCTTGGAGAATTTTGAGCATTACTTTACTAGCGTGTGAGATGAGTGCAGTGGTGTGGTAGTTTGAGCATTCTTTGGCATTGCCTTTCTTTGGGACTGGAATGAAAATTGACCTTTTCCAGTCCTGTGGCCACTGCTGAGTTTTCCAAATTTGCTGGCATATTGAGTGCAGCACTTTCACAGCATCATCTTTCAGGATTTGGAATAGCTCAAATGGGTAGTAGGCTAAAAAGGAAGATCTAAAACTATGAACTTCTTAGAAGAAAATACAGAAGTAAATATTGACCTTGGGCTAAACAATGCCTTCTTAGATAAGACATCAAAAGCATAAGTGAGAAAAGAAAAAAATAAATTGAACTTCATAAAAATTAAAAATATTTATGCTTCAACAGATGTCATCAAGAAAGTGGAAGACAAAACACAGAATTTGAGGAAACGTATGTCTGCAAATCCACAGAAGGCAATGGCACCCCACTCCAGTGCTCCTGCCTGGAAAATCCCATGGACTGAGGAGCCTGGTGGGTTACAGTCCATAGGGTCTTGAAGAGTCAGACACGACTGAGCGACTTCATTTTCACTTTTCACTTTCATGCATTAGAAAAGGAAATGGCAACCCACTCCAGTGTTCTTGCCTGGAGAATTCCAGGGACGGCGGAGCCTGGTGGGCTGCTGTCTATGGGGTCACACAGAGTTGGACACGACTGACGTGACTTACCAGCAGTAGCAGCAGCATGTCTGCACATCACATTATCTGATAAAGGACTTGTATGTGGAAGGTATAACATGACCCAGTGGTAAAAAGACAACCAAATTAAAAAATAAACAAAGGTCTGAACATTTCTCCAAAGATACAAAAATGGGTAATAAGTAAACATATGTTCAACATTATTAGCCACCAGGGAAATGCATAGCAAAACCATAAAGATGTATCACTTAATACCCACTAAGACAACAACAACCAAAAATACAGTAACAAGGAAAACAAGTTGAATTCTCATATACACTGCTGGTGGAAGTGTAAAACAGTGCAGCTGGTTTACAAAGGTAAACCAGTTTGGCGGTTCCTCCAAAGGTTGAACATAGAGTTATCATATGACCCAGCAATTCTACTGCTACATACATACTCAAGAAATGAAAACATATATCTATACCAAAACTTGAACACTAATTATTGTATTATTCATAATAACCCAAAATGGAAACCCAAAGTGAATGGATAAAATAAATACTGTATATCCATACAATGCACTACTATTTAGCCATAAGAGAGAATAAAGCACTGATATATGGATGAACCTTGAAAACATTATGCTAAGTGAAGAAAGCCAGTTACAACAAGACTACATATTGCATGATTCATTTCATTTGTGTGAAAGGTCTAGCTCAGAGAACTCTAGAGACAGAAAGTAGATTAGCAGTTGCTTAGAGCTGGGGCAAGGGAGAGGGGGAGCAGTGTCTGCTAGTGGGCACAGGATTATTTTTTCAAGTTACTGATGTGACATTTCAAAAAGAAAACTACAGCCATCACAACCACTAACAAATACGTAAGTTCTCTCTGACAAAGTTGTTTTATGCTTAACAAGCTTGTCCAAAGAAGGGGGATTTAATAGAGGATAAAAATGCCTTGAAAAGAGACTGAGAATCCCAGGATGAGGGGAGAGTAGGGCAGAAGGAGAATTCCATTTGATCACTTCCTTCTCCTTCTAAAATCTTTATTCTTTGTTTTTATTTTCTTTCCAAAAATTTACATCACATTAAAAAGTTCCTGATGAAGTATTCTGTAAAATTTGTCCAGATTAAGTCATCCCAATAAAAACAGAATTTCCACTGTTTTGATTTTTACTCCCTGTAACACATTGCTTTACATATCTGTACGATATTCCACACACTTATGCAGCACTGTAAATATATTATATAAGTAATAAGAAATGCTGTTTAAAATAGTTTGGATGTTCACAGGCACTGATAAGATGTACATTCCCTTTATTTATTAATTTTCAGCTAATCATATTATCTCCATGTCAGGTCCTGAATTCTTTTATCATTTTGCTCATTAATTAGCTACACTCCTACTATATAATTGCAAAAGCAAATAATGACAAAGCTTAATGGAGCAAACAGTTCTTAAAATTGCCTAAAATTTTGAATGCATGTAAACCTTTGTGAAATCATCAACAGAGAAAAAAGAATACACTAAAAATAAAAAACCACATTAAAATTAAGAATGCATATTATGACAACGAACACAACAGCTAAACAAGCTGCGTGCCTGACTGGAAGAGAAAATCTGGATCTTTAAGCAGTGGGTAAATGACCACACTAATGAGAAAGAGTACTCACCTGGTTTTGGCACTGAGTTGGTCACTGACTGGGGAACTTTCTGATTAATTAACTCAACACAGTGTCCAGGGAAGAGTCCCACCTAAAGAAGAAAGGCAGCAAAGAGAGGATTCTAAACCAGGGAACAGACCAGTGTGTGAGCATTGCCAATTCAATTCCAGTAATGTGCTCTACAGCCCCTCCCAGCGATTCTGCTATCCCAAGACTCTAAATCACTGATGATGCCAATTATACAAACAAATAATAAAACAATCTGTTGCTATGAGTATACAGAGTCATGTGTTTTATTTGCCTAAAAGTCTAAGTCTTCTTTTCTAGTTTTAGCTTTTAATTTCCCAAACTTCTTTTACTCCAATTAAAATATTTAGTCTGATACCAAGCTAAGCATGGCAAGAGGTATAATTTATACCTGTTAATAATTTACTTTGCTGAAATTTCAATCCAGTTGTGTGAACACTTCTACTGCCCACTTTCATATTTACTAACTTCTCTATGATTTTTTTTAAGCAATACTAAACCACATTCAACGTTTTTGTGTATTTTTTCTTCATTCTCTCATAGGTTCTGTGAAAAATGACAAGACTAAAGTAACCTGATGAAACGATTACTCACTTAAAATCCTGGTATTCATTCTTCGTAGAGTCAGAAGTGTGTGGATAAGTGGGGAAGCAAGAGAGGAAAACAACTAATCTTGGCTTTGAAAAAGCACACCAAACTGACCTGGTAGCAAATTGCTTGTGGTGTGAGGAAGACCCCCAAGGAGCTGTGCTAGGAAAATACTGAGCTCCAGATCACCCAGAGATACTGCATAGCCAGCAGAACGAATACAGACACGAAGATCCGGGAAACAAAAGTAAAAAGGAAATTTTTACCAATATTTATAGATGTTTTCTTAGATAGGAATATGATTGGGCTGCCAAGCAGCAGATGTTAAAGCTGAAACAAGAAAACTACATCACTTTGTACATCCCTCTGTTGACAGACTCTGGGGAAGAAAGGAACAGCCTTCCAAGAGTCTGACTCATCGTGAAGGTCTGAGCTGTATAATTTTCATCTGTGTGGGAGTATTTCACATACTAATTTGCTGCATTCTTACTTCAATTTCTTGATCGATATTCTACGTTAGCTCTTAAAATTATGAAGATGTAACCAGTTATCATGAATTGAAAAGGGCTTATTAATAAACTATCAGCTTGTTTGAAAGATTTGAATTTGGATCTTAAAGTTCCTATATGCACACCTTCTAAAATGATGCTGTAAGTATTTGTTTTATTGGTGAAATTCTATTCCATATTTTACTCAACTTCCTATTTAACTAATCAACAAGTCGAAATTCTTCCAAGATTGGTTAGAACCAGATGAGAATCAACTTGAAAAATCCTTCTCATGCTCTCTTACACAAATCACTTCTAAGAGAATCACTTATGGTTAAGTGTACCCCCAGGATTGGGGCTTCCCAGGTGGCTCAGCAGGTAAAGAGTCCACCTGCAATGCAGGAGATATGGGTTCAAATCCCTGGGTCAGGAAGATCCCCTGGAGGAGGGCATGGCAACCCACTGCAGTATTCTTGCCTGGAGAATCCCATGGACAGAGAAGCCTGGTGGGCTACAGTCCACAGGGTCACAAGGAGTTGGACATGACTTAAGCAACTGAGCATGCACCTGGCCCAGGATTAAGAGGGCCCGGGTTCTAACCTAGGCCTGCCCCTTACTAGGCTGGGTTTATAACTTAGGCTCCATGTTTCAGTTTTTTCCTCTAAACATAATGATATTGTGCCTAACTCATAAGGTTTGTTATGAGGATTAAACAGATGAATATAAGCAAAACGAATGTAGTAAGCACTTGTGCAACATTATCTATTCTTTATCATCTTAGTATGTGAGCCACTAGAAGACCTAGAGGGTTGTGGCTCCTCCAATGTATGGATGTGACATATAATACCTACAACCTTTTGCCTGAAATTAAAAGACGCTTACTCCTTGGAAGGAAAGTTATGACCAACCTAGATAGCATATTGATAAGCAGAGACATTACTTGCCAACAAAGGTCCGTCTAGTCAAGGCTATGGTTTTTCCAGTAGTCATGTATGGATGTGAGAGTTGGACTGTGAAGAAAGCTGAGCGCCAAAGAATTGATGCTTTTGAACTGTGGTGTTGGAGAAGACTCTTGAGAGTCCCTTGGACTGCAAGGAGATCCAACCAGTCCATTCTGAAGGAGATCAGCCCTGGGATTTCTTTGGAAGGAATGATGCTAAAGCTGAAACTCCAGTACTTTGGCCACCTCATGCGAAGAGTTGACTCATTGGAAAAAACTCTGGTGTTGGGAGGGCTTGGGAGCAAGAGGAGAAGGGGACGACAGAGGATGAGATGGTTGGATGGCATCACCGACTCGATGGGCATGAGTCTGAGTAAACTCTGGGAGTTGGTGATGGACAGGGAGGCCTGGCATGCTGCGATTCATGGGGTCGCAAAGAGTCGGACACGACTGAGCGACTGAACCGACTGACTGACTGACCGACCTTTTGCCTGTATGTACCTAAGTTTCCTCACTATCAAATAGCATTCTTTTCATAAAATTCTAATTCATTTCCATTTATAAATATTTTCTGCAATTTGCTATAGAGAAAAGATCACTTATTTCTAGGCTCTGTGATCTACAGCAAATTGCTTAACATCTGTTTCTTAATTCATAAAAATGGGACATCATTAGCTACCTGAATAATCTGTGTAAAAGCACCTAGCCTAGTTTCTAAACTCAAATATCTGTCAGCAAATAAAAATAGCTTGCCATTATTTGTTCATAAGACTCAACAAAGCTTAATGACCTTCTTAAAGGAACTATATGAAATTGGTACATACTAGTTACACTTTCCGGAGAAGGCAATGGCACCCCACTCCAGTACTCTTGCCTGGAAAATCTCATGAACAGAAGGGCCTGGTGGGCTGCAGTCCATGGGGTCGCACAGAGTTGGACACGACTGAAGCGACTTAGCAGCAGCGGCAGCAGTTACACTTTCACCTTTTAAATGTCTCAAGGCTTTCATTTCAGTTCAGTCGCTCAGTTGTGTCCGATTCTTTGCGACTCCATGAAACGCAGCACACCAGGCCTCCCTGTCCATTAGGTCCAGGTATATGGAGGGAGAGCTACTGTGTATTATGCAGAGGTAGGTCCATGGGAGGTTCACCCAACATCTAATTCCCATCCCTGCTCGCCTATCTCCCTTTAGTATAAAGTGCAATATTACTAAATGATAGCTGAACTAATGGAGAAGGCAATGGCACCCCACTCCAGTACTCTTGCCTGGAAAATCCCATGGACGGAGGAGCCTGGTAGGCTGCAGTCCATGGGGTCGATAGGAGTCAGACATGACTGAGCGACTTCACTTTCACTTTCATGCATTGGAGAAGGAAATGGCAACCCACTCCAGTGTTCTTGCTTGGAGAATCCCAGGGATGGGGGAACCTGCTGCGCTGCCGTCTCTGGGGTCGCACAGAGTCGGACACAACTGAAGCGACTTAGCAGCAGCAGCAGCTGAACTAAACACTCAGTTTTCCAGACTCCTTGCATTCAGGGTGTAGCCATGGCACAAGGGAAAATGTGTCACATGAAAACGTGTCACTATGCTGTTCTCTTCCTTCTGCTGTGTACCCAGGTGTTGGGAATGGATCAGCAGTAGCAATCATCTGACCCCTAAAAAAAGGCCAAGAGAAGCTTAGATAATTCTGCCTAGCTTCATTAAGCTGCTGACTCAACTGCAGCAATGATACTTTTTCTGTTTGCTTTTGTTTCTTGAAGCCAAAAGCACTTCTAACTGTAGCTCTTTTAAGTAAGACAGTTATCTTAACTGCCTAATTCTGTGTACTTGTGAAAAGCAATAGATTCTATTTTCTTATAAAATTTCAACCATAAAAAAATGAAACTGTGTTCCATTGAAAATATACACATAACTAACCCTAAAATTACAGCTAATGAACATTTTAAATTTTCTGCCACTTCATGGCTCACAGTCTTGTTATGGCAAAGGGGCTTGTGTAAGTCAATGAAGCTATTAACCATGCCATGCAGGACCATCCAAGAAGGATGGGTCACAGTGAGGAGGCCTGACAAAGTGTAGTGCATACTTAAGCCGATATTTTACCAAATATAAATTAATTCTAATAAACTCAAAATGCTCAATGTTAAAAATGACTGGAATTACAACAATATGATCTATGAATTATATTGTTCTGTTTCCTGTACTATTCTTTCTGTAAAAGCAGCATTTTCTAAGGCTCTAATTTAAATGGCTGAGAAAGGTGAGAGGAATTCAGTAGACTTGGCAGGAGTCAAGATGAATTTCCACTCTAGGAAGAAGAGGGAAGGAAAAGAAAAGATGAGCATCCAGCATCCATAAGGGTAGAGGAGTAGCTAATAAAAATATACTAACAGAAAAAAAAAAAAGAAAAAGACAAGGCTGAGGGATGGGCTTAAAGGAGGGAAAGAGAACCTTCAGTCTGGTAGTTTTCCCCTGAGCCAGTCTGGCATGAAGAAGAAAGAAGAGTATATGGATGTAAGAGGCACAGAGGCAGAAGAGATGGAAACTGTCAGAGGATTAGACACAAGAAAAGTTAAGACAGATGCTTCTGCAGTTCTTTCCCACTTTTACTGAAGTATAACTGACAAACAAGCTGTGCACATTTAAAATGTACATTTTGATGAGTTGACACCCATAAAACTGTATCCACGCTCAAAATTATGAATATATTTATCAACCTCCAGAGTTTCCTTGTAACTCTCTGTAATTTCTCCCTCTCTTTAGCAGCCCTTACCCCTGCTCAACAGGCAACAAAGTTTCTAACACTACACATCACTTTGCAGTTCTACACTTTTATATGAATACAGTCATGCAGAATGTACTCTTTGTTGTTGGTTTTCTTTCATTCAGCGTTAATTATTTTGAGGATCGTCATGTTGTCGTATTTATCACTAATTCTTTCTTTCTATTGCTTAGTAATATTCTATTGTGTAAATGCCACGTGTGTTTATTCATTGATCTCTTGCTGATGAGATAACTGGGTTGCTTCCAACTTGGGGCCATTACGTATATAGTTGTTATGAACTGTCATGTGAGTTTCTGTATGAAGGCAGACCTTCTGTTCTCTTGGATAAACACCTAGGAGTGGAATGGCTGGATCTTGCCATCGGTATATGTTTAAAACACTGACAAACTGTTTTCCAATTGGTTGGAGCATCTTACATTGCCTCCAACTGTCTCAGTGTTCCAATTCCTCCACATCCTTGCCGCTCTAATAAGTACATAGCAAGGCCTCATTGTTATTTTAATTGCATTTCTCTAATGATCACTGCGGTTAAACATCTCTTGACAGGTTTATTTGTCATGTATCTTTGTTAATTGTTCCCATATTTGCTATTTTTTAAAAATTGAGTTCTGTTTTCATGTTGAATTTTGAGAGTTCTTTATATGTTGTGGATACAAGTACTTGATCAGATATAATCACTGCAAATATTTTTTCCCAGTTTGTAATGTGTCTTTTTATCGTCTTAAAAATAAAGCCTTTCAAAGAGCAGCAGTGTTAAATTTTGATGAAATTTATTATTTTATGAATTGTTCTGATAATACATCTAAGAAATCTTTGCCAAATCCAAAGTCACAAAAGTTTCTCCTATGTTTTCTTTTAGAAGGTTTTTAGTTTAAGATTTACATTTTGGGTACATGACCTATTTTGTGTTAATATGTGCAGATGGCACAAGAAATAAATAAAAGGATTTATGAAGGTATATGGATAAAGCTGAGTGCCGAAGAATTGATGCTTTTGAACTGTGGTGTTGGAGAAGACTCTTGAGAGTCCCTTGGACTACAAGGAGATCCAACCAGTCCATCCTAAAGGAGATCAGTCCTGGGTGTTCATTGGAAGGACTGATGCTGAAGCTGAAACTCCAATACTTTGGCCACCTCATGTGAAGAGTTGACTCATTGGAAAAGACCCTGAGGCTGGGAGGGATTGGGGGCAGGAGAAGGGCACGATGGAGGATGAGATGGCTGGATGGCATCACCGACTCGATGGACATGAGTTTGAGTGAACTCTGGGAGTTGGTGATAGACAGGGAGCCCTGGCGTGCTGTGATTCATGGGGTCACCAAGAGTCAGACATGACTGAGCGACTGAACTGAACTGATGGATACCCAACTGTTCCAACATCATTTGTAAAACAGATCATGTTTTCTTCACTGAACGGACATTGAACCTCTGTTGAAAACAAGCATCCATGAATGTGTAGGTCTACTTCTGACTCTGTCTGTCCTATTGATTGACTTGTCCATCTCTCCCCAAATGCCATACTCTCTTGTGACTGCAGTTTTACAGTTAAGTCTTCAAATCAATTAGTGTTAGTTCTCCAACTTTGCTCTTCTTTTTCAAATTTGTTTTGGCTGTTCTTTTTTAGGTCCTTTGTATTTCCATATGAATTGTTAAATCTGTGTATTGATTTCTACAAAAAATCTGCTGGGATTTTGACTGGGATCAATTTGAGATGACATTTTAACAATATAAAGCCTTCCAACCTATATACAGGGTGTATATCTCTCGTTTTTAAAATATTCTTTATCTCAGAAATGCCTTGTAGTTTTCAGTACACAGATCGTTTGTATCTTTCTTCTGATACATTCCGAAGTAATTCATAGTTTTGATGCTATTACAAGTAAGTTTTATTCTATTTTGTGATTGAGGTTAATGCTACTGGTCTGCACACTACATTTGAAGTAACAAGACTTCCATGAAATTGTCCCTAGTATACACAACTGTGTATTTCAAGTATGCAACTCACTTTTATTTCTTTTATATATGAAAAATTATATATTTTTTGAAATTGTGTTTATATCTTGTTATGTCATTTGTAAATTTCATTTCTAAATTCTAAGGAAGGCTTTTAGAAATTATTTATCATAACAAATGGGTGTAGGGTTTGATGATGCTAAGAACTACTTCTGTAAGCCATTTTTTCAGTAGTTTCCATGAAACTGAATGTTTAAGAATCATTTGGTAGGACATATTCTGATGTTATAAATTAACAAAAGGCTATCTAGAAACTAGTTTCTCTTTAACATTAATGGCAGCTGCTAATAGCACTAGTAAGAAAAATAAAGACAGAAAATTTACATATGTTTTGTGATCTAAGGGGGAGAAATACAAAATTGGAACTCGCCAAGCACATGTTCTGGCAACATCACTGACTTACTGTCTTTGTGAATCAAAACCATCTTTCCAAATTCCTTTGATTTAATTACAAGGTGACAGTTTAGGACCAGGTGGTCCTCTGCCGTTTTTTTCTACTTTAGGACTCTATGATTCACACGTGTAGACAAGTAGAAGCCACTACTGGTTCACCGCAACACTACTATGATCTGTTCTTTGCCCAGAATACCTAAGTTTCTACCTAAACTCTGACACTAAACAGCGAAATAGTAACAGAGCAGTGGTTCAGTCCTCTTCTGCTTTAGTTTCTTTGTCAGTAAGAGAGGTAATAAAAGTACCTTCTTTGCAGTGTGAGAATTAACAGGAAGCACACAGAAGAGGACCAGGAAGTGTGACAACGCCTTGGATTTGCAGCACCACACTCTGACCCCACTTCCCTTGGCATCCTGTGAACACTACACATGAGAAATTATGTAATTTTCCTATTACTTAACTGGAAAGGAAATATTTTGCTCTACTTAATTTTGAGTAATGAAAAGGGTGTAGCTTTGAATTCTGCACATAAAATGATGGTCTTCATATAAATAAGTGGGTGAACTGTCTTCCTCTATTAAACTACTTACTGCAAGAGCCAAGGTTTCCAAACATCTTCCCTGTGGGATAAAGAAGGTTTTTCTGAAAGTTTCTGGAACCACATTAAACTCCCGAGGTAAGAGGATGTTTATTGCTGAAGAGCTGCTTGTCTGCCGTTTGGGCATGGAAACCTCATAGGACAGGCTGGGATAACTAGGAAAATAAATCCAGTGACCCTTGACCATCTTGCGGAGAACCGAGAGAAGGTGACTGAATCGGATTCTGTCACCCTAGAAGTGGTATTTTATCCATTAGACTGACTGCATCCCAAATACGTCTTAGGAGGTTTTCTGGGGGAAAGAAGAACACTCACTAAGCAGTGTTTTAAGTCTTTCTCTATCTGCACAGGATAAACACAGGGAGGCTGAGTCAGTGGTTCTCACACTTTATACTTAATAATCATCTGAGGAACCTGATGAAATTCAGATTTCTGTCCCCCATCTCCAGAGATCAGTTGTATACGGTTTTAACATGTTTCTTGGGTCATTCTGATACTTATGGCTCTCAGATAAAATTCTGAGGAACATGGCACTAAACAAATAATCCTCAGACATTAACACTTTACATTTGTAATATGCCTGTTATGTAAGGGAAAAAAGACCTTCCAGACACCTCACCTCACATTTCCAACCACAGTCCACAAACAGACACAAAAAGGCCATGTATTTTTAACAAGAAAGAAAAAGCAGAGGTTTTTTTTTCCCCCCCTTTCTGAAATACACATTATATGATGAAACTCCTCAGAAAACAAAGGTAAAAGGCTCAATATACTCTTTAGAAGACAAGTAAAAGATTTCAGAATTTCAAATTACTATAGTTAATATAATTTCACACTTCCTACTCCTAGAAGTTTAAGAAAAGAAACACAGTCACAGTATAATTTAGAAACATGGATGAACTAATCCTTCTGTTCCCACAGCTAAATTATGGTCTAGGATAAAACAATATAAAGACTAGAACTTGGCAAAATGTTGATCTTTATCAACCACCAGCTGATTGGCAAACTTTACCTATAGCTCAGAGTAAGCACTGCTTCCAGCAGAGTGGTCTAAGGAACACCGGGGCCAGAATCACATGGATAAGACTGTCTCTTAATCCTATTCCACAATCACTGAGACAGAAGCTGGGGGTTTATGTCACAGGATTTTACGTTTTAACACGTTCCCTATGCAACACATCATAAGCTCACCAAGTAAAGTTTGAGAATCAGAGGTGAAGAGAGAGTAGAAGCAGTTATTTGTAACAGAGAAATGAAGACAGCAGTACAACACCCTTATCTGTATCAGTAAATGCCATTCCTTGGACTGACTTTATTTGCAAATTCAGACAACAATGCAATAAATACCATCACACACCTATTAGAATGATTGAAAAAAAAAACCAGCTGAGAACCATCAAATGTAGATGAGAATGCAGAGCAGCATCACCACTGCAGCTGGTGGGAAGGCAAAACGGCACAACCACTTTAAAAGACAGTTTGGTGGTTTCTTACAAACCTAAGCATGGTCTCACCATACAACACAGCAAGTGCACTCCATGGTATTTACCTGAAGGAGCTGGAAACATTTCCACACAAAAATACGCATGTGGATATATACAGCAATATTATTCATAAATGCCCCAAACTAGAAGCAACCAAGATGCATTTTAATAAGTGGATGGAAAAACAAAATTATGGCACATTCATAACAATGAATGATAAATGAATGATAAAAAAGGAACATCAAATCATGGAAAGATCTGGAGGAACCTTAAGTGCAGTTTGAAAGCCAGTTTGAAAAGGCTCCATATTATACCATATGATTCCAATTATATGATGCTTTGGAACAGGCAAAGCTATAGAGATAATAAATAATCAGCGCCTGTCAGAGATCAGGAGGAGAGAAGATGGATGGGTGAGAGCACAGGAAATTTCAAGCACAGGGAAATCACTTTGTATGAACGATCCACGTAATTATGCATTTGTGAAAACCCAAAGAACTACAGACATCACAAAGAGTGAGTCTTAAAGAAAATACGGATTATAGTTAATAACCATGTGTAAAAACTGGTTCATTAAATGTAACAAAAAGCAAACCCCAACACTGTTTTCATCACTGTGGTGGAGGAGTGACACTAACACTTTGTACTCTTATCCATGTGATTCTGGCCCTGGTGTTCCTCGGGTCACTCTTAGAAACAGTGGTCACACTGCACTGTAGGTAAGCTCTGCTCATCAGCTTGTGGTTAATACAGATCAGCATTCTGCCAATTCCGTTCAGTGAATTATAAAACATAAAGCAACATGTTAATAGGAGAAACTACGTGTGTGGGATAGATGGTATATGAAACTTTGTGTATTATCTGGTCAATTATTCTGTAAGTTTGTACTGAATGATAAGAATCTATTAATTATTTTGAAAATAATAATAAAAAATAAAACAAAGTCACAAGCCAGCAACTGTACAGCATCAGCTCACTAGGACTTAAGGGAAAGGGTTCCGCACGCCACCTGCACCCTGTCATGTCCTGACAGCTGGCCAGAGACAACAATACCTGTGACTAAGGAAAAAACAGGGGAGCCCACATAACACATGAGAAACACATCGAGTAGAGCAGGCCTGCAGTGGAGACTCAGGGCCTACATGCTGACAACACATCTCCAGAACACTCTCCTTCAGGGTCAGAGCAGCACACCTCAAGGCTGGCCCACAGCCTGGGAAGCAACAGCCCACATCTCTGCTCCCCTCCACCCTCTCTCCTGAGAGTGGGCAGCTCTCAATGGCCTTGATTCCCAGGAGGACCACTGTCCAAGCTACCCCAGGGCCAAGCCCAGCCCCTCATCTCCTGCTACTGTAGTCCAAAGAAAGCAAGTGACCGGTCTAAGACTGTAAGAGAGGAAGCAACAGCAAGACTGAAACACAACTGTCATTTAAAAGCCAAATTTACTTTTGGATTCTGTTTGGGCCCCTACCGTTTATAGCTCACTTCTATGAACATGAAGAATTGATCCCTTAATAAGATAAGGGATCCCTTATCCCTTAATAAAAAGCTGGTTAAGACCAGCTTTCCATTTAGTTTTATATTTAATCAGAAGCACCAACTGTTAATAGCAATTAAGAAATCAGCACAGCTAAAGTAGGACTGCAATTATTACAGGTGAGAAAATTTGTGGGGTAACAAACATACAAGGTTAATCAATTTGGTGTTAATCAAATTAAATTGTTATGTATGCTTTTATAACAAATTGGGGTATAAATCAAATCAAATTTTATTTGAATTATTTACATTTAAAAATCAACATTTATTGAGTGAGAAATATGCATCAAGTCTGCTCTAGCTACTTTACAAATATCCTCACACATTTAATCTTCTCGAAAATCTTAAGAGATTAACAAGAATCTTACAATCCCCATTTTACAAATGGGGAAACTGAAGTACAGAGAAGTAAAGCAACTTGCTGAAAATAACACAAGATTAAGACCCAAGAGATACAGCACCAGAACCCATGTTCTTAGCCACCATGCTGTCCTGTTTTAAACTGTATGATTTTTTTTCATAAAATACGTTTTATAGAAACCTAATAGTTTTTATATGCATATAAAGCTATATTTATATAATAGCCATTAACATTTCCAAATGTACAGCATGAGCATTTAATCTACACAGCATTTTAGGAACATTTTTATAAATAGACAACTAAAACCCACGAGTTATATACTAAGGATACAATTTTAAGGCATTTTTAGATGTTCTTCTAGTCATAGTTTTAAAAGCTAAAAGGAAACATTTCTACCCTGTGGAAATTAGTGACAGTCAATCTAAGAGATGCTGTTGTCAGGTCTCAAATTACTTAGGCATATAAGGAAAAAGAAAGAGATGGCCTTAGATTCTGCTGTTATTCTGCTATTAACACACTGTTTACATTAACAGTTATAATGCATTAAAAAACACTGATCAAACTGACTTGAGTCTCGAGGGAAAACATATGTGATTCATGATTTTAAACCACTATGAAAAGTGAGCCAGAGTTACAGGCCCGATAATCTAAAAGGGGTCAGCAGGCAGGTGGCTCTGCTCACACTTCAGCTAGTCCACTGTGTGGGACAGAAGAGGAGATCTTCCACAGCAGTAACTAGAAAATGAAACCCAAGTCTAACGTCATCTACATTTTTTTTATCACTGCAGACAAAATTTCTGATAACGAAGTCCCTTGCCAGCACACCACTGTAAACAGAAACACTATCGAACACATTCTTTGAATTTTCCACACCGAATTCTTTGTTGCGTACCTGAAATCCATGCTTGCCTCTCCACCATGTGCTTAACACTTTTGGGGGCATGTCAATAACAGAAACAATGTCTCCCACCTAGGATAAAACATTTTAAGTGAAATGTTTTTAATCAAATTGTAAAGCAATCATCTGCCTAAAATTTAAATCTAAACTGTAAAACTTTAAATCTGAACTGTATCTTATTCTCTGGATCATTATTTCTGGAAAAACATTAATATTTCTTTCTGTAAAGACTTTAATAATCTTAACCATTTGTAAAGCAGAGGTTTACAAGAAGTTAAGCAGCACAAAGACTGGTCCAAGTAACATGTGTAGTAACTTCAGAAAGCCTGATTGACAGTGTGAGATTTTTTAACACTAGGCATCATCACAGAGTTAAAATACTGTTACTGCTGTTACTAAAGGTGATCAGATCCACTTATAAAAGGAAATTTTAAATTACCATTTTTAGAACAACAACAGTTTCTATTAATACACTCAGTGAGCTGCTTGCCATGTGCCAGGCACTGGGCTGAGCAATTGACGTATCTTATTTCATTATATAGGAATGCTCTAAGATGTCTACAATTACTGAGTTATTCTTAGTACATGGAAAATTGAATGACAGCTACATTTCTTTTGAAAGGCGGTTCAATATATAACATTCCCACTGAGCAGCTGACTTTGTTCACCCTAAAAGACAAACTAATGAGTTTATACAAACTTTTACAACATCCTAAGTATAAAAATAGCAAGAATAATTGCTAATAATATACTTAAAGGAAGTTGTATTCTTCATTCAAAATAAGTGATGATCTCTGTGATAAACCAGTTAGGCACTTTAGAACAATGTTGCTGATGTACACAATATTGCTTCACAAATTTTTGTGTTATATTCATGACTAATTTTTCCAGTCATGAATGTCCTCTTCACAAAACCATATTTGCTAACAGACACGGTATCTTTCAAGATCAAGGATTCTTTGTGTATAGAGCTAAAAATTTAGTTGAGAAGTGTTTGAATTCTGTACAATAAAAATGTACACTTTTTTCCTCTTAAATTGAATAACTTGCCAGCATTTTCTTTTGATCTCTCATCAGTCAGTATTAACAGAAGAAACTTAAATCCCCTCTTTTTTGCATCTGATAGCAAGAAATGTTCATTTCACTTTTCATCTGATCTTTACCTCAGTCTATGAACAATGAGAAAAAAGTATCACTGGGTATTGTTTTTAGGTGCAAAAAAAAAAGGACAAAAGACAAGAGGATCTGGCTTTCAAGAAGCTCACAGACACAAACACAGGAGAACAACTTTGATTGAATGAAATAAGTGACCTCTCAGAGATAAGCCTTGAGAATAGCTCAGAATGACATTCAGTGCAGGCTCTGGGCAGGGGTTAGGGGGGCAGAGCGAGGGGTAGGGAAGAAGTGGGGTATGTATTTCTTGGAGTAGAAGGAAGAAAATCAAGGAGACTTCCTAGAAAAAATGGGGGACATTTAAGCTGAATTTTTAAGAATGAGAATAGTCCTTAAAATAAAAATAGATGGCATACCAGGCTGAAAGACAATAATGGGCAGAAACACCTGGTGCTTTTTGTTAAGTAAATGATTGACACAAAGACGAGGCTAGAAAGGCAGCACAGACTGAGCTAACACAGAGCATCTTTGGTCACTTACCTCTAAGGTCAATTCATCTGGGGCCCGAGCGGTGTACCTCTTGATAACATGGGCAGCACCAACAGCAGGAGTGTTAATCGAGGATTCTTCATGAACTAGAAGGTGATTTCCCTTGTTATCAATCTAGAACAAAGAAAATGTACTATGAGATGGTTAAAGACACGGGACTTGCAAGTTTCTTGGTGTATCTATATAACTCAACTCGATTTAGCAAAACTATAACCCAAAGAATCTTAAAAAAAAACCACTACTTACTATATACCATTGTACAGATTATTGTACATGTATTGTACGTATCATATCATTGTATTGTACATATATTATATATATAATTGAATCTTCACAACTTTAAAAGATACTTATCATCATTATCAATACCTAACAATGAAGATGCTAAAGCTAAAAGAGGTTATGTAAATTACAGAAGATTAAATAATTTGTCCCAGATTACACGGCCAATAATGAAAAAACAAGATCTCAATGCAAGTTGTACTGGCTCTAAGTTCTATTCTTTCTACTTTTCATCATCTTCCCAATTTTCACTTAGAGAATAAAGTAACTCTACCTATGCAAATTAAAGAAAAAAATCTAACATACTGACTGGATACTCTATCACTCAAGACATTCTTAAATCAGATCCTTTAAAAGGGTTTAATTGTCTCTTGTTTCTAAATGACTAAAAACTATTTTCATTACTAAGTCAATTAAATATATATATATATATACACACACCTTGCTAAATGTATAAACATGAATATATTGAACACCAAAACAACAGGTGTCATTCTGATTCATAAAATAATATTAAAACTAGCTTCCTGGATTATCAAAAAAGGTTTGAGATAAAAATATTTAATGTACCATATCTATCTTCCAGAAGACATGAATAAGCCCCACTTATTCAGTTCCTGAGACTCAGTAGCTACGAAAATTCACATGGGATTTCTTTCGTAGGTAATTAACTCTAATAAAGAGTGAACTAGATTAATACCTCCATCCAAGTAAGGGCAGGTCCACAGTTGATCTTGTTCCCAGCAATAGCTGAAAGGCGGGACAGGTAAGCCATAAGCATCTGAGTGACCGACTAAAGAAAAAGAGAAGATTCAGTGGTAACAGTTTCTCACTGTTAAAGAAACTGGTGTAAACTGGTTGTTTCTGGGAGAAAAAAACCTGCAGATTTTCAGGCATTTTCATAGTCACAGAGGTTCTTCACAGAAGCTTCACAGCTCCAGGAACTGACACGAAGGGCACTTACATAATTCCCTATCTGTTGCAGGACTTTGACTTTGGCCCCTCATCATCAGGGGTCATACAGCTTCTAATTTGGTTGCCTTTTTTTTCTATTTGTGTACTGAAAATGTAAAATGATAGCACAGACATAATTACTTTCCTTGCCAGCTTCTCCCCACTACTCTGAAACTTTCTCCAAGGCCTGCTGCAGTCTTCGCCACCCAGCCATGGCAGGACTGCTCATGCGTGATCCTTCACCTCAAGTCAGCTGATGGTCCAGGCATGGGACCCAACAGTAGCCTAACAGGAGTTGCTGCAGGAATCAGGAACTCCTAATTTCAGCTCCGTTTGGCTG
This sequence comes from Bos javanicus, assembly GCF_032452875.1. NCBI lineage: Eukaryota > Metazoa > Chordata > Mammalia > Artiodactyla > Bovidae > Bos > Bos javanicus. The sequence continues at coordinate 32,797,020 of NC_083896.1, forward strand.
CTATTTTACAAGGAGACAAGAACCCGGTACCTGTTGGGAGCGGTCATGTTCTGAGACAGTCTGAGAAAGAAAAACCAACAGACAGACAGAGAAGGGAAATGGAGGCAGAGAGACATCCAGATTTTCTATCATACGACAGAATCTGTGGTTTCAGGACATTCTTGAGGCTTTGCCACAGTGGCAGTTCTTGCATGACTGGAGCCTCTACTTTGCCTCTACTATGTAATTGCCCAGGAATTAATTACAGATTTGGAAGGGTTTTCCCCTCTGGACTTGTACTGTTCTCAAGCATCCACTGTGGCTGCTAAGCAGTCTAATGCCAGTACATTCTGTGTTCCTTTGAGAAAAATCTCCTTTTTGCTCTCTGGAGGCTTTTTGGGTTTCCTCTCTGCTTTTGGCATTTTGAAATTTTACAGTGTTTCTAGATGTTATTATATTTAACACTTAATGGACTGATTTAATCTGAAAATAGGCTCTTTTTTAATTTAGGGAAACATGTTTTTGGAGAAGGAAATGGCAACCCACTCCACTATTATTGCCTGGAGAATCCCAGGCACAGAGGAGCCTGGCAGGCTACAGTCCACGAGGTGGCAAGAGTCGAACACGACTTAGTGACTAAACCAGCTACTTCCATCCACTCTCTCTTCCTATAATAACTCCTATAAAGCAGCAGGAACTTGTGGGAACTTCTGGATCTATTCTCTGGGACTCTTGACTATTCTCTCGCAACTTTTTATCCCCTTGGGGCTGTGTTCTTACAGAGTTTGCCCTTCCTGCTCACTAATTCTCTCTTCATCTAAGTCCATTTTGCATGTCGTCCGGCTATTAATGTTTGTTATTATTAAAATTAACTTAAATGACCATATGTTCATTTCTAAGATCTCTGATTATTTTATTTTTATAAACTCTATTCTTATTCCATGAGTGTGACTGCCTTGCTTTCTCTAAGGATGGTAATCACGCTTCTGAAAGCCCTCTGTTTGCTCTTCTGTTACTTCATTTATTTAGTTTTTACTGAATAAAAACTGAAGATTTCTAGTTTACCTGTCCCTCTGCATGTTCCTGTAGAAGTTGCTCAAACTGTATTTTCTTACCCCCATAAATCTTATCCCATCCACTCTTCAAGATTCCTCACAATTTTGGACTCCCTGATGGTTATTTTCATTTTCTAATGTTATAAAAGAATCTCCTTCCTCTTAAATTAAAAAAAAAACAAACCCGCTCTATACTTTTACTAGAAAATTTTGACAGGCATGGAAATAAGTGCATGGACACAGCCTGCCATCATCAACTGAATAAACAGCATCGTTTGAATATGCACGTCTTTGATTACTAGTGAGGTCAACATTTTTCCATATTTTTGCTTCTATAGTTTATATTCTCTTTGAAAAATGATCTGCTCATATATATCACCTACTTGTATATTAAGATATGAGTTTCTTTTTATAAAATTATACAACAAACCTATTTTAAATATCCTAAAATATCACTAATTTTTCTACTATTTTAAGAAATAAATAATTCCATGAATCTTCCTGAGTGCTCAAAATAAGCTTTTACTTAGTATACCAGCAAAAATTTTCTGCTGATTTACATAATAGTGGCTACTTCTGCAAAGTACTAAATGCTTACCTCTGGACTGTCCTTAAGAGCATCAGAACGGGGAAGCTCTGAGAGCTGGGAGAATCGTCGGTCATAAATACACAGATGAAGATGTTTATCAAGTACCCGAAAATCTTCATAACTTCTTTTAACAATCCAACTTTTGCCCTACGAATAAGAAAAAAAAGACTACTATAATTTGTCTCTATTGGGAGTGGTCATGTGTCAGGCTTTATTCCATAATGATAGGCTATTCATGAGATTTTATATTTACTAATTAATTTGACAGTAAACAGTTAAACTCCAAAACCCTCTAGCGAGTTATACATTAAAGCATTAATAATGGAAAATGAGCTAGAACTGTCCACTAAACCTCTTCTTATGACTGGTCAAGCCCACTGGTTCTCCATGGGAATAATAATTGGCAGAAGGAAGATAGCATGTAATCTTAAACCCACAGAAAGAACCATTAAATGATTCTGTGTGGAAGAATACTACCAAAAATTACAGAAAAATAAAATTGGGTTACTGATCAGTTACCATGAACATTTTCTGTGACTGACACTAGAAAAGCACTGACAATCAACACTATTAAAATCTCATCTAGAGGCATTTGGTGTGCTTATCGTATCTAGAACCCCCTGTAACTCCCCACTTTTCGGTCTTTCTTCCTTTCCTTGCCTAAGCTCTGAAGCTCATTAGATATGAAAATTTAGTCATAGAACATATTTATCACATATTGTCTTCTAATTTTCTCTCGAATCCATCACTTCATAGCCTGAGCTATGTGAGGACCCACATCGCTTCTGACCTCCCTGCCTCTGATCCTCTTCCCCAAACATAATTGCACATGTGAGGACTTGCATCATCTGGACTTGTCTAAATCTGCAGTGTGATCCCACTCACTACTCCTTAATGCTCTTTCTTTGCTTCCAGTTATGCTCAATTACTTGCATTTCTTCCATTTGTAAAATGCTCCTTTTCTTGCCTACATGATTTTTAAGTGCTGTTCTTCTACTATGCAAAGTTTTTCTTTTACTCTTTGCTCAAGTAAACTCCTTTGTTTTCTCACTTCTACAGCTGCCATCTACCCAAAGCATTTCTGAGTCACAACAGTGGGTTAAATACTTGTTCCTTCGGGAAGGCAAAAATAAAAATAAATAAAAATGAACAATACGGCAGAGAAAAAGAAAAACAACCTATTGCATAGTTACAAATATTTTTTCTTTCACACATGTATTTCAAAAATTATGCAACCCTTCAAATATCAGAAAATTATCAAAATTATTTTAACATATGTATATTTCTATCAAAGAGATTAAACAGATGGTGACTTTTTATTTCAAAGCTCTGGATTTTTAAAAATTGAAATATAGTTGGATTTATAGTATTGTGTTAGTTTCAGTTGTACAGCAAAGTGATTCAGTTATACTATATGTATTATTTTTTCAGACTATTTTCCATTATAGGTTATTACAAAATAATAGATCTTTTACCTCCTAGGTTAAATTTATTCCTAGGTATTTTATTATTTTTGATGCAATTGTGGAATTGCTTTCTTAATTTCTCTTTCTAGTAGTCTGTTATTATAGTTCATAGAAACGGAACTGATTTTTGGTGAGAAGTTTGAAGCTTTCCAACTAAGATTAGGAACAAGGCAAGGATATCCTCTCTCATCACTGCTTTTAAAAACTGTATGAAATTCCTAGCTAATGCAATAAGACAAGGAAAGGAAGTAAAAGATACACAGATTGGGAAGGAAGAAATAAAACTGCCTTTATAGACACATGACATGATCATCTAGGTAGAAAACACAAAGCAACAACAAAAAACTTCTAGAACTAGTAACTGATTATAGCAAAATAGCACGATACAAGGCTAATAAACAAAAACCAACTGCTTTCCTATATACCAGGCAATAAACAGGTGGGGTCTGAAACTAAAAACACAGTACCATTTATATAACCACCCCCAAAATGAAATACTTAGGTATAAATCTAACAAAATATATAGAAGATCTACATGAGGTAAACTACAAAACTCTGGTGAAAAAAGTCAAAGGACTAAATGTGGAGAGATGTACCATGTTCGTGAACAGGAAGACTCAGTATTGCCAAGATGTTAATTCTTCCCAACTTGATCTATAGATTCATAATGCTTCCCCAGACAAAATCCCCACAAGTTATTTTTCCATATATTGACCAACTGATTCTAAAGTGTATGCAGAGTGGCAAAAGACTCAAAATAGCTAACACAATATTGAAGAAGAATAAAGTTGGAGGACTAATGTATGGAGGACTTCAAGACTTACCATAAAGTTACAATAATCAAAACAATATGGTACTGGTAAAGGAAGAGACATACACATAAATGAAACAGAACAGAAAGCCCAGACACGGACTCACTTAAATACAGTCAACTGATGTTTATAAAAAAGCAAAGGCAATACAATGGAGAAACGACAATTTTGTTTTGTTTTAAATTTTCAACAAATGATGCTGGAACAACTGAACATCCACACACACAAAAATAAATCTAGACATGGACAAAAACTAATTCAAAAAGACCTTAATAAGATACAAAACCATGAAACTCTTAGAATAGAGCATAGGAGCAAATATAGACAACCTTGGGTTTGGTGATGCCTTTCTTTAGAAATAAGAGCAAATGTAAAATCCATGAAAAAAAAAAGAACTGATAAGCTTGACTTCACTGAAATTAAAATTTTCTGCCCTGTCAAAAGAATGAAAGGAAAAGCCACAGATGTGGGAGAATTACTGGCAAAAAACATACTATTGATAAGGGATTATTAAGCAAAATATGCAAAGAACTCTTAAAAATCAACAATAAGAAAACAAAAAACTGATTTAAAAATCGACACCTTACCAGAAAGATATATAGATGGCAAATAAGCATATGAAAAGACACTCCACATCATATGTCATCAGGACAAGGCAAATATAAACAAGAAGATATCAGTACATACCTAATACAGTAGCAAAAATCCAGAATACTGATAACACCAAACGATGTTATATAAATTCCTATTACATAACAGGAATTTCCTTTCTTGCTGGTAGGAATTCAAAATGGTATGGCTTCTTTCATAGACTTATCACTTTCTTACAAAATTACTCATACTCTGTTTTACCAAAGGATCCAGCAATTGCACTCTGTGGTGTTTACCCAAATGAGTTGAAAAGTTATGTCCACACACAAACCTACACACAAAGGTTTACAGCAGCTTTATTAAAAATTGCCAAAGCCTGGATGCAACCGACACGTCCATTAGCTGGTGAACTGATAAATAAATTTTGGTACATCCAGACAATGGACTATGACTCAGCACTAAAACGAGGTAAGACATGGAACTTTGTCAAAGTCTCCTGCATGGCAGACAGACTGTTTACCATTGAGCCACCTGGGAAGCCCCAAAAAAGTTGCAAAATTAAGCTCTTAAATACAAAAATAAAATAATGATAATTCTGTGCTATGAAGAAATAAGCAAGAATCTACCATCCTGAAAAGGCAATATATTATATGATTCCAACCATAGGACACCATAAAAAATACAAAACTATGGAGACAATTAAAAAAAAAAATTGGTGGTTGCCAGGGGCTAGGGAGCAGTGAGAGATGAATAGGTAGAGCACAGAGAATTCAAAGGCTAGTGAAACTATTCTGCACACTATAATGGTGGATACATGTTTTAAATTTATCCAAACCCAGAGAATGAACAACACCATGAGTGAACCCCTATGACAATGGTGTGTCCGTGGAGGCTCATCTGTTGAAACAATGTACCACATTAGTGGAAGAATGTCCACAGGGGAGAAGGAGGTGCATGTATGAGGACAAGGGATACGTGGGTACCTTGTATTTTCCGCTCAATTTTGCTATGAACCTAAAATTAGTCCAAAAAAAAATCAAGTTTATTAAATTTATAAAAAGTAATCATGTTCTCTTCTCTCTGCAGAGTCTTGCTCAAAGAAATAAATATCAACAAGCAACCACATAAAGGCAAGAGCCTTCAGAGACTCAAAAGGTAAAGACTGGGGACTGGATTTCAAAATTGCTTTCCTCATATATCAATAAACTGATTTCTTTCAACTTTTAAAAACTGTTCCTGTGCAAGTAAAATGTCTGCTCTTTAATACAGATTTACATGCAGGAAATTAAAAGCTTAAAACATAATTTTCAAATCCTCTCAAGTTGCTTTAAAGTCACTGAGTAAAATTCTAAAATCAGTAAAATACCTATCTTTTTAGTGGATATGGAAGAAGAACTTTAAATTTTATATGTAAAAAAACAACCTTAATCATTCAATTTCCAAATAGGCTGAATAAAGTAAATGATCATAATATTTTAGAAATTCAATTATTTATTATAAAGAACAAAACAAAAAAATTCATTATTCATGTCTAAATTTTAATTTGCAGCTAATTTCTAACCTGAATAATATATCAGTAAGTATTGCTCTCCAAGGATAACAAAAATCAACAATTCTTAACAAAGATGATAAAGAAGAATGAGAAAAAAGAAAAATCCCAGTGTATATAAGATCAAATTCCTAAGACAAAATTTTTCTTTCTCTCATTCATTCACCAGATATTTACTGAACATCTACATAGTACCAAGCCCTGCAGTAAGTATTAAATGCAACAGAGAAAGGACCATCAAACCTCTGACTTCTTAGAATGTATTTCAAATGAGAAGAAAAAAATCCTACTTTTAAGTTAATAAATTGTTATGTCGTTTAGTCGCTACATCATGTCCAACCCTTTGCTATCTCATGAACTATAGCCTTCCAGGCTCCTCTGTCCACAGGATTTTCCAGGCAAGAATACTGGAGCGGGTAGCCATTTCCTTTACCAGGGGATCTTCCCAACCCAGGGATCCAACCTGCATCTCCTGCTTGGCAGACAGATTCTTTACCATTGAGCCACCTGGGAAGCCCTTAAGTAATAAATACAAAAATAAAATAACGATAATTCTGTGCTATGAAGAAATAAGCAAGAACCTGCTCCAGTCAAGGTGGGGAGGGAAAGCCCCTCTGTGGAGCTGGCATCTAAACGGCCTCCTGAGAGCTGCGCGGGCACCAGGCACAGCACGTGCGTTGTGAATGGACTTACGGGCTGACCAAAGGTAATGCCTTGCTGAGGAAAAACTCAGGGTCTTAACTGACTGAAAACTAGTGAGACCAAAGCACAGGAGTGAGAAGACTGTCCCACGATGTAGACAGCAGGCAAGCTCCAGATCCTGCAGGGCCCTCACAGGCCTTGGTGAGTAGTTTGGGTTTAGTTTTAAATTCAGTGGAAATCTATGGCAGAGTTTTAACCAAGAGAGTAACATGCTTAAATTTGCATTTTACCTCGTCCTGGCAGTTGCTATCACAATGGCCCAACAAGGTACAGCAGCTTGACTACAGCTTGGTAATAACAGACGCAATGAGTTGTTGCTGTACAGTCATTAAGTCATGTCTGACCCTTTGTGACCCTGTGAACTGTAGCTCGCCGGGCTTTCCTGTCCTTCATTATCTCCTGGAGTTTGCTAAACTCATGTCCATTGAGTCAGTGATGTCATCCAACCATCTCATCCTCTGTCATCCCCTTCTCTTGCCCTCAGTCTTTCCCAGCATCAGGATTTTTCCCAGAGTTGGCTCTTTGCATCAGGTGGCCAAAGTATTAGAGCTTCAGCTTCAGCATCAGTCCTTCCAGTGAATACTCAGGGTTAATTTCCTTTAGGATTGATTGGTTTGATCTCCTTGCTATCCAAGAGACTCTCAAGAGTCTTCTCCAGCACCACAGTTCAATTCTTCAGGCTCAGCCTTCTTTAAGGTCCAACTCTCACATCCGTATATGACTAATGGAAAAGTCATAGCTTTAACTATACAGACCTTTAAACAAAATCTATAATATATTTTTGCAGTTCTTTCTGAGAAGAACACTCTTCACCCATGTCTTTGAAGACCCTTAATCATGGGAAAGTTTATCATGCAACAGAATTAATACTATGAATTAATTGTATGCATGATGAAGTTCAGTGAAAAGAAAGACCTGATTTAAATCTCAGCTTGACCTTATCCTTAACAGGGGACTTTACACAAGTTCCTTGACACCTACGAGTGACTGTTTATTCTTCTATACAATGGGAATGGGCTTCCCTGGTGGCTCAGATGGTAAGGAATCCACCTGTAATGCGGGAAACCTGGGTTTGATCCCTGAGTTGGGAAGATCCCCTGGAGGAGGACATGACAACCCACTAGAGTATTCCTGCCTAGAGAATCCCTGTGGACAGAAGCCTGGCAGGCTACAGTCCATGGGGTTGCAAAGAGTTGGAAACGACTGAGCGACCAAGCACACAATGGGAATAGTAACACCTAAATTTCATAGAAAAGTTTTCATACTTAAATAAGAAGTTTGCCATCTGCTTATACACTGTGTCCATATACAGGTGCTCTTCAAACATTAATAATCAACTCCATCCCCTTAGTAACAGCAAATGCTAAATGGACCAAGTGGAGGAGATACTTAATACTGAGGAATGCATTGCTGATGGTGGAATTTCAAGCATCAGAGTACAGGAGATATTTTGAGGCAGAAAAGCATTCCCCTACAAGCAACTGTTTGTTCCATCAACTGGGACATTAAAAAAGGCTTCATGGTACTGTAAATATTTACAAAACACTTCAGGAAAAATGACTTATTATACATTGATGAATTCTGGTTAAAATACAAAGGTAGTTCATAAAATCCAACTTCAATAAGAACCATTCATTTCAACTACTCTAAAGCTTACTACGGGACAATAAAATATTAAGAAACATTTTTTCTTAAACTAATAAAACTATACTTAGAGGGGGAAAGATCAGACAAAATTTTCATTAGGGCAAATATCAGAATAAATTTTTACAATCGCTAGGTTTAAATGAGTCATTTCAAAGTTAACACTTAAAAACTGCTATCTGCTTATTTGCTAATGAATAAAATAATAGAATACAGAACACTTTTAAGATTCCCTACCACTGACATTACACTTATAAATGCTTTATTCTATGTAATGGGGCTTAATGTAATTAGTGTCAAGGTTTATCTAATTTTGTTATTTTTCTAATTATTGAAGTTTCAACAGTTGAGACATTAAAGGTTTTTCCGTATGTACCTTGACCTGTTCTTGAAAATCTTAGGATTTTTATTAATTTTCATTGATTTCAAACTAAATACATGATATTTCCTGAAAAGCAGGGAATACATAGAGGAAAAATTAGTATGCTTTGCAGAAAAGAAAATGTTCCCACTCAAAACAATATCATGATACAGACTGGGAAGAGTATTTCTTCATCCGCACTACCTCATCTGTTTGTTCCATATAACACCTTTCCCCCCGAGTCTGTTTCCTTGGAGAAAAGAATTAAAAGATGAAGGAAGGAACACATAAGGCACATGGCTATTCTGGTCAAGACAACTTACTCTAAATAACCATCAGTAGGAGAGGGAGAGCAACGAGTACTCAGACAGGGCATTATGTAGATCTGTCTCCAAGGCATTTGAGAAAGTCGCTTTGTCCACGTAACCATGTTCTGCTGAGACACATGGATATGGCTGAATGAGATTTGAGTGACACGTATCTGCTCCAACTGCTCTTGGCCCAGTATACCAGCTAGGAAATATTTTTATCAGTTCAGCTCAGTTGCTCAGTTGTGTCTGACTCTTTGCGACCACATGGATTACAGCATGCCAGGCTTCCCCGTCCATCACTAACTCCTGGAGCTTGCTCAAGTTCATGTCCATTGAGTCAGTGATGCCATCCAACCATCTCATCTTCTGTCGTCCCCTTTTTATTGCCCAGATTATACAGTCTATTGGGCTTCCCTGGTGGCTCAGATGGTAAAGAATCTGCCTGTGATGCAGGAGACCAGAGTTCCTGCAGGAACTCCCTAGGTCCCTAGGTTCCTTCCCTAGGTTGGGAAGATCCCTTAGAGGAGGAAATGGCAACCCACTCCAGTATTCTTTCTTGGAGAATCCCCATGGACAAAGGAGCCTGGTGGGCTACAGTCCATAGGATCACAAATAGCTGGACACAACTGAGTGACTAACATATACAGCCTATTGGCCTAGGGTTGCAGCCAGTTAACCTGGACTTTCAGAGGCTTCCACTTAGAGTTTTATAGAGGTAGGTAGACAGACAATATATCTTTACATATATGAATGCTATCCAGGTCCTGTCTACTGAAGTCATGCAAATAAACTAGATTATTAGCTTCGGTATATTTCTTTAATAACATTAGAATATGCTGCAGATGTCAGAGTGGCCAACTAAGTATAAATAAAACTAGAATTATGATGAAAAAACAGAAAAAACCCACAAGAGTGAGGTTCAAATCCTGGTCTTTAATTTCATGACCATGGGGAAGTTATTGACATTCTTTAGTCTTACATTCATCATCTGCAAGATGGAAACCAGACTCTTTGCCTCACAGAGCTGTTTTAAGAGTAAATGATACTCTGTACGCCATAATATTTGTGTACCAGACATATAAGTGATCAAAAAATGCCTAGTGAATTTGGATCTATGCAGTATGGAACACATGGTTTACATTTCTGGGTTCACAATTTAAAAAGAAATTAAAGCTTTAAGAGGCAGAGGCAAAAAAACCTTACAAGATTCAAATGTAATGTTAATACCTGAAGAATCAGTACTACAGCCTGCTGCTGCTGCTGCTGCTAAGTCGCTTCAGTCGTGTCTGACTCTGTGCGACCCCATAGATGACAGCCCACCAGGCTCCCCTGTCCCTGGGATTCTCCAGGCAAGAACACTGGAGTGGGTTGCCATTTCCTTCTCCAATGCATGAAAGTGAAAAGTGAAAGTGAAGTCGCTCAGTCATGTCCGACTCCTAGCGACCCCATGAACTGCAGCCTACCAGGCCCCTCTGTCCATGGGATTTTCCAGGCAAGAGTACCGGAGTGGGTTGCCATTGCTACAGAAAGGGAAAAGATCTCAGCTGTTTAACTGGACACTTTCTAAGAAAAAAGAACTGGGGAAGAAAGTGTGTTAAAAAGGACGGACCAAGAATTTTGGTTAAATAAAAAGAAATTTCAAGTGCACATTATTAAAAATTAGAAATTAGCAAAGATATGAAATATGCAATTAGCTTCTATAATGAATAGATTACAAGGAGTAGAGGTAATCATACTTCATTTGAAGATAATGCAATTTCTAAAATCTGTTGTATATTTCCAATATACGAAATAGGAGATGTAAGAAAAGCTAGCAATCAGGAAACTGAAGTCCTTAAGAGCTCCAGCTAAGATTTCATATAGCTTAGGAAAGCAACTTTCATAATTTGGGCCTCAATTTCCTCATTTGCAAAATTAGAAGGTTTGATTTTGAGTCTATCTTGGCTATAAAAACTGACTTTGGTCTATTATGGTTTAAGGATGACATATATGGCAAGAATACAGAAGGCAAGCCATGAGAACATATCAACAATTACTTCCAGTGAGGAGGCAAAGGAGAAACACGACAGCATTATTACAATGCAGTAAATTACTACCTTGATGTAACAAAACCACAACAAGTAGTCTGAAATTTTTTAAGCAGCTTGACAAGATACTCACAACCAGGAAAAAGCCTAACTATCTAGGTCACTACTTCATGGAGGCATAATCAAGTAACGATTACACATTCTAATGTATGGTACCAAAATGCCACGCTTACCTTTTGAAGGTCATGTTTTACAGACAGCATGGGTATTTTTGACATGTTTTGCTTATGAGGAAGAATAAAAATATCTGCACTGTCAGAACAAATGGAAATCACTGCTAAGAAGAGAAGGCACTAAAAGATGTAGATTTTTGATGGGATAAGAAGTTCATGACTGACATGCCAATCATGTACTCTAGATAACAAAGAAATGCTTTCTAATCACCTGTTAATGGTTCATCATAAAAGCACTGGATATTTTCATGTAAAAATTAACTCACTCAGTAAAAGCATTTTTATGAAATATGGCATGAAACACGGATTCAGAGCTTCCCACTTCCTCAAAGGAACCAAGATGACATATAATAAAACATGTATAAACAGTATATAACTTAGAACATATATATACAAGCTAAGTTCAATTTCTAATCTCATGTTCTCTCACCTACAAATAAACTTAACTCTGAAAGGTTTGCCCTTAAAGTCACATCAAGACTAGGAACTTAGTATTTCCCATATGAAATAGCCATTTTCCAGATTATTTAATTTTTAACTTCAGGTACATGAATAACACTTTTTTGGAAAAAAACATGTAAATTCCTTATCTTACTCTCTGTCAAAGGAAACTGAAAAGTTTGTACATAAGAAAGGTTTCCTCAAAAACACTTACTTTACAATGACTAATTCAAAGACAGGCAAGAAGGCTCAATGAACAAAGAATAAATCAAGGAACTGCTTACTTGATGGAGGAAATAATCGATGATATAAGTGACATATTTGAAATCTCATTAAGAGCAAGTCACACTAATAAGCCTCAAAAAAGTTCTAACACTTAGAGTTAAGAAAGAGCACACTTCTAAAACATACACACATCCTACTGTTATACCACATTGGAACTTAAAGTCTTGGTTAGAAAAATGAGCATCTGAGGCAAACACTATTTGATCTGTTCTCTTAATTGTAATATGCAAGCAGTAGCCGAACCATTTAATCTCATCATTGATAAAGGATATGTTTCCTTTACAAGAAAATTTACAAGAATTTTCAAGTTTGTAAAATAAATATCTATTTAATGGACTCTATTGATTGTTTCAACTCTGAGCACAAGCAGAAATGCCAATGTGACTGGAAGAAAGAATAAAATAAAATCCCTGTGTTACCACAGTCCATGTTATTTGTTCATATTTATGCATTTATTTATTCAATGTTATTCACTTATCTTTAATTCCTATTAAATTTTATGTGAAATGGAGAACCACCCACAAAATTACCTGACAAGCAATGTGCACGAGGTAGACCAGCTCTTTAGATTCACAGCCATTTTTTGTTACTTCATTCTGTTCTTCTGAAAGTGAAAGCTAGAGGGAAAGAAAGTCACGGTTAACAAGCAAGAATATAATCAGCATTCAGTAATATTTGGGCCCTCACATCAATTTAATGTAAGATATGCCTTATATTAGAACTTCATTGCTTAAAGCAGATAGATAAAATGAAGAAGTCAGGATTTAAAAAAAAATGTTTCTACTTGAAAAAGAATAGCTACATGAATATGCAAAACAGAATCATTTTGCTGTATGCCTAAAGCTAATGTAAGATGTAAATCAACTATACTCTAATATAAAACACAACCTAAAAAAAATAAAAATGTTCCTAACAATTGTCTTTGTGGCACATATCTACACTAGCACAACTACAGAACAGCAGTAAAAAATAAAACAGTACATTCATTCTATAGCAGGCTTTCATGTCCTTGATGTATAGCACAAATATGAAAGGAAGTTCAAGTGGGCCCCAAAAGACAGTGTGACCAGAGGTCTCAGAGAGCAAAGGGTGCATTACAGGGACTGCACACTGGCTGCTCAGGGGACAGGCTGGGCCTGCAGACATGTTCTATTTCAGACTCACCATGTAGGTCTGCACACTGGATTTTATTTTATTTTTATTTGACCACAGCTAGCATTTAGAAACTGAATGATTTCATATGAAAAAATACAAATCTCTGGCTCCTGTTGGAAAATCTGAACCTCTGAACTACTGGACCCACATTCTCACATGGGCAACAACTGGCTGGGGCTGCGAAGTGACCGTCCCTTTGAACGAGGCCTGTATTCTCCCCGAGTCTTTGTCACAGAAGCAATTACTGATTTATTTTCCATCGACATCTAGGTGGAATGTTAATTATCATTCATCTTGCTACTTGCTTTGTTATTTTTTCACACCGTACTCACTTCACTTATTCACTCACACATCTGTTCCATCTAGACATGTGAATTTGCAAACTCAGCTCCAGATACAGACAACCCTGAGTTCAAAAGTGCCACTAACTGGTTATATAATGTTGACCTACCTACCTAATCTCGCGTCTGGAAAATGGGAATGATATAATAACACCCATTCTCAAGTCTGTGCATATTAAATGAGATAATACATTTAAAGTGTTCACCAAGGTGCATGGCACTCAGTAAGCACTTAGCAATCATTACCTATCATTAGAGTTAATATTATAAGAAAATAAAGTTGACAAGAATATATTCTCTACTTTTGAAAGGAGTATCATTGAAAGTATTTAAAAAAAAAAAAAACAACCAACCTCCTAGTATTAAGTAGGAGAAATCTGGAAGATAACAATCATTCTCACACTAGCCCAAACTAGCCAGATTAACTACAAAATGAGTTCCTTAAAAATTGAAAAGAAACCTACCCAAGCTAAGGTGCAAACAGTGATGAAAAGACTTTCCTGAGATAGAAGAGATTCCTATGGATGTGCCTGGATGCCCGGCAAGGATGCTGGAGGATAAGGAACCTGCCTTAGACAGGGTAGGGAGAAACCCACCAAACCTCAGATGACTGCCTGTGGACTGGAGTGAGGAACTAAAATTCCAAAGAGCACTGTGCAGCACACAGTCAGACCTAGGCACTCAGCAACTGACTCCCACAGGTGTTCAGGTATCAACAAGTAGATCAACACACCAAAGGTGGGGCCAGGGGGAGAGAGCAGGAGAACTGAGAGAGATGAACCCGTGTGTGATGTGTGCAGAGCCTCCCCAAGCACAAGACAGCTGAGCACTGGAGATGGAGAGAGGGCAGGAAAGCTGAGGCCCGCGGAACATTTAACAAGTAGAGATGGGAGGGGCAGAGAAAAGCTGAGAGAAACCCCACTGGGGCAATGCTGCATGTAAGAGTATAAGGCAGCTACACACTAGAATGAGGGCAAGGGGAGCCAGAGAAAGCTGGAGAGCAAAGAGAACTAGCAACCAGAGGGGCTGCTCTCCCTCAGTTCAGAAAAACTGCTGGCTTAACAGTAGAGCACAAACAGACCTCAACAATTTTCAATTTTCCCTGCTAAAGAAAAACAAAACAAAAAAAAACCTCCTGAACTCAGAATTCTTAGAAGTAATGACAAACAAAAGCAAAGTAAAGTTGCCAAAGGCCAGGTCTATAGCAGGCTTCCCAGGCGGCTCAGTGGTAAAGAACCCACCTGCCAATGCAGGAGATGCAGGAGACTCAGGTTCGATCCCTGCATTGGGAAGATCCCCTGGAGGAGAAAATGCCAACCCACTCCAGTAATATTGCCTGGGAAATCCCATGGACACAGAAGCATGGCAGGCTACAATCCGCGGGGTCACAAGGCGTTGGACACAACTGAATGACTGAACACAACATCACCACAAGGTCTATATCAACCACAGATCAGCTTGATTCTGCTCACTTCAAACATGACTAACACAATCTAATACAACAATCTAACAGAATGGAAGAAGGGATAAGCCCATTCCTGGAGGTAAAAATTATTGATTTTAGTCTCTACTGTCTCTTATATAACATATTTGGCATTAAAAAATTACAAAATATACATGGAAGCAGGGAATTGTGATCCATGGTCAACAGAGGAAATAAGCTAAGGGACAGACACAGAAATGCCCCAGATATTGAAATAATAAAAAGAATTTAAATTAATTATGGTAGAAATTCTAAAATTTAGTTTGAAAAGATACTCTGTAAGAAAGTAAGAATATACAGAATTCTAGCAGAGACTGATCTGCAAATATATTCAAAAGAAAATGCTACAAATAAAAACTATGATATCAGATATTAATAGCACACTGAATACAGTAGATGCAAGAATTATTGAACTTGGAAACAGATCAACAGAATGTATCCAAGCTGAGACAGAGAGGAAAAAAAGAATGATCACTCAATCAATAACAGTACACTTGAGATCTCTGAGACAAGCAACATGTACAACCAGTGTGCCAGAAGGAAACGGGATTTGAATGGGGGAGAGAAGTATCTGCTGAGGCAAAAGACTAGAACTTTCTAAAACTGGTAAATGATATCAACTAACAAATTCAAGAAACAGTGAACCTCAAGTAGGATCAATTTCAAAAGTCACAAAAAGGCATATCATAATCACACTTTTGAACAACGAAATAAAGACAAGAATCTTGAAAGCAGACAAAAAAAAAAAAACCAAGAAAACATATAACTTTAAGGGGAAAATAAATAAATGACAGGGGAATTCTCACCAGAAGTAAGAGAGCCCAGAAAACAAACAGAAACAACTTTAAGTGCTGGACGAAAAAGACTGCCAATTCTGTATCCCATAAAAACAAGCTTTAGCGATTTTAGGAATATAAACACATTTACAAATGACAACAGCTGAGAGACTCTGTCTCTAACAGATTAGTGCAACAATAAAAGCTAATAGAACTTCCTCAGACTGACGGGAAATAGCACCACACAAAAACCCAGAACTTCAGGAGGGGATAAGCAACACCAGAAAGGGTAAATATGTAAGTAAACATACAACACCTAAATTCTCGACAGTAACAGACAGCAGAAGTTTGACACTAACTTAACAGTTTTGAGAAAAGAAAATAAATGAACCTAAGTTTTATTCAAACCTAAATACACAAGAGGGGGAAAAAAAAGCATTTTCTGATGAATAAAAGCAATTAATTCCCATCAATACATCTTCAACAGACTTCTAAAATGTATCCTTAAAGATGAAAAGGCATTCCAGGATAAAGAATAAGGTAAAAAGCAGAAATACCGAGCAAAGAATTCAGCAAATAAGTATTGCATCAAAACAAATCTTAACGTGTAACAAAAATGGTGATTAATTATAAGAGATAAAGAGATGCAACTATAAATCTAAACAACACAACCATGGAAGCCAAGAAAGAGTAATTCTGCTTAAATCATTCTATCTGGTACTGCTTGAGAGAAGAGTAAAGAGATTGATAAAACTTTAGACTAAAAATTAGGTGTTCAAGTTAAATTTTAAATGATAACCACTAAAAGGACAGAAAAACCCTCTTCAGCTTTCAAACAACAGAGAGGTAAAAAATTTTAAATGTCAATACCTGTAACAGAATTATGAACAGAAGCAAAATCAACCTTCCTAAGCAAAACAGAAGCAGGAGGAAGGAAGAAGATAGAAGGAGAGAGCAGATTTCCAGATTGAGGCAAGGAGATGGGGGAAAAGCAAAACAGGATAGTCAAATGGCAGCAACAAAACGGTGCGGTGGGCAGCTACAAATGCCAGGCCCTTCACAGAAACATAAAAAATCAAGGGAAAACTCTTGTCAGAGTGAGAACCAGCTTTCTCACCACTCTAGAAACAGCAGAAACTCATGAATCTGTTCAGGGTGAGACACACGCACACCAAAGACACACGAAGATCCTGAGCTTTAACCTCTACTTCATCTTTAGCTAAGGTGGAGATATGAGCAGCTTGGTTAAATGCTGAATGGACACTCAACACAAAGGAAATGTGAAAAGACTGGAGAAGTAGATTTCTGTTTGTTTTACTTTTTATTTTTAGCTCCTGGCATTCAAGGAATTCCCTGACAAAACCCTTCTGGAGCCTGTGCTCCCTGCAGTGGAAGTGCAAAGTCCTAACCACTGGACTTCCAAGGAAGTCCCAATTTTGTAGATTTTAAATAAACGATATAAGACACACCCAAAGAGCTTAAAGAAACTACAAAGAACTAAAGGAAAGCAGGGAAACAATGTATGAAAAAAATGAGCATATCAATGAAAAGAAAGAAAAAAAAAGGGAGCCAAACACAGATTTGGGGGATGACAAAATCACTACCTAAAATGAAAACTTCACTAAAAGAGAGCAACAGCAGATTTGGGCAGGAAGAAGAATCAGCTTACTTAAAGAACGGGTAAATAAAAATATACAGTCCAGGGAACTCCCTTGTGGCTCCAGTGGTTAGGACTCCATACTTTCATTGTCGAGGGCCCTACTGCAATCCCTGGTTAGGGAACAAAGATTCTGCAAGTCACTCAGCGTGGTCACACACACCCACACACACACAGATATACAGTCCAAAGAAGAGAAAGAAAAAAAGGGTGAAGGAAAACGAAAAGTACCTAAGGGACCTGTAGGACATCATACAGAGTACCAAAACAATACATTATCGGAATTCCAGAAGGAAAAAGCCATAAGGAGATTCTCTGAGGAGTGATATTAGGAAGACGGACGAATAGGAGAACACTGACTTTAGACCCCTTCACAAAAATAGGTATTAGCAACTATCCGTCCAAGTTTTTATAGTTATCACAATGGGATACAACAAACCAAGTGAAAGATGAGTCAAAATGGGGGTAAAATATTTATAATACACATGGACAGATTTTTAAAAATAGAATATATAATGAAAAAAATGAAATGGGTGTTTACCTACCCTAGTATCTTGAAAAGTATCTGGAATTTAAGTGGGGATCAATAACTATCTGATGAATGGTTGAATAAGCAGACACAGTCTCACTGGAATACAACACTTATTTTCAAAACTGAATTCATTCTCTTTGCCTGTATAGTCTCTTCTTCCTCTTGAATTCCCAAAGTGAGTAACATAACTACTCCCCCAGCTGACCACCCTAATTACCCTAGAGCCCTCTATCACCTCCTCCTCTGCACACGTCCTTTCTTTTCATATTCCCAGGGTCAAGATCTAACCTACACCTTTAATTCATTATTCTCTCCTATCTCCCAAAACTTGCCTCTCAACCCTGCTCCTGCTCCCACTCTTCACTGCTGCTTCCCTAGTTCTGGGCCTCCCTGCATCTGATCCAGACAAACAGACTAGATGAATAAGCAGAGCGGTCTTCTAACTGATTTCTTTCCACTTCTTACTACACACTGCTCACAGTACCTTCTTCTCAAAATTCCTCAATACTTTGTCAGTCCCTACTAAGAAACTACTTTAAAGCCAAAATCCAAACACCTTAGATGAGCCTTGAAGGATGGCATTTCTCCAGATTACTTTCTAAACCTTGTTTTTCCACCATCATTCTAACCCGTCCATCCCCTTTCCTTCCAGAGACCTTGGTCTGTGGTATTTCTCCTGGTCTAAATGCTCTTCACTTCTATCTGTGCGTATCCAAAACCTGTTCAGTCTTCATCAAAGCCTTCCTTGAATGCCACAGGAAATAACCTCTCCTGCCTTTGAATCCCTGTAAGAACTCCAACAATCTTACTACTTTTATTGGTATATTGCTTACTTCCCCTGAGGAAAGACTCTCTTATCTACTTCGTCAGTGACACTCAGAGTACCTGCCACAGACAAGGCATTCAGTAAAATCATCCTGAATGAACTGTTTGTAGTCATTAAGACTTCCGCTACACAAGTCTGAACACCAGGATGTTTTACACAGTACATGAAGCACATATACCTGGAGTATACACACCATGAAAGATGAGGCTACATTTACCTATAGAAACTTATGGCAGGAACATAATGATTTATTTTTACTTCCTTTGATTTAATCTCAATCCTTTGCCTATATCTCAATCCTTTGCCTATAAGAAAAAGAACACAGAATTTTCAAGTCCCATCTTCTGGATTTCTTACAAATCTATTTTTGGAGTTATTTTTCCTATATTCACTTTTCTATAACCATGGAAACCAAGCTGAAATTAGTGTTGTTAGGATCTTTAAAAATACAACTCTATTCAGCAAGCCTTCAAGTGTTCAAAAAGTCCTTTCTCTGCATGGAGAACGGAAATCAGCGTAAAGTTGTATAAAAATATATCACCCCACCCACATAAAAACCATTCATCAAAGTTTAATCAACAGATTGCAAATTGAGCAAAGAAAGAGTTCTTTTCTTTTTATTCATCTTTTATAATGCTATTATGGCTGCAGTTTCACTACGACATACCTGTGCAGTTTGTAAACAGTTTTCCTCACCTCCATAGACTGTAGTAGACATGTAAACGTGAAAAATCATTTCTATCACATGTGGTCTGCTCACATCTATGATCAACATCCTAATATTCAACACTGAAAATACATCTTCAAAACTACTGAGTTGAGAACACCAAGTGGAAGAATAAGTCTTTATTTGAGATGTAACTCTATATTACTTGTTAGGTGGGTAATAAGTGAAGCAAGTTCTAATTTCAGAACATAAGGCTAAAATCAATGAGACAAAATTTCAATTCAAATTTCTTAGGAGAAAGCTAGAGAACTACATGCATCTTAATAAACTTAAGAGTCAATTTTTCCTTCCAGAACAGGAAAAGGACACTGTTTCCTCAGGGGAGTATCAGAAGAAGGAACTGGTGTGCTAATCCTTAAACACCAGAACCACCCTCAGCTGAACAAGAGCTTCCCAGCATGAAGAATAAATGGAAATAAGATTAAATGACAGAACAGCAGAATCACAGTTTCATCTAGTAGGTGCTCACTCCAGAATACACACTTGTTGGGAAACAAAGCTTCATGAGTATTTTCACATTTCTATATGGTCAGAACATTTTGAACAAAGAGACTTCAGCACTGAGGTTAAAGAAAGACTGAACGGGAATCCCGAATGCCAGAGCTCTGGAGAAAGTCTCCTCTCTTCCCAAGTCCAGATGTTTGTAAAAGAGACATCTTTGCTGCTTCTCCCAGAGAGGGTGCGTTAACTTTCCAGAGCGGAGTCCCTCCCTCCACCTCCAAAAAGGCAAAGGGACAGAAGTACCAGCTTTCCTACGGAAACCCCAAGTTTCAAAATGTCAGAATCTGCCTCTCGTGATACAAAAACCCACGTCCACATGTGGTATACATCTGGTTCCCACTGCATCACCTCATGGGGAACTGAGGCAAAAAGAACCAACACGAGTTACACTGTGAGGTTATAAAAGGTCCGATTTCTGATGCAGAGACCTCACGTTTCTGTTACAGAGAGAGAGTAACCCTGACAAGCTGGCATGTTAGCCTCTAAGTAGAGAAACATCTCAGACTCTTCACAGTTTCAGACTCAACAGTATGACTTTTGTAAGCATATTCAGTCCAACTCCTGGAAGTGAACTGCATGTGTAATGTGACTCCAACATATCTATATATCAACCAGTTTCACACACCTAACTTCTAAACTGGACAATCTCAAATGAGATACAGTTAAAATCCAGGACTTGGTTGATGGCAGCACTGATAACTCACTATGTCAACTCTTCATTTCAAATCTTCCCCTCAAATGACAAAGATTTCCAGGCATAACAGGAGGTATTACTATGGAATATGCAGAAAAGTAGGGTTGAAATTTATGTTTTGGTTTGAGGGAGAAGACTTTCTGGTAGGGATAGAAATAGTAAAATTATCACAGCCTTTGTTTCAAATGGTTACATACAAATAATATAAACTTCTAAATAAGATAAATTTTAACTGGAAACATCTACAAGCTAATCTTGAAATTGAAAGTAGTATTAAGAAGATGGGGAAATAAGCATTTCACTGATTTACTTCATTTTTATCAATGTCTGAAAGTCTCACAGATAGGTACCAAAACTTCTTGCTGGTACATGTTTCTATAAACGTCAATGGCTAAATTTAGAAGAATTCTTAACCAGGAAGAAAACTCAATCTGTTTCCAAAATAGTCTACTGAAACTGTTAAATATTAGATCAGTATACCATAAAGAAAGCTGAGCACTGAAGAACTGATGCTTTTGAATTGTGGTGCTGGAGAAGACTCTTCAGAGTCCCTTGGGACTGCAAGGAGATCCAACCAGTCCATCCTAAAGGAAATCAGCCTTGAATGTTAATTGGAAGGACTGATGCTGAAGCTGAAGCTCCAATCTTTTGGCCACCTAATGCAAAGAACTGACTCTCTGGAAAAGACCCTGATGCTGGGAAAAACCAAAGGCAGAAGGAGAAAGGGCCGACAGAGGATGAGATGGTTGGATGGCATCACCAACTCAATGGACATGAGTTTAAGCAAGTTCCGGGAGATGATGATGGACAGGGAAGCTTGGCGTGCTGCACTCCATGGGGTCACAAAGAGGCAGACACAACTGAGCGACTGAGCTGATACTGAAATACTGAAACTGAAAATGTGGAATCCATATATATGATCCTCAATGTTACTATTCTATAGGGTAAAATACAATGATGTGTTTTCTCTGGTTTCCTTTATTTTTAAACCATAAACCTTATAAATACATTACAATTTCAATATTCTAACCTATAGGTTTAATTTTATCTGAAAATGGAGCTAAATTTTTAAATCAACTAAAATTATAGAAAATGCATCTGTTATTATATAAGGCTAGTTTTTATATTAAAAGAAATATCACATCTAAATAAACTGATTACTAGATCACCAAGAATATAATCAGTACAGTCTTTCTTGTGAGGGGTAGTTTATCACAAAATTCCTTATAGTTGCAACGCTTCCTATTTGCAAAGATTTTCTTTATCCACTGCCTCAATCCTGATACCACTACCCTCAGGTCATCAGGAAAGTATTTCTTTCTACATTTCATAGATTATGGCCTGATTCACCAAAGTTCATTCCTTACAACATTTGCCATTCTCCAAAGTTCTTTAACCTTTATTAATTTCACCTCACTTAACTATCACAGTACTCTGATATTTTTGAAAATGTGTTTATCACTATTTCACAAAAAGGAAACCGGCCCAGAGAAGTTAAAGAACTTACTTAACAGCACACAGGGTACACCGCACTATTAACAATCACACTTTTTTACCTTCAAATACACTGAAGGTGTCGGCTATTTCAAAATTCTGGTTCATTCCTGCTTAAGACAGTAGTTTTGTCAGTGTATCCTTTTCTAGTACTTTCACAAAAGAATGTTCAGAATAGCTCTACAGCCTTGATTCAAACACAGACCCCCACCACTTAGCAGCTGTGACCTTAGGTAAGTTCTTACACTCCTTCTACCTCTGGTTCCTCAACTGAAACTGTTTTGAAGAGTCAATAACATTACAGTGCTACAGTGCTGTTACGGGACTGACTGCAGAAACAACATACAAAAGTACTTAGTATAACTTAGTACACTTAGTATCACATCTGGTTCACAGAAAGCATTCAATAAATACTGGCTAGTATTTTTTTATTATAATCCCAATTATTTCATTTAAATAAAAATTCAGGGCCTTTTTGTTTATATTTTATATTTTTACTTCTCAACATTTCTACAGTTGGATCAAACTCTATGACCTTTCCCCACATTCTCAGTATCAAGGCAAGAACGTGTCTGCTGATACAAATGAGTCTGCTGACAGAAAGTGTTAACTGAAAAAAAATGCACAACCTAATTTTAAGAATGACACCACAGTAGCATTTCTGAATCCCATGCATAGCAGCTTTAGCAGAGAACCCTCAGGAGACAAGTATTAAATTCATACTTTTTCTGTGCTGTATTTCAGTCAAAATCTGAGCTCTTGCATTCGGGTTAATTTAACTTAATCCTTTATATGAAATCCAATAAAAAGAAACATTAATTTACAGGTTCACAATTTCATGCGCAGAGGTGCCTGGCAGGTTGCAGTCTATGGGGTCACAAAGACACAAGACAGGACAGAGTGACTAACACTTTCAGATAACTGAATGCCGCTAAGTCGCTTCAGTCGTGTCTGACTCTGTGCGAGCCCATAGACGGCAGTCCACCAGGCTCCTCCGTCCATGGGATTTTCCAGGCAAGAGTGCTCGAGTGGGGTGCCATCGCCTTCTCCAGATAACTGAATAAGAGAATGAAAACCACACATATCCTGTACACTAGATGGCGCTGTCACACCAAGCACAGCAGAGCCTAATGCCTCAACAGCTTAAAGCTGAATAAACTGTATCTACACGTGGCAAGAGATGCTTTTCCTTCTTACTGAAAAACAGCTTGTGAATGTGAATAAATCTTTTTTGTTTTTTGGACAAAGGACTTGATCCACAAAGAGAAGTGCAATAAAGATAATAAATTTACAGAATTTAAAATGACATGCAGTTTTAATTAATAAATAATAAGCTCTTTCTGGGAGAAGGCAATGGCACCCCACTCCAGTACTTTTGCCTAGAAAATCCCATGGACGGAAGAGCCTGGCAGGCTGCAGTCCATGGGGTCGCTAGAGTTGGACATGACTGAGCAATGTCACTTTCACTTTTCACTTTCATGCATTGGAGAAGGAACTGGCAACCCACTCCAGTGTTCTTGCCTGGAGAATCCCAGGGACGGTGGAGCCTGGTGGGTTGCTGTCTACGGGGTCACACAGAGTTGGACACGACTGAGGCGACTTAGCAGCAGCAGCAGTAGCAGCAAGCTCTTTCTAGTAAGTATTGTTTATCTTGTTTTTTCTGGTTTCAATTTCTCTAAACAAAATTTAAAACTTAAATGTCGAATTCTGTAGAATTTTCTCTCAGGGAGAAAAATGTCCAAACTCAAATGCACTTATTAAAAAACAGTGGCCAAAAACAAATGAAGTATCAAGAATATCTATAAAATTTTATTTATCTAAGGAAAAAAGTTTGCTTAGGATTTAAGTTAATAATAGGGAGAGAGAAATGAAGGAAGGGAGAAGACAAAAAGTCTCAAGTTGATGAATAAAATTCCAAGTTGGTTTCTTGATAAGACCAAGCGTTAAGAATATCTGTACACAATAACTTACACCCGCAAATATGAAGACCTACATTAAATGGACCCTTTTCTATGAAAATATAGAAGATAAAAACCGACCTAAGGAGACACTGATTAGACCTAAAAAGAAACCAATCAACAAAACCAGACCAATAATCTAGACTAGACCAATAATCAAATTATATCGATAAGCTGAAATGGTACAGATTAAGTCTCCTGGAAACCAAACAGGAAAATTCTAAATTTTCAATGAACAGGTAATTCCCATGTCTACAAATTATCTCAAGACATTTATTTTTAAAAGGTCATGGGGCGGTGAAGTTCTCTAACTCAGGTTAGTGAACAAGTACAATATACAGACTAACATCGTTAATGAACACAGATATAAAAATCATAAAATCCTGACTGAGTAAAAAAGGGAATTTATTTTTAAAATATACAGCCTGGAAGTAGGGTTGTGTTCCAGGAATACAGATGTTTCAGCAACCTATTTCTGTGACTAGAGTAATGATTCTAATTTTTAAAAAACAGCTTCTTCCTGCTCCATGTGAAAGTGGACTAAACTAAGAACATGATGTGGTACAGCCTCTTCTGCCTGTGTCACTACATCCTTTTGCTTCTTCACTCTGTCACATCCCCAGCTCATTTAAGACAGAGCTCACAGTGCATCTCAGCTAGAGGGAACATTAGCTGTCATCTAGTTATTCTAGAGTATCCAGGAACCGTACTTCCTTTTCAGAATTAAGGTAAACAAGACCAAGCATAACTAATAATCTCCACTGAGGGCAAGACTGTATGGCACAATGAGTGCCACACCCATTCCACCCCACACCAGTATCCTTTTACTCCTCAACAGGACAATGCCATCTTACACCACATATTACAACTGAAGACAGTGAACTGATTCTTGAACTGGAAAGCCAGAGATAGGCTAAAGTGAAAGTCGCTCAGTTGTGTCAGACTCCTTGCGATCCCAAGGACTTCACAGTCCATGGAATTCTCCAGGCCAGAGTTTTGGAGTGGGTAGCCCTTTCCCCTCTCCTGGGGATATTCCCAACCCAAGGATCGAACCCAAGTCTCCCATACTGCAGGCGGATTCTTAACCGGCTGAGCCACAAGGGTAGCCGGAGAATACTGGAGTGGGTAGCCTATCCCTTCTCCAGAGAATCATCTGACCCAGGAATCAAACCGGGGTCTCCTGCATTGCAGGCGGATTCTTTACCAACTGAGCTATGAGGTAAGCCCTAAGGTCTGCTAGAATTGAGCTGAAACAGGATTTGAGCATAGCCGTGCAATCTAAAGCATTTGTTGTTGTTGTTCAGTCACTTAGTCATGTCCAACTCTCTGCAACCCCATGGACTGCAGCATGCCAGACTTCCCTGTCCTTCACCATCTCCCGGAGTTTGTTCAAACTCATGTCCATTGAGTCGATTATGCCATCTAAGCATCTCATCCTCTGTCGTCCCTTTCTCCTCCTGCCCTCAATCTTTCCCAGCATCAGGGCCTTTTCCAATGAGTCAGCTCCTCACATCTGGTGCCCAAAGTACTGGAGCTTAAGCTTTAGCATCAGTCCTTCCAATGAATATTTAGGACTGATTTCCTTTAGGACTGACTGGTTTGA
Organism: Bos javanicus; assembly: GCF_032452875.1. Classification (NCBI taxonomy): domain Eukaryota; kingdom Metazoa; phylum Chordata; class Mammalia; order Artiodactyla; family Bovidae; genus Bos; species Bos javanicus. Next base: position 32,822,812 of record NC_083896.1, read on the forward strand.
TCTCCCTGCTGTCCAAGGGACTCTCAAGAGTCTTCTCCAACACCATAGTTTGAAAGCATCAATTTTTCAGCACTCAGCCTTGTTTATGATCCAATGATATTACTGGTCCAAATTAATCTTTACATCTAAATTATTTTATAAGCAATTGTGTCTTTCCATCTAAATAAAGTTGAGAATCAGAATTTATAACATATAGGATTAAGAATAATTATTTTTATTTTATAAATCAAAGCCTTAAAGTTAAATACTATCAGATTTTAAATATTTAGGGGACAGTGATATTTTCTAGTATACAATGGCCTATTGCAACTACAAATTCTCACTATCTGAGGAAGAAAAAGAGATATTAATATGAAAATAAGAAATCTGTAAGTCTAAAAGAAATTGAACAAATCAGAATTTTAAAAAAAAGGTATGCAACTGCAGAATGTCCTACCATTGGGACATATTAATAGACAACAACTGAGTCAGTCATCTGACAGGATGAATATTTGTTAGGATAAACCAGAGGTGCCAAGTCCAAGGTTCATCACCTCTTCCAGACTCATTTTACTAAGTTTTCCCACTTACTTTCTCCTCAGAACATACTGTCAATCCCATGTTAAAAGTAAGTAAGGACTCTGAGAAGGAGGATTCTGGGAAGATGGTGGAGTAGGAAGCACCAGGAATTTTCCAGATTCTGGCAGAATCTGATACAATTATTCTGTAACTCTGGAGTCCACTGGAGGCTTGGGACTTCCAGGGGAAGGCTTGGAGGATAAACTGTGGTGAATCGTGGTCCATCTACCTCTCAGCACAGCAGCAGCTGCCCAGTACATGCCACATACACTCAAGGAGCAGCCTGCACGCAGCTTGTGAGAACCAGGGTGCAGAAGGACCCCATCCCACAAAAGAGAAGGATCCATGCTCTGAAAACTGCTGCTCCAGAGAGCAGAGGTGCCAACAGGCAGATAGTCACTGTTATTACATATTGTTGGAAAACCCTCCCCCACTGCCTGAAGCCACTTCCACAGAATTTTAAAGGCCAGTGCTCCTTTCCCTTCTTAATTTTTCTTTTCCCCTTTTGGGGAGCCAGACACAGACTAGGACATTCTAAAGCGATCGCATATGTGGGGGAAATCAGGAAGTGACCACACACAGGTCCATGGGGAAGTGAAGACTCAGGAAATACCTGAGGAGACCTTAAGTTTAAACATCAGGCTAGTCCTTGGCACACAGTGACCAACAAGTTTTAAAAAATAATAATAAACAAAAACAGAGAACCTTAGGGAAAAGGGAAAATCAGATTTCCAGAGTTGCCACGTTACTACTTGCATGTGACTCAGTTCAGTTCAGTAACTCAGTCACTTTGCAACCCCATGGACTGCAGCACGCCAGGCCTTCCTGTCCATCACCAACTCCTAGAGTTTACTCAAACTCATGTCCATTGAGTCAGTGTTGCCATCCAACCATCTCATCATCTGTCATCCCCTTCTCCTCCTGCCTTCAATCTTTCCCAGCATCAGGATCTTTTCAAATGAGTCAGTTCTTCACATCAGGTGGCCAAAGTACTGGAGTTTCAGCTTCAGCAAAAGTCCTTCCAATGAATATTCAGGACTTACTTCCTTTAGGATAGACTGGATGGTATGTGACTAGCTGCTTCTTTCTTGCTACTTTTAAGATTCAAATGTCCAAATCAACAAAAAACCACAAGGTACACAAAGAAACAGAAACTATGGCTAGTTCAAAGCAAAAAAATAAATCAACAGAAACAATCTGCAAAAAAAAAGATAGTGGATCTATTAGGAAAAGACTTTATGCCAATCGCCTTAAAGATGCTCTCCAAAACCAAAGGACAATGTGGGAAAAGTAAAGAAAATGACATATGAACAAAATGGAAATATCAACAAAATGGAAATACCAACAAAAAGAAGTTTCTAAAAAGAAATTCTATACCTGAAAGCACAATAACCAGTGAATATTCACAAAAGAGACTTAAGTGCAAATGTGAGTAACTAGAGAAAGAATCAGTAAACCTGAAGATAAGGTTTACTCAATGGAAATTTCTGATTCTGAGGCACAGGGGGAAAAAAAGGGTGAAGAAAAGTGAATAGAGCCTAAGGGACTTGTGGGAGTCTCAGAATGAAACAGACAAAGGGTAGACAGAATATTTGAATACTCGCTGAATACTTACCAAACTTTATTGATGATACAAATATAAATAGCCAAGAATCCCAACAAACTCCAAGATGAACTTCAAGAAACCCATACAAGACATATTATAACCAAACTTCCAAATGCCAAATACAATGAGAGAGTCTTAAAAGTCGCAAGCGAGAAGCAACTAGTCACATATGAGGAATCTTCAGTGAGGTTACTAGATTTCTTATCAAAAACTTTGGAGGCCAGAAGGCAGTGGGCCAACAAATTCAAATTTCTGAAAGAATAAAATTGTCAACCAAGAATACTATAACCAGCAAAGCACCCATCAAAAGTGAGACATAAAATAAGACATTCCCAAATAAACAAAAGCTGAAGAAGTTCACTAACATCAGGCATATTTTGCAAGAAATTCTCAAGGGAGTCCTGCAGGTTGCAACGAAAAGACACTTGATAAGAATTAGAAAACATACAAACAAATAAAGACCCCAGTAAAGGTAAAAACTCGGGCAACCATAAAAGCTGGGATTGTGTAACAACACTTTATCGTCAGTTTTTGTTTTCTACATGACTTAAGAAACTGATACTTTTTCAAAATTATAAGTCTAAAAGTGAGTACTGGAGATTTAGTCTGTAACCCTACATTTTGTTTTCTACATAATTTAAGAGACTATTCAAAAGAATTGTTAGTTTATGTTTTAGAGCATACAATATAAAAAGATGTAATTGTATGATATCAACAACTGAAAGGTGTGAGGATCAAGCTGTAAAGGAGCAGAACTTGTGTATGTCACGGAAGTTAAGCTGGTAAAATTAGTGCCATAGCTTTTGGATGTTAAATGTAATCCCCACGGTAACCACAAAGAAAACATCTATAGATAGATACAAAAGGAAATGAGAAAGGAATTTAAATATTTCACTACCAAAATATTAACTAAAAGCAAGATAGGACTAATACAGAAAATAAGGGTCAAGAAATCTATAATATATATAGAAAAAATAGCAAAATGACAAATAATTCTTTCTGATCAGTAATTACTATGGATGAAATGGATTAAACTTGACTACCAAAAGACAAAGATGGACACAATGATTAAAAAAATACATGATCCAAATATAATGCTGTCTATAAGAAGACTCACTTTAAATTAAAAGCACAATAGGCTATTATGTAAAGAATTTCTAAAACCCAACGACCAAAAAAACTACACAACTCAATTCAAAAATGCAGAAGAAGTGAAGTCGCTCAGTCATGTCCGACTCTTTTCGACCCCATGGACTGTAGCCTATCAGGCTCTTCCGTCCATGGGATTTTCCAAGCAAGAGTGCTGGAGTGGATTGCCATTTCCTTCTCCAGGGGATCTTCCCAACCCAGGAATCAAACCCAGGTCTCCCGCATTGCAGGCAGACGCTTTATCGTCTGAGCCACCAGGGAAGCTCTTGACTATTCAAAAATGCAGAAAGGATTTCTAAATATTTCTCCAAAGACGATTTGAAATTATCAAATGACAATAAGTATATGAAAAGATGATGAACATTACTAATCATTAGGGAAATGAAAGTTTTACTATATTCATTGGTTTGACAAAAATGTTCAAAGATATCATATGTGCCTTAGTCCAGAAACCTTGTCTCTTAACAGTGTTTGAGTCTAAGTATCCAAGACCCATGCTCTCTTTACTATTAGATACAAAGTCATTCGTGTCTTTAGTCAGAAGGAAGAACTAGGAATCAAGGGGGTGGAAAATGGGAGTGGCACCACTCAAGTGTTACTCTTAGTGACTCACTAGCAAAATTGGTGCTTCCTGTCATCACAACTATAATGCTCTGCTGGCCTAGAGGTCTTAGTTCCAAAGGGAGGAATGTTTCCACTAGAAGATACAGAACTGGAAGTTAAGACTGTTGTTGAGCTCCTCTGGGTTCCTTATACCTTTAAATCAACAAGCAAAGAAGGGAATTATGCTGTTGGCTGGTACAACTGATCCTCACTATGGGGGAAACTGGTCAACTGTACTGTGATGGAAGTAACGCAGAGTAGTCTGACTGTATGGGACCCCCCAGGGTATCTCTTAGTATCACCATACCCCATCATAAACTCAATGGAAAATAACAAGAACCCAATTCAGGCAGGACTATTAATGGCCAGACCCAGAATGAAGATTTGGGTCATCTTACCAGGTAAAGAACCACAATCAGCTGAAGTTCTTGCTGAGGAAAATATAGAATGAGTAGTGGATGAAGGCAACTGTAACACCACCATTCACAGAACCAAGAACTATACTTGTCAAGAGTGCTTACCCCTTATTTTACTATGAATATATTTGTGTGCAGTGTGTTTACACGCATGCAGGCATACATGCACAAGAAGCAAATACTTGCGTTTTCTTCCCCCTCTTATTGCCTTATATGATGTAAGATGTATATCATGGTATTTAAGTATTTTTAACTTTACATCATAGTATTTTAGTTATGGGTTATCAAGAAGCGCAAACACTACCCAAGGACTTTGCATCCTTCTCTAGGAAAAGGGTTAGTGGTTTCAGTTGTACAAAAAATAGCTAATCATGCTAGACAGAAATATGACCTTATTATTGTTTTTTTTTGGTGATAAGTGTGGTTTAAGGACTGCCAAGCTGAAAGGGGTAGACTGTGATAGTTAATTTTATGTGTCAACTTTTCGCCAAACATTATACCAAATGTTACTGCTGGTTTTTAGATGACATTAACATTTAATTCAGTTGACTTTGAATAAAGTAGATTACCCTTCATAATGGAAAGGGAGAGGGGAAGGAGAAAAGATTACCCTTCAGTCAGTTGCAAGTCTTAACAGAAAAGAAGACTGACCTCCCATGAAGTAGAGGGAACTCTGACAGCAGAGCACCCTAGCTCTAACTGCAATAGCAGCTCTGCCCCTGGTCTTTAGCCTCCTCTGGAGAGTCTGGACTCATGAAGTCTCTACAACCACATGAGCCAACCCTTAAAACCTCTCTCTCTCTCCTTACACATATTCACACACACACACAATCCTTACACATATTCACACACACACACAATCCTTACACATACACACACACAATCCTTGCACATATTCACACACACACAATCCTTACACATATTCACATACACACACAATCCTTACACATATTCACACACACACACAATCCTTACACATATTCACACACACACACAATCCTTACACATATTCACACACACACAATCCTTGCACATATTCACACACACACACAATCCTTGCACATATTCACACACACACACAATCCTTACACATATTCACACACACACACAATTTTGCTGTTTCACTACAGAACTCTGACTAATACAGCTGGTCATATTTTAAAATAAGGTTGTACTCTTTTTTAAAAGGCTGGTGGGTACCACAGTGCTAAAATATTGAAATACTGTCTCACCAATGACCCATGCTACTATAAGGACAGTTCCCTGCACAGGGGAAGGGCATCAAGGCTCGGCCCCAGTGCTAGAGTTTATGTCCACTGGCTGGTTGTCACACTAGGGGTTCTAAATTATTAACACTGCTCCTTTTACACTATATATATATAACAATTACAAGTAACTTGAATGTTAAAGTCAAAACTATGAAACCTTTAAGAAAAAAAATTAGGAAAATATCTTCATCACTTCAGAGTAGGGACGATCATCTGAAATATGACAGGGAAACCACAAGTTGGAAGATTTATACAAATACACAATTACATAAAATAAAGAATAAAATAATCTACATACTAAAAGCAGAATAAAATTAAAAAAACAGGCCACAGTGTGAGAGAAAGTATTTTCAGTTCACATACAAAAACAACAAAGGACTAGAGGCAACATGAAGACTACCATCCAAACTATGTGAAGCATTTCCCTGAATGAATAAGAAAAATATAAGCAAATCTGTAACAGACAACAAGCAAAAGGCTGATCTAGAGTTTAAAAAACTAGGACTCTCAAATGCACAGTAAACATTTGAAAAGATGAGCAACTGTATCAGAAACTAGGAGACAGCTAATTAAAATGCAGTGAGAACCTCAGACATGCAGATGACACCACCTTTATGGCAGAAAGTGAAGAGGAACTAAAAAGCCTCTTGATGAAAGTGAAAGTGGAGAGTGGAAAAGTTGACTTAAAGCTCAACATTCAGAAAACGAAGATCATGGCATCCGGTCCCATCACTTCATGGGAAATAGATGAGGAAACAGTGGAAACAGTGTCCGACTTTATTTTTTGGGCTCCAAAATCACTGCAGATGGTGACTGCGGCCATGAAATTAAAAGATGCTTACTCCTTGGAAGGAAAGTTATGACCAACCTAGATAGCATATTCAAAAGCAGAGACATTACTTTGCCAACAAAGGTCCATCTGGTCAAGGCTATGGTTTTTCCTGTGGTCATGTATGGATGTGAGAGTTGGACTGTGAAGAAGGCTGAGCGCCAAAGAATTGATGCTTTTGATCTGTGGTGTTGGAGAAGACTCTTGAGAGTCCCTTGGACTGCAAAGAGATCCAACCAGGCCATTCTGAAGGAGATCAGCCCTGGGATTTCTTTGGAAGGAATGATGCTAAAGCTGAAACTCCAGTACTTTGGCCACCTCATGTGAAGAGCTGACTCATTGGAAAAGACTCTGATGCTGGGAGGGATTGGGAGCAAGAGGAGAAGGGGTCGACAGAGGATGAGATGGCTGGATGGCATCACTGACTCGATGGATGTGAGACTGAGTGAACTCCAGGAGTTGGTGATGGACAGGGAGGCCTGGCGTGCTGCGATTCATGGGGTCGCAAAGAGTCGGACACGACTGAGCGACTGAACTGACTGACTGACTGAGAGAGAAACACGTCCTTATCAGACTGGTAAAAATTAACAAGTATCAAACAACCAAGAATGTGGGAAGAATGTGGGACAACTACTGTTTACTGCTTATGGAAGTATACATTTGTAAACCACTTTAAAAAGTAGTTTGGCATTTGTACATCAGGTTTCATGCAAAACAAAGTTCACGGAGATGCTGTTTAAGCTTAAAGCCAAAAACTGACAATGACCCAAATTTCAGACAAATGAAAGAATTAGTAAATTACTTGTGACATATGCACACTATGAATTAGTACACAGCTCCGAACAAACTGAACAAACTATATCTATATACATCCACAGGAATAAATTTCCCAATGTTAAATGAAAGAAGCAAGAAAGAATACATTCAATAATGAAGCGCACCCTGGTTTGATGGGTGGGCTACCCACCCACCCCCAGTGACCCCTGACCCTTCTTACCCTGCTCTACTCTTTTGACAATAGCGCTTATGTTCTTGGACATCTTCTGCGCTCCTTAAGAATGGGTCTTTGATTTTGGTTGCTGTTGTTCACTAGCACAGCCAAAGCACCTAAAACAGTGCCTCATACAGAGTACTTGCTCAATAAATATTTGCTGAACAAATTAGAATAATTCCAATTATATAAAGCTCAAAAGCAAGTAAAGCTAAAGACCATATTGATTAGGAATGCATACAGACAGTAAAACTATTTAAAAGATGTAAGGTAATAAATACCACAAAAGTAATGATATAAGTAACCATGGGGTAGGGAAGACAAATGCAACAACAAGAGGGACACAAGAAATTTCTCTCTTAACCTAGACTGTAAAATGTACATAAATATGCATATAATACATATGTATAAATGTATGTGTTTTATATACATGGCTACACGTAATATACTTCACAATAAGAAAAACACTGAAAAAAAATTCCATTAGCACTTCTCTCCCTAATCCTACTCTGCCTTCACCCTGACTCTGATTTATCCATCACCACTACGACCCTATCCAGGAATCAGGTAAGAACTAAAACAGTTCATGCTGCAGAACGGTCTAGGAATCTGATAGAAATTCTGAAACGTATACTGATTGGATTATACTGTTTCTTGAAATACTACTTGAAATAGGATTCATCACATGTCAAATATTGGTCAACAGAAAAGAATAGAAATTTTCACATCAACCAACAAGACATCAATAGGAAAAACTACTTCTCGGTGTCACCTATCAGATACACAGATATAGACATAAATACGCCTCGCTTCAGTATGTAGGAAATATCTCAAATATACCTGTATGCTGCCAAACTCAACGTTCTCATAATGGAAATGTGCGCATTCAGCCATCTTCGGAAAGTGACCTTTAGTGAAGGGCAACCTGCAGTACATGAAATACATGAGAGACAAGATCCTGGAACAGTTAAAATTACTAAGCCTGAGGAGGAAATAAAACAGGTTTAAGAGCCCATGCAACAAGCAAAACGTTTAATAAGCACATGCGCATGAGCACATATATCCACTCAAACCTTTTCAGAAACACAGAGTCAAATGGAAATTACATTCAGTGCACAGGTCAAAACCAAAACAAAAAAATAAATAAATAAAAAGCATTGCTACAGTACTCTCCTGATTCTGACCCATGTCAATGGCCCTAGAAAAACTCTGCTTTCGGTAAATGTCACGGAGACTGTGAACAGCCTGCTCTAAGCAGAAGCAGCATTCCCACCACAAAACACAAAACCAGCCTTTACCTGTGAATGTTGTCACAGCCCATCAGTCCTGGATTGGTGGGTCTGGATGCAGAATGAAAATTTTATCCTTGTCTTTCCTCCACTTAGGATAAAAACATAGCTATCTAACCCTTTACCAGGTGAAAAGATGCTTTTTCTCTCTAAAACTGAAATGGACATCCTCAGATATTTCACTTCAGAGTCAAACACTGGCATCCATGTCAGGCTTTTTCAAATGCAGAGCTGAGAAACAGCAATATCCTAACTCAAAATACCAAAACTGACTTTTCTAAATGACTGAGAGCTTGTATTAAAGGTACCAACAAAGATATACTTGGATTGTTACTATTGAACAAACGCAACCTAACAGAAAATGACATGAAAGTTATTCCAAGAACAAAATTCAAGTATATTTTTAGATATGTAATCTTCAGACCTGTTCTACTAACAGCTGAGTTATAACTGTATTATTCAATGTATGGACAGTAAGAGCTCATTTAGTAAGAAATCTGGATAAAAGTTTTAGGAGAACTAAAGAACTGGTTTTCATTTATTGGAACTCACTTAAAACTCACTGTAATATTATACTTACTTTTTCACATGTTTAACCTTCATACTGGCTGTACTGCCACATGTCTTAAGACTAAGGTCTCCAGGAATTTCTGGAACATCTGCTCCTCTGGCCTTAAAAAAACAAAGACAAAAGATTTATGACCATTCCTTTATTATGAATACATTTTAAAAAGCAGATTATAGCTCATTTTAATGGTCCTAACTCCATACCAAAAGAAATGCATACTGATTTAATAATCTCTTAAAATTATAACTTACTTGACTTTTAATTGCTAAGAACAAGGAAAAATAGTCACCTAAAAATATTTAACCTTACTGTAAAAGGAATAATTTTCTGTCAAACTAAGAATTTTCATTCTCTTATAATCACATTTTGAGATCAGTTATTGCATCATGTGCCTCAGCACAAACTAAATTCTCCCCCCAAAGCTACTGGAACAAAATAACCCTGGTTATGATGATTAATAAAAATTTAAGTGACAATGTGAACATAATTAGGAGATCACAACATACATTTTTCACACTAATATTTGAAAGTTCCATCTATGTAATACCTCCAAACTACCCTTAGTCTGCTAGTTTTCTTAGTGGTTTTTTAATTTTAGTGATACATTCAGCTGCATCATTTTAACAACAGAAACTGGAAAATCAAAAGATTCTTCACACTCCAGAGAAAGCAAACAGCAAATCCAAATATCTATCTTAAAAAAACAAACTTATGCTATACAATCTATGACTTGTCACAGAAAAAAAACTGCTATCAGTTCAGTTCAGTCGCTCAGTTGTGTCCGACTCTTTGCGACCCCATGAATCGCAGCACTCCAGGCTTCCCTGTCCATCACCAACTCCCGGAGTTCACTCAGACTCACGTCCATCCAGTCAGTGATGCCATCCAGCCATCTCATCCTTTGTCGTCCCCTTCTCCTCCTGCCCCCAATCCCTCCCAGCATCAGAGTCTTTTCCAATGAGTCAACTCTTGGCATGAAGTGGCCAAAGTACTGGAGTTTCAGCCTTAGCATCATTCCTTCCAAAGAAATCCCAGGGCCGATCTCCTTCAGAATGGACTGGTTGGATCTCCTTGCAGTCCAAGGGACTCTCAAGAGTCTTCTCCAACACCACAGTTCACAAAGCATCAATTCTTCGGCGCTCAGCCTTCTTCACAGTCCAACTCTCACATCCATACATGACCACTGGAAAAACCATAGCCTGGACTAGATGGACCTTTGTTGGCAAAGTAATGTCTCTGCTTTTCAATATGCTAGGTTGGTCATAACTTTTCTTCCAAGGAGTAAGCATCTTTTAATTTCATGGCCGCAGTCACCATCTGCAGTGATTTTGGAGCCCCAAAAACGAAGTCTGACACTGTTTCCACTGTCTCCCCATCTATTTCCCATGAAGTGATGGGACCGGATGCCATGATCTTCGTTTTCTGAATGTTGAGCTTTAAGCCAACTTTTTCACTCTCCACTTTCACTTTAATCAAGAGGCTTTTGAGTTCCTTTTCACTTTCTGCCATAAGGGTGGTGTCATCTGCGTATCTGCTATAGCCAATGTCAAATAATGCAGTAGGGAAGAATAATGTGGATTGAGTATTTTAAATGAGTTAAGAGGGGATTCCCAAAGAAGGTAAATACACACAATAGACTACTACTTAACCTTTAAAAAGAACAAAACCTTTCCATCTGCAACAACTTAGATGGACCTTGAGGGCATTATGCTAAGTCAAGTCAAGTCAGAAAAAGACAAATACTCTGGTTTCATCTACATGTGGAATCTAAAATCAAATCAATACAAAACCAAACCAAGCTCATAGACACAGAGAACAGACTGGTGGTTGCCAGAGGTGGGAATGGGGAGAGAGAGGTGAAAAAGGTGAAGAGGTCAAAAGATATAAACTTCTGGCAATAAAACAAAAAAGTCATGGGAACTTAATGCACAGCACAGTAGCTAAAATTCATAACACTGTCTTGGACATCTGAAAATTGCTAAGAGAGTAGATCTTAACAGTATTCATCACAAGAGAAAAAAAAGAAAAAAGATTTGTTAACTATGTATGGTTACAGAGGTGAATCAGACTTATTGTTGTGATCTTTCACAATGCATACAAATATCAAATCATCAGACTTATTGTTGTGATCTTTCAGTGTATACAAATATCAAATCATACTCGTGTCCACCTGAAACTAATATAGTGTTACACTTCAATTTTATATCTCAATAAAATAAAAAAGGGAGGAGATTCATAACATGATCTCAACTTTTAAAAATGTTTCTTATTTTAAAAAAACTAGCCAAGACAGATTAAATGTTCAAATCCATGACTTTTGAAAAATATGAGGTAACAACGTATGAACTTACAAGAATTAACACTGGATATAAAAACACCATCAGGAACAACGGGACCCATTTTGTCCAAGGCTTTTGTCCTTACTATGGTTAAACTTGCTATAGATAACAACAGTTAAACTTCCTTAGTTTATTTATAAGGGTTGATGTTTCATCATGAATTGTTCACAGAGTCTTCTTATTCTGTCCTACAGGTTTTCCAAAGGGAAAAAATGTCATTATATTCTTTAGTAATGAAATAGAACTCATTCCATCCTGCAATTACATTATGGATTCATTGAACCTTTTCATAAATCTAATATAGGATCTCAGTTTTATTTTTCCTCTATCTTGAGAGAGAGTTCCTTCAAACTCCTAGGTATTATTTCATCAGTGCCTCTCATCATTCTTAATCCTACCACACTAGAAAAGTCTAAAATTTTAAAAATACAGCTTTTTTAAAAAAAATGAAAATAAAGGAAACACAGAGAAAAGGAGTTGGCAAATTTTCTCTTAAAGGGTCAGATGGTAAATATTTTAAGTTTATGGACCACACTGTCTCTCCCACAACTCAACTATTTTACAACACAGAAGCAGCCATGTGTAAATGACTTAATATAGATTCATGCTAAAAAAAAATTTACTTGCAAAAACAAGCAGCCAGTAAGTTGAATTTGTCAACCACCGACCTACGACATTGACGCAGTAGTGAAATAAATCATTACCTAGTTTTTATGTTATGTTGCCCAAATTGTTGCATCATCTTTAAAGAAGGTACTTTATGTGGTATACCTGAAATTCATATAACATTATAAATCAATTATACCTCAGTAGAAAAAAAAATACTTTAAAAGCTTGCTGACTTTGGCATTTTCTTTTCATTGAATATATGTAAGAATTCCATATATTCCACTTTTCATCCATAACAGAAAAGAGTAAACTGACAAAGATTTGTTACAATGATTAGACACGTTAAGTGTTGGATGTGAATAAACAGCAAGTGGCACGTGAGCTTCTAATAACGTGCGTGAAATTGACCATATGTATTAATATGACATCTCAGACTGATGATTATATCCATCTGTGAAAAAAAATGAGACCTCTAGTCAGTCATTCAACTGAAAGGACTTCATTATATAAAATTTTGCAACAACCTGGACAACATTCTTTCGACTTCTATGATATCTGTGCATCAAAATTCACTTGACGTAAAGAGGTCTGCTATGCTTAAATTCACATTAAAATTTCTAACATAATGGATTTACAACATTTGTTCTGTAAATTATTCATAAACTGACTCAAAATTTAAATATAAAGGAGTTTAAAAAAAAAAAGAATGCACTGGCCCAGGTTGGTAAATGGTGATAACTTTATTTGGCAGAATGAAAACTAAAATATTAACTGTCTTTTGCAAACAGGCTTTCTGTGCTAGATAGGCCATTGTCCCTAACACACATCCACGGATAAACTAAGGAAGCCTGCCGGGTCTATGATCCACACAGGCAGACATACTAGGGAGCACACACCTCTGCAACCACAACCACTAGACAGGAGGTAGAAACGTGACACAGAGGTAAAGTCACGGGCTCTCTAAATGGGCCTGACAGGAGGACTCTGCCTAAAAACACAAAATGGCAATAATTAGGCAAATGAACCAATGGTCCAAGAAGCATGAGTGGATTTGAGAAAATATTTTTGAACCAACAGTTCAACAAGTTGATTCAATCAATTGTTGAATCAACAGTTCAAACATACCTATAACCATGTATGTTTTGTCCAGCAATATTTTCCCATAGTCCAGAGATGTCCCAGGCATAAAAAGTGGTATCATTAATTCTTTTAAGAATCAGTAAACAAAATTAAAAGGAAAATATAGCACTATTCCTCAATTGTCTGATAAGCTAACATTTTCACCTACATATTATTCTTTGATGAAATAAATTTTCTTATACTTCTATTGAAAGTACCTAGCTTGAACCATTTTATTCTGTCACTCTAAATCAAAAGTTAAGAAATTTCTCCTTTAGAAAATACTCATTAAGAGGTGGATGAAACTGGAGCCTATTATATACAGTGAAATAAGCCAGAAAGAAAAACATCAATACAGTATACTAATTCATATATATGCAATTTAGAAAGATGGTAATGATAACCCTGTATGTGAGACAGCAAAAGAGACACAGATGTATAGAACAGTCTTTTGGACTCTGTGGGAGAGGGCGAGGGTGGGATGATATGGGAGAGTAGTATTGAAACATGTATAGTATCACATATGAAATCAATCGCCAGTCCAGGTTCGATGCATGATACAGGATGCTCAGGGCTGGTGCACTGGGATGACCTGGAGGGATGGTATGGGGAGGGAGATGGGAGGGGGGGTCAGGATGGGGAACACGTGTACACCCGTGGTGGATTCATGTTGATGTATGGCAAAACTAATACAATATTGTAAAGTAATTAGCCTCCAATTAAAATAAATAAATTTAAAAAAAAAAGAAAAGAAAATACTCATTAAGTACATTCATTCTTGGAAAACACAATTTTCCCAGTTTATCCATGTTATGCTATGCTATGCTATAATCATCACTTATTTATGCTTCCAAAACATAATTTATATCAACGTCACAGAAATAGTGCCACTCATCAACAGAAAATTAAAGAGACAACAGAGGCTATGGAACATACTACTTAATGAACATACCATGTTCATAAAAGCACCCACCATTTACAATTAAATTCCCTATGCATCTATCTCCGCAATAAACTGACTTCCTATAAGGCTGTAGAGTATACCACAAGTTAAACATAAGCCATAAAAGAAATCCTCACTGGTTTAAAAAAAAAAAAATACAATCTGGGAAAATAAAAAAAAGTGTCATCTGTAATAAGGAAAGTATTTGTTTCTCCACAGTCTGAACCAGTTAAACCACACAGATTAAAGGGCATCCATTTCAGGAAAACATAATTTGATACTGAAAACTTGAAAAAATAAGAACTGGCAATGTTTTATCCTGTCTCTTTCTATGCTCCCTAACCCAGAACACACACGAACAAACACCCACCCACACACAATCACACACATACACAGAGGAGTATTACTCATCCATAAATTTAAGAATGAAATCCTGCCATTTCAACAACATGAAGGGACTTTGTCCTCAAAGTGCTAAGTGAAATAAGTCAAAGACAAATACTCTCTTATATGTGGAATCAAAACAACAAAACAAAGAAACACAACGAAGCAGAGATAGATCACAGATAGCACATCCTGGTAGTCAGCAGAGGAGAGGAGGGCGGCAGCGTGCATGATAAAGTGGAGTGGATAAAGAGGTACCAACTTCCAGCTATAAAGTTAAGTTAGTCATGAGGACGTAATAGACAGCATGGCTGACTCAAGTTAGGGACTCTGTATGGTGACAGGTGTTAACTAGATTTATCCTGGTGTTCATTTTATAATGTATAAAGATATCAAATCACTGTGTTGAACACCTGAAACCAACAGAATACTGTAAGTCAATTATACATCAGTTAAGACAAAGTAGGCAATAGAAAAGGGAAAAGCCCACGGGTATTATTGAAAAGTCTAAGAAAAATGTACCAATGGTCTCACTTTTATTTTAAAAAAAAAGAAAAGAGAGAAATGGGAAAAAAAGAGAAAAGTGACAAAAACTCATTTTAATATTTGGGAAAGGATACAAAGAAGTAGGAAAATTCAGGATATTTTTCAAAGAGAAACAAATAGTTCAATCTGTCCAGAGAATGACAATTTCATTCATTCAAAAATTATTTACTTATAATTTACTATGCTGGTCACAGATGCTACAACAGTAAACAACAGTGATCAAGTCCTCATACTCAAGGAGCTTATACCCTAATGAAAAAGAAAGGTAATAATCATAAATACTCAGTATTTGCAAGTACCACAGAGAAAATTCAAACAGTGTAAGACAGAGAGGAGGACAGGGCTGGGACTCCACTGGAGGTACACGTAAAGGCAGCCTGAAGTGTGACACGTGAAGGGGATCTGAAGGTAGAGCACGGGCAAGCTGTGCAGACCCTGCAGGAAGAACACTTCCCAGTTGCAGCAAATAGAAACGCAAGGCCCGGAAGTAGTGCCATGCTCGGCATATTTGAGAAAAAGCAAGGAGGACAGTGCGACTGGAGCAAAATGATCAAGGTTCTGCTTTTAAGAAAAATGAAATGAAACCATGTATAACAAATGCAAGGTTCTGAACTTGGGGGGACTGGAATAAAGTCAGCATTATTAACGTAACCTGTAAAGTTAAAAAGAAGCAACTCACTTCAGGGAGAGGAAAGATGGGACTTCATGAAAATCTGTAGTTTGTGGTTCCTACAGAACCTCCTAGTGGGAAATGAATTCTTACCAGGCTAGAGTTATGGACGTGGCAGTCATCTGTACAAAGATGACAGTGAACCTGCAGGAACAGTAAAGTCTGGCAAGAAATTAACACAGACAATGCACAGGCAGTGTGAACGCCAACATTCAGTGGGAGAGAGACAGGACAAGAGTCAACCCTTCAGGAGTAAGTGACGGTGACTGCAGTTTGCAAGTGTGAATTTCTGCATGTGTGTATGTATGTGTGTGTGTGAGAGAGAGAGAAAGGGGGGGGCGCGGGGCGGAGAATCCGGAAGAGGGCTGAGAGAGGGAGAAAAGGCCAAGGAAGGGGACAGAATGTGGCTGAGCACAAGCAATGCTGACAACACTGAGCATTAACCTTTTGTCTTCCTTTTTAATTTTTTTGTATTTTGGAAGTTCAGAATTTATGACTGGTTTTAATTTTCCTGACTCTGGTTGTTAGCATGTGTGTGAACATTTTCAACCAAGACCATTGACTTTAATTTATCAGTAATAAGTTCATTTGCTACAACATGACCTGCTTTTAGCCCTGAGCCTTGAACACATTTACTTTAAAGTAGAAAAGGAAACTGAAATGAGAAATTGTTACTAACAAAAAATTTCAAGAATTACCAGGCTCCATTTTGAGAATTTTGCAATGATCAATACTAAACATAAAGTGAATGGAAAAACACTGAGAATTTAAGTTAAATGAATTTAACTTAAATGACAATTTAAGTTAAAATATTTAAAACTGGTGAAAGATTCTCTCTTTTCAAGTTTTTGATCTTATTTTTTTAAGATCCTAATATTTATTTACTAAATTATTTCACTGTTAAATAACTGCAAATTATTTCAATCAGTAATTTAGAAAAATTCTATAGCTTTTTAAGAGGTTTCTTTAAAAACTTTAAGTTTTAGCTACAAATTTATGAAGAATAATAAATAAATTATAAGCCATAAATCACAAAAGGACAGAGGCCTCTTTTAAGGTTTACTACTTTTGACTTAAAAATGACTATGTACTACAGATCAATCACTACTAAGGTGATTAAATCAGTAATTAAAAGGCTCCCAATCAACAAAAGTCCAGGACCAGGTGGTTTAACCAGTGATTCTACCAAAGATTGAAAGAAGAATCAATACCAATTCTTGCCAAACTCTTCCAAAATATAAAAGAGGAGGAAACTCTTCCAAACTTGTTTTAAAAGTCCAGAGTTACACTGATACCAAAGCAAAACAAGGATGCAACAAGGAAAGAAAATTACAGGCCAGTATCTCTGGTGAACATTGATACGAAAAGCCTCAACAAAATATTAGCAAAGCAAATTTAACAATACATCAAAAGGATCACACACCCTTGATCAAATGGGATTTAATCCAGGGATACTAGCCTGGTCCAACATCTGCAAATCAATCAACATGATACATGACATTAACAAAATGAAGGATTAAAAAAAAATCATCTACAAATAATAAATGCTGGAGAGGGTGTGGAGGAAAGGGAACCCTCTTACACTGTTGGTGGGAATGCAAACTAGTACAGCCACTATGGAGAACAGTGTGGAGATTCCTTAAAAAACTGGAAATAGAACTGCCTTATGATCCAGCAATCCCACGGCTGGGCATACACACTGAGGAAACCAGAAGGGAAAGAGACACGTGTACCCCAATGTTCATCGCAGCACTGTTTATAATAGCCAGGACATGGAAGCAACCTAGATGTCCATCAGCAGATGAATGGATAAGAAAGCTGTGGTACATATACACAATGGAGTATTACTCAGCCATTAAAAAGAATACATTTGAATCAGTTCTAATGAGGTGGATGAAACTGGAGCCTATTATACAGAGTGAAGTAAGGAAAAACACCAATACAGTATACTAATGCATATATATGGAATTTAGAAAGATGATAACAATAACCCTGTGTACGAGACAGCAAAAGTGACGCTGATGTATGGAACAGTCTTATGGACTCTGTGGGAGAGGGAGAGGGTGGGAAGATTTGGGAGAATGGCATTGAAACATGTAAAATATCATGTATGAAACGAGATGCCAGTCCAGGTTCAATGCACGATACTGGATGCTTGGGGCTAGTGCACTGGGACGACCCAGAGGGATGGTATGGGGAGGGAGGAGGGAGGAGGGTTCAGGATGGGGAGCACATGTATACCTGTGATGGATTCATTTTGATATTTGGCAAAACTAATACAGTTATGTAAAGTTTAAAAATAAAATTAAAAAAAAATTTTTTAAAAATAAAAAAAATCATACGACATCTCAATAGATGGAGAAAAAGCATGTGACAAAATTCAACATCCATTTATGATATTAAAAAAAAAAACTCTCAACAAAGCCAAGTACAGAGCAAATATATCTCAACATAATAAAAGCTATATCTGACACAGCCACAGATAACATGCTCAACAATGAAAAGATAAAAACTTTTCCCCTAGGATCAGGAAAAAGACAACAATGCTCATCTTGCCCCATCTTTTCAACACAGTTGAAAGTCCTAGCCAGAGCAATTAGGCAAGGGAAAGAAACAAAAGGCACCCAAACTGGAAAGTGATAGTTTTACAATCACTATTTACAGATGACATGATATTATTATATAAAAAAATCCTAAAGACTACACACACACACACACACACACACAACTGTTAGAATAAAGTTGGCAAAGCTTCATGATGCAAAAATCACTATACAAAAATCAGTTCCACTTCTATAAGCTAACAGTGAACTAACAGAGAAATTAAAACAATTTCATTTACAACTGAGATTCAATAAATTGAATAAAAAGAATACCCAGGAATTTACTTAACAAAGGAGGCAAAAGACATGAACACTGAAAATTGTAAGACATGGGTGAAAAAAAAGTAAAAAAGACACAAGCAAAAGAAAGATGCCCATGGATCGGGAGAATTATGCTAAAATGCTTACTCTATTCAAAGCAATCTTTAGATCTACTGCAATCCTTACCACAGGCATTTTTCACAAAAATAAAAGTTTTAAAATTTGTATGGAACCACAAAAGACATGGAAGAGTCAAAGCAACCTTGAGAAAGAAGGACAAAGCTGGAAGCATCACGCTTCCTGATTTCAAACTATATTACAAAGCTACAGTAGTCAAAACAGTATGATATTGACATAAAAAGAGACACAAAGATGAATGGAAAAATATAAAAAGCCCAGAAATCAATCCATTTGTATACTGCCAATAAAATACAACAAAGAAGCCAAGAGTACAGAATGGAAAAAGGACAGTGTCTTCACAAATGGTGTCAGGAAAACTGGACAGTCACATGCAAAAGAACAAAACTGAACCACTATCTTATAACACACACAAAAACGAACTCAAAAGGATTAAAGACTGGAACATAATATGTGAAGCCATTAAACTCCTAAGAAAAGACATAGTAACAGGCTCCTTGACATCAGTCCTGGAGAAGATTTCTTGCATTTGACAACAAAAGCAAAAGCAAGAGAAACAAAAATAAACAAGTGAGACCACATCAGACTCAAAGCTTCTGCACAGTGAAGGAGGCCATCGACCAAATGGAAAGGTAACCCATAACATGGGAGAAAATTCGTACAAATCATCTATCTGTTAAGAGATTAATACTCAAAATATAAAAGGACTCACTTAACAGCAAAAAAAAAGAAACCCAATTAGAAAAATGGGCAGAGGCTCTGAATAGACATTTTTCCAGAGAAGACTTACAAACAGCTAACCTGTACATGGAAGGGCCCTTAACATCACTAACCATCAGGGAAATGCAAATCAAAACCACAACAGGTTATCACTTCCTACCTGTTAGAACAGTTACTATCAAAAAGATAAAGAAACATGCATCAGCCAGGATGTGGAGAAAAGAGAAAACAGTACCTTTGTGCCCTTGTAGTATAAATACAAACTGGTGCTGCCACTTCAGAAAACATTATGGAGATTCCACACAAAATGAAAACTGGAACTACCATGTAATTCGGCAATTCCACTTCTGGGTATTTATCTTAAGAGAATGAACAGCCTAATTTGAAAAAGTATCTCCATATCTTTGTTCATTGCAGAATTCTTCACATTAGCCAAAAACTGGAAGCAACCTAAGTATTCACTGGTTGATGAATGGATAAAGAAAACGTGGTATATATAAAACAAAGGAATGTTATTCAGCCATAAAAAGAAAGAAATCTTACCATTTACAACAATATGAATGGACTTTGAGGGCATTATGCTAAGTGAAATAAGTGAAAAAGAGAAAGACTAATACCATATGATTTTACTTATATGTGGAGGCTTTAAAAATATATAATTAATTTAACTGAACCAAAGATACAGAGAACAGATTGGTGGCTGTAAAGGTAGGTAAGCAAAATGGATTCAGGTAGTCAAAGAGTTCAAACTTCCAGCTATTTAAATAAGTAAGTCCTGGGATATAAAGTACAGTGTGGTTACTATAGTAAAACACAAAATTTACAGTATCGTGTATTTGAAAGTTGCTAAATGAGTAAATCTTAAAAGTTCTCATCACAAGAAAAAAAATCTGCAGCTATGTATTGGTAATGGATGTTAACTAGACTCATGGTGAACATTTCACAATATACCCATATACAGAAACATTATATTGTATAGTATACCTGAAACTAATTCATAATATAGCAATTATATCTCAATTTAAAAATGATTATTTATACAATTTTTAGCAATTCAGAAATCTCTGATTTTCTTTTAGATATGTATTAAAAAACTAATATTCTGGCCATACAACACAAATCAATAAAAGTTCAATACTTACACCCTTTTATTTCTAAAGTTACTAAAACATTAAATACATGAAATTGTTTTGGAGAAACATTTATAAGGGTTTCTCTTAATAATAAACTTTATTCTCAACATAATATTTAATACAGACTATTATTGAAAGAGAAAAAGGTTCCCAACTTTCTTTACTCTTATGTCCTCATTAAAATTAGTATAACTTTCTAGATAGAGTGTAGCAAAATAGCAGTTCAAATCTCATTTATATCCTTTTCATCATTCACTGTACGCTTTTTGCAACCATGCAATGTACTATTTATTGAGTATAATCATTTTTAAAGAAAACATAAAATTGTAGCACCTGCCTTCAAGAAGTTTACACATAAAAAAATTAGAGTACCAATGTAAAAATAAAAGATGCTAAAAACATATGATACAAACAGTAATTTCCATAGACAAACCAATGGGAACTCCAGGAAACAGAATTCAATCACTTTCCATGTATATAGCATATGACATTTTAATACAGAGTAAATGAACCACCACATAACAAATATCACCTTTCTTCCCATTCAATAAACTCAATGTAGATTTACTGCAGGCTATCAAAATACAGGAGAAAACTGTGAAAGAGTTTTACATGGACAAAAGAATTTATTGAATAGCCTTTCAATGGCATGCTGGCACCTCCAGGGATTACTTCATTCAATAGGGAGGTGTGTGGGGCCTGTCTGTTTTGACTAGACTATTTCACATCTCTTAGAGCAGAAATTTGCAACGTAACATATCACCTGCAATGACAAATGAACATTTGCATTCAATTTGGATAAGAATCCCTAACTTTTAACTTTAATTAAATAAAATGTTATTCTCCACAAAACAAATTTCATTGTTCTTATTGATGGATATGAATTACAAAAAGTTATAAAAGATTAAATGGATAACACAAACTTCTGTGGAAAAACTACACTGCAAAGGAATTTTCCACCTATTAACAAGCAAAAACTGCTTTTCCAGTATCTCAGTGAATGTAAACTCCATTCTTCAGGTTGATCAGTCAAAAAACTTGAAGTCATCCTTGACATCTCTTTATCTCACTCTCTATGTTCATTCATTAGTTTAAAAAAAAACAACAGTTGGCTTTATCTGTGAAACTATTGGTACATCCAGAGTCTAGCCATTTTTTTACATCTACCATCCTGGTTCAAGCTACCATCATTGTCCATCTACTATAACAATCTTCCAACTGGTCTCCTATCTCCTCCTCCTGTGCCTCCTTCTTTAGCCTACTCACAGCGATGAGAGATTTCCTATAAAATTTTAAGCCAGATCATGTCACTTCTTGGCTAAAAATCCTCTAACGGTTTCCCAGCTTACTCAGCATAAAAAACCAAAGTCCTCATATAATGGACTGCAAGAAACCACTTCTCTGATCTCATCTTTTCCCAGTTCAGTTTCGGCCACATCCTACTCGTGTTTCTTCCAACTTGCTTTTTAATTCTATGCCACAGCCTTTAACTTGTTCTTCCACTGCCTAAAATGATCTATTCCCAGGTAAACACACTCCCTCACACCCCTCAGGTGTCTGCTCCAACCTTAGTTCCCTAGAGGCCATCTTGCCATCCTGTATAGCGAGCAACCCTTCTTCACACTGCATTCCACCACTCTGCATTATTTCTACAATGGCATGTACCACCACATGACATACTATACATTTAATTATTTGCTACCTCTCCTACCTCGTTAAAATATAAGCTCCACAAAGGCAGGAAATGTGCGTGTTTTATTCACAGCTCTGCCCGAGAGTCTAGAATAGTGCCTTGAATAGATTATTTGCTCAACAGGTATTTCCTGAATAAATGAGTAAAGCGAGAGCAAAAAATTTTGTTTCTGTGAGTAATGCTTCCCCTGTTCCTTTTCTTTATGAAGTAAGATAATTTACCATTGCACTAAGTGTTTCCTCCCAGTCAGGCCGCTCTCGAGGGTGAACGTTTCTGTGTAGTTCTGGAACAAAATCATCCTCTTCAGAATGTACTGAGGACTTCATCTTCCTAGAGACCAAAACATGAAAGACTCTGATAAGAATTCCCATTTCTAACAAAGCCTTCCAATGACTACAATCCAATGTCTAGACCTGGACATTTCCAATCCAAAGGAAAAAGAAGAGAGAACAACACTTTCTTTAAATTGTGGGAACAAGCTTTACCAACTTGCTTTTTCCCTCATTAAAAAACTATTTGATTCTGACACACACTCATTTTATATTTTTTGAGATTCTTGTTCATAACAAAAAAAACTATACTTGATAGTATAAAAGTTCCACAGAGAAGTCTAAGAGACACATTTCTTGAGAAGTGACCTTAGGGACTGCTTACTCACAAGCGTATCTTTTCTTGATCTCTGTAGTAAACCCCAAGCAGCAATACAACTCTGCTTTTCTCTTTCTTTCCCCACAGTCTTTGTTTCTGTTTATTTCTGGTTTTAGTCTATTTACGTCTGCTCGTGAAAGGATGTGTTTAAATTCTACTGAAGAGAAGAACATCTCTGAGACATACCTGAAGCAGTCAGTTTGGTGTTCTAAGTTGTAAAACTGAAGCTACAAGGTGGCTACGTGTCTGTAAGTGATAGAAGTTAGTATCCGTCATCACAGGGAGTAATATACTTTCCTACCTTCAGAGCATATTAATAAATTAGATTGTAAAGCCCCTTAAAATATTAAAGCTCTGTTCCGGCTGGTTTATATGGTCTATTAAGTGCTTACATAAATCTAATATTCCCAGAATTCCCAGAAAATAAAGAAACTGAACTTCTAACACTAACAGTGAACTAAACTGAACACTAAACTTCTAACACCAAACCGAACTCCCAACACTGAAAACAGAACAGAGGTTTATTAAAGGCAGAGTTTTGGTGATTTCCAAACGAAAATGCCTGATAAAATTCTTAGTACGTACAATTTTATCATGCAAAAATAAAAAAAAAGTATCAATAGGTATACAGTGAAAGATCTTCCTCCCTTCCCTGTCTCCAGTCTGCCCATTAAATTCCCCACTTTATATGCTCTCTTAGACTTTATATAGATATATATATATTCATCGGAGGAGGCAATGGCACCCTACTCCAGTACTCTTGCCTGGAAAATCCCATGGACGGAGGAGCCTGGTAGGCTGCAGTCCATGGGGTCGCTAAGAGTCGGACACGACTGAGCAACTTCACTTTCACTTTTCACTTTCCTGCATTGGAGAAGGAAATGGCAACCTACTCCAGTGTTCTTGCCTGGAGAATCCCAGGGATGGGGGAGCCTGGTGGCTGCCGTCTATGGGGTCACACAGAGTCGCACACGACTGAAGTGACTTAGCAGCTTAGCAGCAGCATATATATTCATATACCTAATTTTTCATATTAAAGAATATATCCACAAAAAGCAAAGTATAAAAGCAATGTATAAATATGCTACTCTTTGTGTAAAAAATAGGAGAATAACTTTATTCCTTCATCTCCACCCGACTCTTTACACCTGGGTCTCGCGCATTGCAGGGTTCTCACATTGCAGGCAGATTCTTTACCATGTGAGCCAGCAGGGAAGTCCCCAGAATACTGGAATGGGTAGCCATTCCCTTCTCCAGGGAATCTTCCTGACCCAGGGATCAAACCATGGTCTCCCCATTGCAGGGAGAGTATTTACTGTCTGAGTCACCAGGGAAGCCCATGTTGTTCAGTAGCCAAGCTGTGCCCAACTCTTCACAACCCCATGGACTGCAATACTTTTTACATAAAAAGTATCATGTTTTACACTGTTGTGTAGTTTTCTAATATTTTCTGAAGGACTTTCCATATCAGTATATAAAGAGCTTCTTTGCTATTTTTACAACTGTGCAATCAATATTCCACTGTGGAATATCATAGATATTCCATAGTGTAACTCATCCATTACTAGTGAATTCTTCAATTATTTCCAATCTTTCACTATTACAAACTATACTACAAGTTTATAAGATACCAAGATATGTTCAGCATATATGAAAGGCAAATACTCAATGATGAAAAAAATCCCTTTTATAAAGTAGCCCATTTTTCTGTTGGATTTTTGGTCTTTTTCTTATCTCTTTTTAAATTCTTTAAAGAGGTTAGTTCTTCATTTGTAATACGAATTCCAAGTATTTTTAACAGGCTGTCATTTGTCCTTGCTTATTTTGTTTTCTATAATGCAGATGTTTTATATTTTATGTAGCTGAATTTCACAACCCTTTCTGAGTTTTGCATTTTAAGTCATTTCAAAATGCCATCCCTGATCCAAAACCTATTTTTTTTTAATTTTCCCATGTTTTCTTTTGAATTTTTCGTGGTTTCATTTAATACATTATACCTTCTTCAATCATTTGGAAATTATCCTTGGTATGAGGCAGGTCTCCAATTTTCCTTATTTTTCACAGCTGCATATTCCGTTTTCCCCCAAAGAATTCATTGAATAGTACATAATGTTCCCGTTGGCTTTGGAGAAGCCATCTTTACCGTATCTTCCTATGTATTAGGGTGGATTCCCAGGCTTCCCATTTCACCCCCTTATGCCCTCTACTCATGCCAGTACCACAAGGTTTTAATCACTGAGACTCCATACTATAACATCTGGTTGCACTAATCCTCTTCCTAGCCTTGCTTTTTTCTTCTCCCCAAAGTTTCTTGACTCAATTACTTAGTCAAGGTCAACTTATTTCAAAACCAATTTACCTAGGTTTTTAAAAAAGCATTCTTATTATCACATTAATTTTATAATAAACTAACATCTTTATGATGTTGACTATCTTGTTATGAACAAGGTATATATCTTTTCTTTTGTTCCAAACTTCTATGTTCTTCAGCAATATTTTAAATTTTCTTCACATAGGTCTTGGAGTTCCTTAGTAAGTTTATTTCTGAGCATTTCATCTTTGTTGTTGCTCTTAAAAATGGCACCTTTTCTTCCATTATGTCTTCTAACTGGTTACTGTCGGATATACTGTTAGTAGCCCTGTTTTGCAAATGGGAAAACTGAAATGTATTAACACATCTCAGGCATTCCAGATGTGATGGACCGCTTTCTACTAGAAGATCCCACCTCCCAGCCTGAAGAGGACACTGAAACAAGCAATTCTCACCTCTGGAGACCCGCTGGACTGGCTGACAGACACCAAGATTCGGCCTCACTGTATGCTCCCCTCAGAAGCTTTCCCTCAAAAGCCGTGAAAAAAACTACCAGTGAACTTCCCATTCAAGACTGCACATATGTTGAGAAATAGAGCTTTCCTTCTCCAAGTCTCTGAAAAGGCAGTAAGCCAAATAAAAGGAAAATAAATCCTTAAAAGATTAACATTGGGTGGGATCAGCAGGCCAGAAATCTTCAACTTCTGGAAGGCAAAGAAGCAAATGGGATCACACTGACTGGTAAACCAGTGGAGGATAACAGAGGCTCAAGGAGGCTATACTCCCACTTCTCCCCACCACAACAGAGGTACTTGCCCCCAAGGAATTAATAAAAACTGGAAAATTACTCTGTAAATAAATTTAACAATCAATTAGAGGGACTAGGGCTATTAACAAGGGTGTGTTCACCTAAGAAAAGAAAAGCAGAAGCTATAGCATCATGGGACCACTGGAGAAAATCCGAAGGGGGAAGAGACAGAGAAGGGCAATGTTGACCCGAGCAGTAAAAAGCTGCGGTTCTTTCAGTCAGAACAAACAGAACATGCATACGTAGCGAACAAAGCTGCAAAGCTAAAGCAGAAAAGACAATAACCTAAATAATTATAAAATATTAAGTCCATGATACATAAGAACAAGAACACATAAAAATTACTTCACTCAAACTGAATGTGAAAGATTAAAGAAAAAGATGAAATTAATGGCTTAAAGAACAAGTATAAGAAATACTTCAAATCACAAAATCAAAATGTGAAGATAAATCGGTCACCTGATGCAAAGAGCTGACTCATTGGAAAAGACCCTGATGCTGGGAAAGATGGAAGGCAGGAGGAGAAGGGGACAACAGGGGATGAAATGGCTGGATGGCATCACCGACTCAATGGACATGAGTTTGAGCAAACTCAGGGAGATGGTGAAGGACAGGGAAGCCTGGTGTGCTTCAGTCCACGGGGTCACAAACAGACATGACTTAGCAACTGAAAAACAACAATGACAGATACATCATGAAAGAAACACTAAGGAGATCAAATATGCAATAAATAGATTCCATGAGGAGAAAATTATTACTGATAAAAGAGGTAATAATTAAATTAATAATAAAATTCTTAAAATCTTTCCTAATACGAAGACTTAAAAAAAGTCTCAGTCAAAGTCACTGAGGTCCAATTGAAGATTTGATGACAAAATACACATAACTAAGAATAAAAAGAAAATTTTACAAGCATTCAGAAAGAATAAGTTACCTACAAAGGAAAAGAAAAGATGAATAAAAATAGCAGTGACTACAGACAAGAAATCAGAGTATATCACTCAAAGAACTTGTCTGAACAAAAGATTCAAGAAAATATCAACTAAATAACAAATGGACCAGAACAGATACTTTAAGACGGAATATGATTAAAAAGGAGAGGAAACAATGACACATATAACTAAATCTGACTGAATGGCAAAAAATAGTAAAATCATTTCAGTAAAACACTGGGCTTGGGGGTGGGGACAGAATTTGTCGTACCGTCGCTAAGTCATGTCTGACTCTTCACGGCCCTGTGGACTATAGCCCAACAGGCTGCTCTGTCCATGGGATTTCCCAGGCAAGAATACTGGAGTGGGTTGCCATTCCCTTCTTCAGGAGATCTTCCCGACCCAGGGATTGAACCTGCGTTGCCTGCATTGAGGGAGGAAGGATTCTTTACTACTGAGCCACCAGGTAAGCAGGGGCAAAATGGTGATAAACAAAAGCCTCATGGGGGATTAGGAGGCTGAGAAGCACTCTAAAGACCTTATCTTAAAAGGAAGGGAAACAGGGAAGAAAAGAGAGAGCCAAGATGAGGGGAAACAGCACATGTGAGTTAAAGAAACTGATTTGAAAATATGAGAGTGTGGAAAGGAAGCTAATCACTAATGGAAAGTAAAAGTATAATAGGCGACTTCTAAAATTAACTATCTAGAAAGGCTTTGCTTGTTCTGATTGCAGTCTTCCCAGGTTTGTCACTTTACATATATATTTTAAAAGATATTGACTGTATTACATTTATAAACAGAGCTTTAAGTGTTTCAAGGAATTTTAATTACTGTTTGAACATGCAATTAACTGTTTAGGGGGGCTTAATGCTTAAGCTGAATCCAAAACTTAAGGAGAAATAAGATTAAAAAATTTTAACTTTAAATACACAACTTAATAACCAGGAACTCTGATATAGTTTTATAATTTTCTGTGCTCTCAGGCCCTTCTTATACATAAAAACAAACAAACAAACAAAAAAAACCTCATACAGACAGACGTAAGAAAGGCTCACCCTGGATTCCATCCCAAAGAGTTTAATTAGTGAAATACCAAGAAAGTCTTGTACTGGCATGCTTCATGGTTAAGACAGACTCATTTCACACATTAACAAAGACAGCCTAATGGCTAGACTCCAACACTGAACAAAATTTTCTGAGATTAAGCTATGTTCATACCTGACTCTGATTACCATTAAATTTACTATTTATGTGACACTGATGAGATGACTTTGAGTGAATGTTACATTTCATATTCAAAGAATATTTCAGGGAGTAAACTATACTCCAGATCACACACCCAAAGTTACAGAGTAATAGAAATATCTTTTTTGTTTTTTGGCAAAATACTTTTTTTTTTTTTTTGGTATTGTACATAACAGATTATTAAGGGTGTGATGACTATGAAAAGTCACAGAGTTTAAAATAGGCCTGGGTGTGATACTGATATATATGTCAATGATAAGCTGTTATTGTTACCTCTCTATCCTGGGATTCCTAAGATGAGAAATTCCTACAGAAGACAAAAGAACAGTAAGCATATTAAAAGCAAAGAATTGTGAGTTTCCAGAGGAATTCAGCCATTAAAATAGCCATCCTAGATCTGAAAGAAGATCTAGATCAGAAAGATCTAGAAGAACTAACCTATTCCAAGCCCTTGTTACCTATTGGGACTGCTGCAAAATCTTTTAATTCAAAATCTTCTTTTACCTCATTTCAAATAAGGCAGAGAATGAATAAAGCAAACAACCAACCAACCAGTCAGATGCATGAACCATTTATTATTAGCTTTATGATGCTATAAACC
Organism: Bos javanicus; assembly: GCF_032452875.1. Classification (NCBI taxonomy): domain Eukaryota; kingdom Metazoa; phylum Chordata; class Mammalia; order Artiodactyla; family Bovidae; genus Bos; species Bos javanicus. The sequence goes on from NC_083896.1 coordinate 32,851,792, forward strand.
AACACACACATTTCAAAAAAAATTAAAATATGTACGCCAAATTATCTAGCTTAACTAGAGTCAGAAGCTTCTCTTCTTAAAAACAACTTATAATGGAGATAAAAGTGAAGATCTGACTGAGATCTGTGCATCTGTAGTCTCTGATTTTTAAAGGTATACAAGTTCTAAAAATGTGGTTTAATTATACATACATATCATCTCTGTAAACGTTTCAAACTCTATGTCATTGTTTGTCATACATACTAGGCTATGTACCTACAATAACGTGATACTAGAGAACACTAATCAAGGTCATATGATAAACCTTCTGCCCTCAGATGCCAAAAAACTAGACCCTCTCACGATCGTGAGTCACTAATAATTCCCAGGTGTCCTCCAGGTCGTATCTTTAAAAGGTCACACTACTGTATGCACTGTTTCACTTTTATGTTGGCTGCATAACTGATATATCACCAGTGCTCAAAAATTCCTCAAAGAAGGAATTTCAGAACTGAGAAATAAGCTGTAGCTTCTTAAAGGTTGTTATTTACTAGAAAATAACATTTAGCAGCAGATATAAAAAAATTTTTTTTATAAAACTGAAGTCTTTTACTTTCAACATTAGTTACATTTATCTACACATACTGACAATATGGTTTATGTGGCTGTTTGAGCTACAATTTCCTCATCTGAAAATGGGAAATAACAATACCTACTTGTTAATTGGCTATACCCCAAAACAAAATTTTAAAAGTTTTTTAAAAATACAAGGAAAAAAAAAAAGAATGAACTTAAATCTAATTCTTAAGTTATTTGGAGAAAAAGAATAGCACACAATCTTCTGCCCTTTTTCTGAGTGTGTGCATGCATGGAAATTAATTAGACCGTAATCATAACAACAGTTTAGTTAATGCACATGAGCACAGGTTTTAAAAAAACAGGTAAAATTTTTCTATATTTTTTAACTGTTAAACTGATTTTACAAAAACAACTGTCCCAGACAACACTGAGTTGACCACAGCTTCTCTCAAGGTTACAGCTATAACTTCTACTATCCAACCCTCACCTTCGACACCCACACACATTTTTTCTGCAAGGCATCGCAGCTGGAACATCAGGGTGAACACTATGCAAGCACTCTGCTGCGCATTTCCTCATGTCTGACTGCTGAACAGGTGAGAAACACTACAGGAAACGTGGCCTTGCCTTGATCTCTGTCACCCTTATAAATAACATAAGATCAAATCTCAAAGACATACTTGTTTTGGGAGAGTCATGATGACAGATATGAAATAATATTGTCAACAGGACAAATGTCCTACGGTGTCATGGTTTCCTAAAACAATGCTCATGGTTTCCTAGAACCACCTAGCTCAGTTTCTTGGGGATGAAAATGTGGTCCCATGGTCCTAAGGAGAAGAAAAACTCAGGCCTACACAGATGAACTGTCAAAAGAAAACCCCAGACAGCCTCCTGTTGCCTCGCAAGTAAATGGAGGATCTTGGAACCAAGTCCATCATAACAAGGACCAGGCTGTCTCCTCCTCTGACAAACAGGATGAAATAACTTCCATGATTTTAACACTAGGCCAAACAGTTCTCACACAAATAAATACCTTATTCCCACTGACTGTTCATGACACACGGAGCATATTTAAAACTATGGAATATGTGATATGAAACATCAGCACACCTTGGGAGAGAAGTAGCTTAGGCCAGTAAGTGAGGCTAAAATAAAAACTATAGAGAGAATGAGAAAGTTGACGCAAAAAAGACTTTCACATGCTAATAAAATGTTCATTTTCATACTTGCATACTTTGAACACTGTGAATTATTCTTTAAAATTTAAAACATACTTCCTATTCATTTTAACCCACACTAAATTTGTTAATCAGTGGTTATCAAGAGTTCCTAACATTCAATGTGATACATGTGAAGTGTTAGTCATCTCTCAGTCATGTCCGACTTTGGCAACCTCATAGACTATAGCCCACCAGGCTCCTCAGTCCATGGAATTCTCCAGCCTATAATACTGAAGTGGGTAGCCATTCCCTTCTCCAGAGGATCTACCCAAGGTCAAAACCCAGATCTCCTGCATTAAAGGCAAATTCTTTACAGAATGAGCCACCAGGGAAGCCCCAATATTCAATCTCATCTGTCATTTAACCTAGACTTTAAAAGTAAAATCTGTGAATAAAGAAATCCTTTGAGAAAGGAAAAACTCTTTTTCGAACACTAAAGACAAGATCTGATGAAAATAATGATCCGGTCTCCTACCCAACTACCCATAGATAAAATTGTAAAAGGTGTTTTAATCGCCCATGTGGGTGGCAGTGATAATATGTAGTATAAACTTCTTCAAGGTTTTTTTTTATTATCTCCAAAAGAATTTATCTGTTACACCTGTTGAAAAGAAAAGCCAGAATAAGGCCTCCTAAAATCTGTAACAGCACAACAAAATTAATGCACAAATGATACTGTGTGTACAAGGGGGGTGAGACCTCTTTCTTCACTAACGCACTGAACTTGGAGAGCTGCTTAATCAAGTGGCCTTCCCAAACACTTCATTTATGAAGATACAATTAGAGATCAAACCAAGAGAGATTTGCTGGGGCAGGTGGGAGGAGGAGAACTATAAGGCGAGTGAAATATAAGGTCAGAGGCTTTGATCCATGAAATAATTAATCTGGACATAATTAAAATGTTTCATACACATGAATAAGGGAAAAAAAGCAACCACACACACACACACACACACACACAGAGGAACATATTCCAAGAAAAAAGAGCAAGAAAAATCTCTTAGATTCAGAACTAAGTCACTTCTGTTAGGTACAAATCAGATACAGGAACGGGTAATAGTTCATTATGAGTCTCCACCTGAAATTCCTGAAATGCTACTACAAAACCTGTCTAACACCTTCTCTTCCTGGTGTTCTAACAAGTCATTTAAAATGCCTTTTACAAGCTCAGGGCAAGTTGTGGAATGAAGAATGCTATATACACAACTAGAAACCCATCCTCTTCAGCTCCAAATCTTCCCCCAGAGAAAAAGAAATCTTACTGAAAAGAGGTTAAAACAAAGAGGATGGGAGGGTTGGGGAGCACAGATGAGGGAGGTGGAGAGAGGGACAAAGGTGAGACAGAGAGAAAGAACGGACTGTGAATTCCGTATTTACCTGAAATGCTCTTCCCCTTCTCCCTCTTCACTGCCAGTCACCTGGGTTATAACTTCCGAATCCAACCAGAACACGCTGTCATCACCCGATGTGCTACTCTCACTTTCGGTCTCCATCGTGTATTTTGGAAGTTTAAACCTCAAGGCATGGGCAAAAGCACAGCAGTGTCCAGGCTGTTCAGCGATACTGATGTACACACAGGTATGCGGCTGGGGCGCCAGTAATAACGTGATCATGCGGGGCCACAGGCTGTTACGTGCAAGGTTAATTACAGCTGAGGCAAAGACAGGAAGTCCCACGAAGCACCCTCAATGTGTCAGACTGCTACACCTGGGACTCCAGACCCCTCCCACTGCTTTAGGCTGCGTGACCTACATAACCAAACACACAACCCAAATGAAGGTGAGTTTTCCCAATTCCTATTCATTTAATAATTCTCCCTTCTCAAGCTTTCTAGCTATTAAGTTGACTTTTCTTACCTATATCCTTTTTCTACCTCAGACTTTATTATTTTTAAATTTTTATTAGATATAGTAGACCTGAAAAGGACTGTGAACCAATCCAACATAATTAAAATTTATACAATTTCACACAACAGTAGGATACAAATTCTGTTCACGTTCCCCTTAAGTTGAAGTACAGGGATTTACAATGTCATGTTAGTTTCAGGTGTATGCACAGTGATTCAGTTATACGTATGTGTGTGAGTGTGTGTGTCTGTGTATTCTTTTTCAAACTCTTTTCCCTTACAGGCTATTACAAAATTATTGAGAATAGTTCCCTGTGCTATACACTAGGTGTTTGTTGGTTATCTATTTTATATAGTAGGGTGTATATGTTAATCTCAACCTCCTAATTTATCCCTCCCCCTGTTTTTCTCCTTTGGTAACTATAAATTTATTTTCTAAGTCTGTGAGTCTACTTCAATTTTGTAAATAAGCCCATTTGTATTTCTTTTTTTAGATATAAGCAGTATCATACGACATTTGTCTCTAACTTCTTTCACTCAGTATGATCATCTCTAGCTCCATCCATGTTGCTGCAAATGGCATGACTGCTTTTAACTTAAGCTGAGTAATATTCCATTATATATGGGCACCACATCTTCTTTATCCATTCATCAGTCAATGGACATGATTGCTTCCATGTCTTGGCTACTGTAAATAGTGCTATGAACACTGGGGTGCATGTATCTTTTTTAATTACAGTTTTCTCCAGATATATGCCCAGGAGTGGCACTACAGGATCATATGGAAACTCTACTTGTAGTCTTTTAAGGAACTTCCATACTGTTCTCCATAATAGCTGTACCAATTTACAATCCCACCAACCAGGAAGACGATTCTTTTCTCTCCACACCCTTTCCAGCATTTATTATTTGTAGACTTTTTGATGATGGCCATTCTGACCAGAGTAAAGTGATACCTACCTCATTATACTTTTGATTTGCATTTCTCTAATAATTAATTAGTGATGTCAGGCATTTTTTCACAAGCCTGTTGGCCATCTACACGTCTTCTTTGCAGAAATGTCTAGTTAGGTCTTCTGCCCATTTTTTGATTGGGTTGTTTTTTTTTTAAATATTGAGCTGTATGAGCTACTTGTGTATTTTATAAATTAATCCTTTGTCAGTTGTATCATTTGCAAATATTTTCTCCCATTCTGTAGGTTGTCTTTTCATTTTGTTTACGATTTCCTCCACAAGAGGAGAAAACAAGAATATCAGAGACGTACAGTTTCCCTCCATAAAGGAGATAAAAACATACAATGGAGAAAAGACAGCCTCTTCAATAGGTAGTGCTGGTAAAACATTCTCTAACACAGTATACAAAAATAAGCTCAAAATGGATTAAGGACCTAAATGTAAGACTGGACACTATAAAACCTTTTAATAAAACACTTTCTGATATCTTTTAAAATTCACCTCCTAGAGTAATGGAAACAAAACAAACAAAAAAAACAAATGTGACCTAATTAAACGTCTAAATTTAATTTAGATTCTAAACTAAATTAATTTAATGTATTTAATAAATTATTAATTAATTAATTATTAATAAATTAATTTAATTCTGAATTAAAGTTCTATCTTAAGTTCTACTTAAGAAAGGTAAACATAAAATTAGAAAGGGCTCTGGACCCAGCACAAGGAGAGGGACAGTTACAGATCTCAGAGTTAAGGAGGATCACAATATATAGAGAAGATAAGCAAGGTCTAGGGACTTGCCCATCTTCATGCCTTCTAATATTACACCCATCTTTCCTTCCCCTCAATAATAACTGCCATATACACCTTTGCTCAGGTATCCAAAGTGGGACAGAACAGCCAGGCCTATCCATGGCTTTTTAAAGGAAAAAAAAGAAAGCAAGTATCATAAATTAAAAGATGCTGACAATTACAGAAATAGAAGCATGCAACATTCTTACACATAACTTAAAATGCAGACACATAGAGAAGCAGTAAAATGACTCTCTGGGACATGAGTGAAACCAGCAACAGCACAACTGCTACTTAGAAAACAGCCATGCTGGTACCAACCACCCAGGTGTGGGTGTCTGCCTTTTACCTACAAGCCTGGTTTTGCACTAAATCTGACCAGATAAAACTTTAAAAGGCATCTACGGGGATACCCTTGAACTTTCATATTTGAAAATACAGGAAATGAACCATCCAGCTGACTTTGTTTATAATGTACCTTTCCTTTCCACAAAATTACAATTCATATATGTGTTACTATTTTAATTTTGTTGCTCCAAAAACTATATAGTTTTAATATACTGACCATGTTGGTCATTCAAAAGAGACAGAGAGGAGACGGAATTAAATTTAACCCCTTCCTCATTTCATCCGCTGAAATAAATTTCCAATGGATCAAAGATTTAAATGTAAAGATAAAACCATAAAAGAAAATCATGGGAAATCCTTTGATTACTTCACTGTGAGGAAGTCCTTTCTAAATATAACTTTAAGAAGCCTTGAAATCACAGAAGACTGATACATTTTACTACATACAAATTTAAAAATCTTCCCTAACCAAAAAAAAAAGTCTTTAATTATGAATAAACTCAAATGTAATTAAGTAAAAATATGTGGAACATATCACAAAGGGTTAATTTCTTTTATATATATATATATATATATATATATATATATATATATATAAAAGGTGGCTATAAATCTTTAAAATCCAACAACCCAAAAGATAAACAGGCAAAAAGCATAAACAGAATAATAACAGAAAGACATGAAAGAATCATAAAAACATAATAAAACTTATTTACTTCACTCAATAAAAATGAAAAAAAAAAACACAATAAGATGCTTTTTTAATCTATCAGGCAAAGATTTTTTAAAGTTTTAACAAGCTGTTTGGAAGAAGTTGTGGGAAAATGAATATACACTGTTGGTGGGAATATATACTGGTATAACCTCTGTGCAGGGCAATTTGGCAAAATATCATGTGGTTTCATAGATCCTATTTATCTTTCCCTCTAATCATTTATTTTACTCTTTCACTCTCATGGTTCATTTACCTCCCTTCCTCAAGCGCTTTCAAACATGAAAAAGTATACTGTAAGCGGCATTTGCACACAGAATATCGTGGGCAGTCTGGCTAATGTAACAGCATCAGGAAGTCTCCTCTTCTAGTCCTGCTGTTACATCATATTCCCACCTCTCCACCCAGCATCCCCGCTGCAGGGAGAGCCTCCTCTCCTCCCAAGCTGACTTAAGCACCAAGCAGTGGTTCAAGACTTGTTTTCACAGTTCTGACTGTGCTATCAGAAGCTTTTAAAAAAAAAAAAATGTGCTTAAATTCAGAATCAACATGTGGTTGTTCTTCTTTGTTCTCTTCTCTGATAGCTTAGAAGTATCTAGTAAAAATCCAAGATAGAGGCAGGAAAGAAACCAAGCAGAGTGGGACCCGTGGCCACCAGAGGTTGAGAGGGCCATTCTTACAGACCATAGCGGAGATTTAACCCTTTTTCCTGATTGGTTTAAAAATCTGACGAGACTCCACTCCCATCGCAAGCTTTTCAGCGCACAAGTCCCTGACCTAAATCCCCAAAGTCGCTATCAGTACTTTAAGAACCAGCTGATTCTTCATCTTCTACCGACCAACAGGCAAAGAAGTTGCGGGAAAGAGAAGCTCCCAATTCCTGCAGGAAGGGGAAAACCATTCTTCGCAACAGTTTAAGAATCCCAAAGTAGAATGCATTTTTTTTCCAAGAGAAAAACAACTTAAAGATATAAATCCATTAAAATGTAGAATGAATACATAGAAGAATGATTGATAACAGATGACATTTGAACATTTTATATGGTACTTTTTACATTAGAGGAAAATCTTCAGTCACTGAAAATATCTTAGAAGGATTCTTGTTCCATTTTTCTAATACAATTCTTTGATACACATGTATACACTACAGTCAGACACACACTTCACATTTAGATTACATAATTTTCTGAAGAGCCATGTGGTGTATCTATTGTAGAGTCATAGCTGTGAAGCATTCTGTAGACAAGCTTTGTCTAATTGGCTAGAAAATGGAACATTTCATGTTAGAGAAGATTTTGCTTAGGAGAAACATGTATTTGGAGAGAGCACTAACTCTGAACTGTTCAAAAGAACTAAATGAAATTTCCAAAAAAAAAATGGCTACCTGAATATGTCATCACAAAAATATATTCATGAAAAAAGAGTTTCATTTCAAAAAGCTGATTATAAAACCTAGGGGGAAAAAACAGTTTTCAATAGAACTGGAAGTATCAATATTTTGAAGTCAGACAGAGACTCAAACTCAACCATGCTGTTTACAAATCGTGTGGTTTGGGGCAAGTAACTTAAATTGAGTCTCAGTTTGGTGATCTCTAAAAGAGTAATAACAACCCTGTAAGGTTAATGTATGTATTAGAAATAATGCATGTAATATAATTATCATATTGCGCAGTATAGATAAGACCCGGCCCAGAAATGACAGCCATCATTTTCATCATCGTCACTGAAGCCATAAAATGTTTTTGTCACTGTGATTATACAAACACTGAAGAGTAAGATATCTCAATCTGCAAACGTTTGGTTTAACTCGGTAATTTTTACCATTATTTAAAAGAGAGTAGTAATTTAACAAGTAAAAGGAAACCAAACTCAACTAAATTAAGAGGTTTTTTCTAATTACCTGAATCCCTTTTCTGAATGTGAAGAATGCAAAATAAAAAATCAGAACTAAAAGCTCATATTATTCCCTTATGCATTACAAAGTAAGTGCATATAAAATTAGATCTTAAGTCAATTCAGCATGATACTTTCAATCTTCTTAATAAGTGATATTAGGTGGAAATTTCACAAGTATATGAATAAGTTCTCTCAAAACTCAAGTGCAATGGTCTATCGTTTTAAATTAAGTTCTACATCTTTATCCAAATAAGCAAAGATTAAAGGCATACTTTCTGGTATTCAAGTTTTAAATATATACATATATAAAATGTTCATTATAAATGTAGAAAATTACTTTCAATAAATATAATCTCAGGCTACACTTTCACTGAATCACTACCTACCACCAGTTATTACACATTCTAGAATCATCTCATATAAATAATATTGGTTGAAGAAAAATACTTCAACGCGACAGGCTACTTTACTGGACTCCTCCAATGCAATTTTTAACCACTGTATTTGTTTGTAATCAGTAACTACAAAAAAATTTTTTTAATATGATTCCATTATAAGAAAAATCATATTTTCAATACACACACATATAGAAAAAAAGCTTGGCAATCTACACAACAAAAGACTGTGGGCAATTCTTACTTTCATCTTTAAATTTATCCACAATTTTCAGTTTTTAGTTTTAAATAAGTTAACTTCAGGAATTAAAAGATCTACTCTAGTTTCTTCTCTTGAATAGTTGAAGGCTAAGTTTCCATCTCAACATACCATATACATCAATGAATATAATGAAAAGATATAATGATAAAAACGACATTTGATGCCGTCTCAAGCAGTATTTGCAAAATAATAAAGCTGTCTTTAAGTGTCAATTCACAATCTTCAAGTTATATCACTATGCCTTTGCTGTGATAAGGAGAAACTGAACTAACTTGATGTTAGCTGAAACTCCAATACTTTGGCCACCTGATGTGAAGAGCTGACTCATTTGAAAAGACCCTGATGATGCTAAAGCTGAAACTCCAGTACTTTGGCCACCTCATGCGAAGAGTTGACTCATTGGAAAAGACTCTGATGCTGGGAGGGATTGGGGGCAGGAGGAAAAGGGGACGACAGAGGATGAGATGGCTGGATGGCATCACCGACTCGATGGACATGCGTTTGAGAGAACTCCGGGAGTTCGTAATGGACAGGGAGGCCTGACGTGCTGCAGTCCATGGGGTCGCAAAGAGTTGGACACGACTGAGCAACTGAACTGAACTGAACTGATGTTTACTTGGTGAAATGATACACAATTCATTAAGCTACCATTTCACTATTACAAGTAGCACTGAAGTGAAACACACAAAGCAACTGAAAACAGTACTGATTTTGAGTCTATGGTTTCCATTTTAGAAATAATGTTGGATTTTTTTTTAATTTAATGAAGACCAGATAACTCAAATTCCTTCGGTGCCACTTATTACCTGTATGAATATGGGCAATTTACTTCAGATCTCTGAAGCTCAATTTCCTCATCTGAACAGAATAAACATGCCCAATCATACTGCAATCAAAGTGATTAGATGAAACAGTATATAAAAGTACCCATGGAACACAACATTTGTAAATAAAAGATGCTTTTAAAATGTTTTATGAATCGAGGTTTAGGATCTAGAAGAAAATCCTAAACTCCTTAGAAGAGGAAACAAAATTTTCATAAGGGCTTGTTTAAAATTACTAAAATATCATTATCTCACTTGAAGAAATATCACAAATACCCAATCAGTGCACAAACCCTTTTTTTTTAAACACGGTTTGTTTGAATCAGGAAGTTCACACATGATATTTTAGCTAATACTTTAGTTAATAATCTCGAGATTTAAGGATTTCCTCTCCTCCTTTGTGTTACATATCTGTTGAAGAAATCAGGTCCTGTATGATCTCTAGCATTCCAGGCCTTGCTGATTCTATCTCTCCCAGTAGTGTTGTTCTACCAGTTTTTTGAGCTTTTATTTCCTTTACAGGCATTAATTCCTAAAGGCTATATTGACTGCTTTAGTCTCATGTTTTCTGCCTTATCTGCCAGCCTTCTAAAATAAACAGTAATCAAATAAACAGCAAAGTTGTAAAATGATAGAAAATGCTAAGACAAGAGTAAGCTAAGTGCCACAGATAATATATTCTTGCATGACTTCACCAGGCATAGTAGAGTAGCTCTCCAAGGTACAGCACATTAAAAGGCTTCAAGTGTTGTTTAACTTCTAACCTAGAAGGGCTCTTGCAATCTCTGCTATCAACTATGACATTCCACGTCCCTCCTACACAACCTGCCTAGGACAATGGCAATACCTGCACACATCTGAACAGTCTATGACTAATACCAAGATGTCTGCCACCAATTAGTTCCTACTATTTTAGAAGGCAGCATAAAAGCTGTGTGAACTATAAAATATTCTTAGAAGGACAGAAACATTAAAATCACTCCTATCTGAGCATGAAAAAGGAACAACTGATATTCTGGAATAAATTACCAATTACGTGAAAAGAGATGAAATGCAGGACTATCACATTCTAGTATATTAAGCCTAGTTCACCAGCTCTTAAACAATTGATATTAATTGGTTAGCAGGAATCAAGAGATCAAAGAAATATGTATAAGGCTGCAAAGCTGAAAAAATATGGACTCATGATAATACAGAGGAATAAACATTTAATAAACCTTCATGAGCTTGGAAATCCAACATGTTAGTATCAAGTAACATAGATTTGCCAAGGAGAACTAGACAATCTCCTCTCTACCCCCTTCCCCCACAAGAAAACACTGTTAACTATTTGGCCAGTGTTTCAGAATCTCCAAGTCAAAGAACTATTACAACAGTGAAAGATTCTACAAATAGCAAGCATATCCACAAACTCACAAGGCATCCTAAGTGAACAAATGGAAAAGACAATTCAGGATGCACTGACTTTTCTGCCAGCATCCAATAACACGCCAGTGATTATCACCCATTCTGTCATGTTCAACTACAAAATACAAAGAAGATACCATACCAGCAAAACAAAAACATAACCTTAGATCACTAAAGTGATTTACTATTTTCAAAGCACTCTGACATATTTCAAAGTGAATGACACTTTAGTAAAAGAAACTAAACTAAGCGAAGGGTAGGAATTTTACATTTGAAGTAACAAGATTTTAGAAAACTATAAACTTCTAAGAAAAAGCACTGAGAACTGAATTCATTATCATCTCAGTAACTGCGTAGCCTAACATTAAATAGCTTAATAATACAAACAGGTGCAACGCCGGGAATAAATAAACGAGACACGATGGTCATCCACAGCATTGTTTTCCAAGGAAAAACTGAGGCTATTTCTGCAAGAGCAGCTTCAAAACAGAGATCCTCAGTCCTTTTCTCTGCCCCAAAACAGTTCACGGATCTGCACACACTCATTAGGAACAATGACTCATAACCTACTTAGAGATCTGTTTTGATGAACAACCATCCGAAAAGCAAATTATCTTTGAGAGTGTCAAGCTTGTTGAGCATTCAAACCTTAAGGTGAAAATTATTTTAATTAGAACTTAATTTACTTGAAATCAGCAGTGCAAAAAAAAAAAAAAATTTGTAAGAGGGATGGGGTGGGAGGAAGAGCTGGATGAAATGAAGTCTCTGATCAGCTAGGGCAATATGAGGGCAAAAAGAAGGAGGGCAAAAAGTAAATGTCTTAACTTCTTAAAGATTAACCTGAAATAGATGAAAATAATCAACCAGAAAAACTGGGGATATCAGTCAGGGTACTAAGACTCTTCCTCGAAATATTCAGCAAATGATGCCAAAGTGACAGAAGGCTCAACTGCGTAGACACAGGCTGTAAACTGATACAGGGGTAATTCTTATGCTGCTGTTGACGTTTTTTCTTAGGCTATCTTCTCAAAATTAAGAACATTCATTCACCTGAATGAGTATCTGCTGCAAATGTCTATAACATGATAGTAAAGAAAAATTTGGCCAGTGGCTACTTACAGCTTAAAAGAGTGAAGGGCCAGAGAAACATTTGTGACAGGAACTGAAAATAAATACTAGCAACTTACACAAACTTCAGAGATCCCAGTACTTTTGAAGTTAGAAGTAATCTGAAGGTCTACTCTGAAGTTACCTAGGAAACTTAACTTCAGAAATGCATGTTTCCTTCTTCTACCTTACAACTGGATGGTAAATTTTCACATAGCATCTCATACTAATTCTAGTCACATGCTGTGATCAAAACATTGTCTCTGAATTACACATGAGGAAACTGAGGCTTTCCCCAAAGTCACACAATTTGTAAGTGGTACTAACCTCTTAGGTTCATTGTGAAGGAAATTTTCAAATTACTTCCCAGTCCAAGCATTCTTCTTTCTGCTTTCCCATAGCACTTACAGAAACACTTTCAAAATACTTTTAAAAATACAAAAGAAACAGGCGTAAAGAGGGAGAATGATCTAACTAAGGAACACGAGGGTGGAAGGAGCCTGAACTCTTGCCCCAAAACGGGCACCAAGTATGATCTTCCTGCTCCAACAGGTTTCTGCAACATGAATTAGTTCACATGAGGCTAATAAGTCGGGCAATGTGTCACTATGACTCAGACTGTACGTAACAATTTTTCCCACGTATCATGTCTTCAGCCAGGCATGTCCAGTTTAACACCAAGTTTACTACCCGGGGGAGTGTGGTGGCAAAATTCTGGGGTCGGCACACTGTACGTGATGCTGACTCTGGCCACTGTGCTGCTGGGTCAATTTGGCCGCAGCCGGTGTCCCGGGCTTTTTGCATGGTGCTTCCTCCATTTGATGCACATCTCCTCTGTGTCTGTGATTCCGCACTCTCAGCCCCTCATTCTGCTACTCGCTCTATCAGGCATCCATTACTCTTCTTTAAAGGTAAAATCCTAAATTTACTGTATTACTTCTTCACTAACTCACGATTTGACATATCTTTTAAACTGTCCTCTGTTATTAGAATCGTTATTGCTTTTATTAGTGCTCTGGGTAGAAAGCTGTAGAGATTTTGAATGATTTGTGCAATCCTATTTTTTACCTTTTATTTTCAGTACAAGGTTTGTAAAAATCACAAGGTTTTTTCAAAAATGCATATATCACATTACTGCAAAAACAACTGAATAAAAAGTAATGTTTTAAAACCAGTATCAATATTTACTACATACTCCATTTCAGCCCTTCTGAGTTTTACTATGAAAAAAAGATGCTACCATCAGAACTACTGGACACCCAACACAACAGAACAGCTCTTCATTCCCTACACATCTCAAGGCCCTTCTCAGAAGCCAAAAGCAGGTGCTCCTCAGAGAGTATGTAAGAGAATCACAAGAACATGCACCCCTGGGCATGAGAACCAGATGAGTAGCTTAAAAAAGACAGGTTTTCCCCACCCCCCATATGACCTACTGGATTTCTAGAGACCTGATTCTAGAATCTGCACTTGAAGTTCTTCAGCTGATTCTATTTATCTGACTGCCCAGCTATGTAATGATCAGGTGGTCACATAGGAAAGCAATAAGAACAAAAATTAAGGCCCCAAAATGATTTGCTTTTACTGTCTGACATGATCAATAATACAAGTGAATGAATCAACATTCCTAAATGAAGAGTATAAAAACCATTTTACTCCTGTAACTCAGAATTTATCAATTTAAATATGGAAGAGCTGTTCACAAGATGTAAGTGGTTAATAAGAGGCTTGAATGAGTGAGACAGTCACATAACTATCAACTACACCCTCTAGTTACCACCTCTCAATGTGGAGAAATGGAAGGAAAAGCGTGGTGTTTGTAATATATGACAAGGAGGAAGTTGTCACTTCTTGGCTCAGAGTTCTGACAACTTGAAAGAAGAAAATGCATCATCTTCTTTGGCCTTTTTTATTTTGGAGTTCTTCGATCTATTTGAGGCAATTGCTTCATGGCAAATAGGTGGGGAAACAATTGAAACAGTGACAGACTTTATTTTGGGGGGCTCAAAAATCACTGCAGATGGTGACTGCAGCCATGAAATTAAAAGACGCCTGCTCCTGGGAAGAAAAGCTATGACCAACCTTGACAGCAGATTAAAAAGCAGAGACATTACTTTGCCAACAAAGGTCCGTCGAGTCAAAGCTATGATTTTTCCAGTAGTCATGTGTGGATTGAGAGTTGGACTGTAAAGAAAGCTGAGTGCCGAAGAACTGATGCTTTGAACTGTGGTGTTAGTACTCTTGAGAGTACCTTGGGCTGTAAGGAGATCAAACCAGTCAATCCTAAAGGAAATCAGTCCTGAATATTCATTGGAAAGACTGATGCTGAAGCTGAAGCTCCAATACTTTGGCCACCTGATGCGAAGAGTTCACTCATTGGAAAAGACCCTGATGCTGGGAAAGACTGAAGGCAGGAGGAGAAGGGGACAACAGAGGATGAGATGGTTGGATAGCATCACCGACTCGATGGACATGAGTTTAAGCAAGCTCTGGGAGTTGGTGATGGACAGGGAAGCCTGGGGTGCTGCAGTCCATGGGGTCTAAAAGAATTAAGACACGACTGAACTGAACTCAATTGATTCTCTTTAAGGCTGCTGCTACTGCTGCTAAATCACTTCAGTCGTGTCTGACTCTGTCTGACCCCATAGACGGCAGCCCACCAGGCTCCCCGTCCCTGGGATTCTCCAAACAAGAACACTGGAGTGGGTTGCCATTTCCTTCTCCAATGCATGAAAGTGAAAAGTGAAAGTGAAGTCGTTCAGTCCTGTCCGACTTTTAGCGACCCCATGGACTGCAGCCTACCAGGCTCCTCTGTCCATAGGATTTTCATTAAGGCTATACCAATACTAATCATTATTAACCATGCTGCTTAATAAGCCTCAACAGAATACACACCATTTCTGGTGTGTTAAATAGTATTTCTTATTTAAATGTTTTATAAATCTACCACAGTGGTGGCACCTAACAGCTACTACTAGGCATAAGGCAGTACAACCAGAAACATTTCAGATGGCAATTAGAGCAAAGTATCTTACACCCAATGTTCTAGGAAACTTAAAGGCAGGTTATGTACTTAAGCAACTGTACTTGAATATTTGTGACTCAGGGCTTCCTCTGCGGCTCAGCAGTAAAGGATCTGCCCACCAGTGTAGGAGATTGAGGTTCGATCCCTGGATAGGGAAGATCTCCTGGAGAAGGAAATGGCAACCCACTCCAGTATTCTTGCTTGGGAAATCCCATGGACAGAGGAGACTGGCGGGCTACAGTCCATGGGGTCACCAAAGAGTTGGTCATGACTTAGCAACTGAACAACAACATTTGTGATCAAGGATACTTACAGGAAAGCCACAAAGTTTTAGTTTGGGGGCTAAAATACTGGTCACTTTACATAGAAAGAAACCTTATTTGGACTACCAAACATGATTGATTTGAATCTCAAATTATACTTTAATCTGGCCTTTACTGAGTTGTCCCCAAAATACGTGCGTGTATGTGTATCTTATTTATTCTCCAAACCACACCAAAGGCTTATATTTCATAACAGTACCTTTCAATTAAAATATAGTATAAGGAATCAATGAGCTTTCATTTGTCTAAGCCTCAAATGTTCTGACTCATTTTGGAAGTGCTGCTATTTGAAATTTAAATGATGTAAATTGAGATACAGGGTAATCAAGAGATGTCCCCAAGGCACAGCACGCTGTGAAGCTCAATGAAACTCCCATTTCATTGAAAATGGACAAAATGACTGCTTCAGTTAAACCAGGAAAATACCCCAGGAGGTATTTTTATCTGACACAAAGGATGTGGTTTAAACCTATAGCAGCTAAATTTTAATCTTCCATTTGTCAGAACTACTTGCCAAAGGCAAATGACAGAATGTAATAATGTACTGAAATTTCCTGCAATTGGCAGTAGGGAACAGTAACGGAGAAAAATGATGGATGTGAGAGTCTGAGACATCACAGCACCCAGTAACCCACATTAAGTAAGGTACTGCAGGATATGCCAAAAAGAGTGTGCCTAGCTCAGCTGCATTAAGAATTCTGCATTATGGAAATACAGGTATTAGAGCAAAACTCCTGAAAATGGGACAGGTTTCTTTATCTTGAATTAAACTTTCATGTTTCAGATAACATTTTAATAGTGCAACATTTTTATAAGCTTACATAAGCCATTTAAAAACAGATTTATTTTAAACATTGTAATAACCCGACATGACAAATCTTACATGAAGATGCTATAGAAATGATAAATGAGGCATTAAATGAGGGCAGGACAAGATAAGGAAAGAGACTACATTTTAGTTTTGCAGGAAGAAGGTAGGTAAGTTTTAAATAATTTTTTAAAAATAAAAAGTGTAAAAATCTTGCAGGGAAGAACAATAATTCATATTAATCTTCTCATGTCCATGACTGTTGCCTGAAAAGCCATTTTTAAAAGAGAACTGTAGCAGTACTCCCCCCAAGAACCTATAACCCTGGTAAAAGCATGAGGAAAAAGTCAGAAAAACTCAAACTGAGGACAGTCTACAAAATAACCTCCAGGCACTGAAAATACAAAAGTTTAAGAACTGTCCCAAGCAGGAAGAGCCCAAGGAGAAATGATGACTCAAGGTTTTTGGTATCCTGGAATAGAAAAAGGACATTAAGTAAAAACCAAAATTCAAATAAAATATGAAGCTTAGATAATAACTGTGTGTGTAAATTTTGGTTCATTACATGTGACAAAAGTGCCATTTTAATGTAAGATGTTAACCAAAGGGGAAATTGGATATGAGATAAATAGGAACTCTATACTATATGCAACATTTTGGTAAATCTAGAACTAGTCTAAAAAATCTTTTTTTTCTAAAGATTTATAAAGAAGGAATAGAAAATGTAACTCAAACCAGATTAAACATAAAAGATCATATGGATCATAATGACTGAAAATACCCAAAGAGTGCTCTCACATAAGGTATGGAGGCTTGATTCAAGGGTTCTAACTGCTTCAGGAAGATGTCTCCCCAGACATTGGCTACAGTCAGGTTTCACGTACATTTTGACCATTAACACTTGCTTCGAAAAGGCAAATGTGTTCCAAAGTGACTGATATATTAGGGAACAATTTACACCTAGCATGAATTTTGCATCTGCTTATACAAAATTTCATCTGTCAGAAGCACTAGGTTAGGAGTCACCAAATTCTTTCTGTAAGCGGCCAGATAATAACTATTTTAGCTTTGTGAACCATACGGTCTCTATCACAACTACACAACTCTGCCTCTATCAGAGGAAAGGGGTCACAGACAAGAGTAAATGAATGGGCACGGCCATTTTCCAACACAACTTCACTGAAACAAGCAAGGCCTTAGATTGTCAGCCAGGCACTACATGAATGCAGAAGGCTGCACCCAGCTGAGCCACGCCCTGGGAACACTGGGACCACACACCACTCCCTAGGTCATGAGTGCTGTTACCGCTTCCATCTGACTTCTGACCAGCCTCTTCCCACATCACGTAACGCACAAGCTACAGGCCTAACCCACAGGGGGGCCACAGTCCCCCACCACCTTCTCCTCTGGTAGCCACCAGAGTCCATTTAATTGGGTCATCTTAGATCCCCTCACCCACTTCTAAACAAGTCACTTTGTCCGAAAGAGGGTACACTAGGCTGACTGGCCTGGGCCTGAGTCATGGACTTCATGTTCATTGTTGCAACAGGAAGGTGGAATCCTTCCTGATCCCTAAGGAACCAAGATTAGGGGAAGAAAGGATTCCCAAAGCAAAATTAAGGGCTACTGCAAAAAGAGAATGAGAGAGAGGAAGAGGAGGAGGAGAAGGAGGAGGAGGAAGAGGGAGACAGAGAAAAGAAAACAAGCATCTACTACAACCTCCAAGTACAACAGCTAGAGAGTGGCACAGTTTCACATGGGATTAATTGATGCTAACTCAACAATATCTATTCAGAACTGGGTTTGATTCCAAGTAAACACATGCATTTTTATTGTAACAGAGCTTCTAAAAAATCTGACTTCAATATATTTCACTGTATATAAAAGCAAACTTGCTTCATTGCTGGGAAAAAACGATAATGAATTTAGTGAAAACAATATGCTTTCACTCCATTCTTTAGAGTAAATTTAAAGGGTTTTCAAGGATACTTTCAACTAGGCCTTCATTTCACCTTGTCCACTGACTTCAGAACTAAGCCATGAATTAAGTGAAGCTCACAGATACTGAAGTAAGCAATCAAAGTTTCTAAAGCTTCTATTCTTAAAGCTCCTAAGAACAATGGAAACTTGCATTAGGTCCAATGAATTTCTCTTATAAACACTATATGGAGAAGGAAATGGCAACCCACTCCAGTGTTCTTGCCTGGAGAATCCCATGGACAGAGGAGCCTGGGAGGCTACAGTTCACGGGGTTGCAAAGAGTCGGACACAACTGAGCAACTGAGCACATCAACACTATATACTGATTTTAAAAGCCACTATGAAAGGATTTTTTAAAATTAGGTAATCCCTCTGCATCCTTGAGGGACTGGTTCCAGGACCTCCCCTCAGATACCAAATTCTGAGGATGCTCAAGTCCCTTGATAAAATGGAGTAGCAACTGCAAATAACAAGTATAACTCATTTACTTTAAATCATCTCTAGATTACTTATCATACCTAATACAATAAAATGCTATGTAAATAGCTGTAAATACAATGTAAATGCTGTGTAAATTGTTGCAGCAAATCCAACTTTGGCTTTTAAGAACTTGTGGAATTTTTTTTCTTGAATATTTTCCATCTGCATTTGGTTGTATCCATAGGTGCTGAGCCTGAGGACACAGAAGGATAACTACCTCCCTTCACCAGCTCCAATCAAGTCATCTCTTCTTTTTTTCTGAAAATTCCTCCCCTGAACTCACCAATTTTTTTTTTCCACATTGCTGTGACTATGTACTATTTAGCCCCTCTCCTTTGAACAGACTTTCACTCATCTGCTGGGTAAACAATGACTCATTCTTCAAGACTCAACTTGAGCAACTTGTCCTCTCAAAGTCCTCTGATTATCACTGTTTTATTCTGGTTAATGATAATGTTTCCAGTGTTGGTCCAATAATCATGATGCAGCTTTGGAAACAGACATACACACATTACACACACACAGACACATACATAGATGTTATCGTTTTAAAGCAAATAGCCATCAATGCCTTTTGTTGTTTTTTAGTTGCGAAGTCATATTCCATTCCTCTTGAGATAGCTTTTCAAAATCTACAGAACTGATGAAATCAGACTTTTCATTTACTTATGTGGTGATTTACAAAAGGAACTGTCTTTGCATTCATGAGGTTAGTAAATAATCACATCTGACCACGGTGTATTATTCTTTAATGAGCTTTGATTCTGCTAATTATTTATTTATGGCAATTTTATACTGATATTCATTTATGAGACTGAGCAAGCTTCCAATGTACAATCTCTGCCAAGTTTTGCCAGCATTATGTAAAACTTTTGCAACCCTGCTTTCTATTCTACCAGTTTACACTGCATTGGTATTGTCCATTTCATAAAAGTATGGTAGATTTCCCCTCCAGTATCACCTAAGTCTGTTAGATTAGTATATGAAAAGGGAGGGTTTCTCTTTAACAAGTTTTTCTATTTCTTCTATGGTAATTACTCTGCTTCCATATTCTCTCTCTTCTAAGTTAAGCTTGGTTGTTAAAACTTTGCTAGAAAAATCAATTCATTCAGTTTCTCATATTTGTTTCATCAGAGCTAAGCAAACCCAATGCTTCTTTAAATTTTTCTGTACCTATGTTCATTTCCAAATGAAACATAACAGATGGGTTATTCCATTGTTTTCTAAAACATTTCTTTGATCTCTCTAATTAGATCTATCATGTCCTGAAAATGTTACATAACTTTTCAGTGCCTTAGTTTAGCAACAGTGGGTTCTTGTTTCATAAGGTTATGGTGTAAACTAAATGAGCTTAGATATGCAAACTGCTTAGAACACACCCAGCACGCAATGATTTCTGTATGTATTCCTTTTCGCTTTGATCTTTGAATTCATTTCCAAATGCTGTTGAAATAAATCACCCCAAACTAAGCAGCATAACACAACACAAATGTATTATCTTAAATTTCAGGAGAAAATCAGTCTCGCTGGGCTAAAGTACAAAGTGTCAGCAAGACTAGTCCCCTGGGGAGAGAAGAGAATCTGTTGCTCACCTTTTAAAGCTTCTAGAGGCTAATGCTGTTACTCCAGTACTTTGGCCACCTCATGCGAAGAGTTGACTCATTGGAAAAGACTCTGATGCTGGGAGGGGTTGGGGGCAGGAGGAGAAGGGGACGACAGAGGATGAGATGGCTGGATGGCATCACTGACTCGATGGATGTGAGTCTGAGTGAACTCTGGGAGTTGGTGATGGACAGGGAGGCCTGGCGTGCTGTGATTCATGGGGTGGCAAAGAGTGGGACATGACTGAGCGACTGAACTGAACTGAACTGAGAGGCCACTTGTATGCACATGGCCCCTTTTACACATCACTCCAACCTTTTGCTCCCATCTTCACTTCTGCTACTCACAATGATTCTCTGCTTCTCTCTTTTAAGGACCCCTGTGATTACCACGGGCCCATCCAGATAGCCAAGATAATGTCTTCTTAATTTAATAATATCTCAAAGTCCCTTCACCAATTTATGGTAATCTGATGTTGTTGTTGTTCAGTCACTCAGTTGTGACCAACTCTGACAGTTCTCAAACCTGACAATATATTAGAATTATCTGAGGAGCTTTTTCATACATACCAAAGCCTGAGACCCATCAACTAAATCAAACTCTCTAAGGATAAGGTGAGGCATCCATACTTATTAAAAGTCTCCTAGGTGATTCCCATGTAAGGTAATGTTTAAAATTCACTGACACAGATGACGCTGTACATTCTATTCAGGAGGAAAGTGTAATACAGAAACTAAAAATGAAAAACTAACTTCTAGAAACTGATAACACTGATGTTTCAGACACATCCATTGGCAAGAGTCTAGTGCAATGATGACTTCCCCTATGGAAACAATGCAAGTGATGTATATATACTAAATCTCTTAATAGCCTGGTAATAAAACTTTTTAAAACAGGTGAAATCAATTTTTCATAATATATTTTATTTACTCTATATATTTCATAATATATTTTTATTTACTTGGATGTATATCCAAGTCATTATCAGTTAAACATGTATTCAATATTTAAAAATTAATGATCTATTTTATTTCTTTTTCATACTAAGTCCTTGAAATCCCATGTAAATCTTCCACTTAAGCACATGAATCAATTCAGAACAGTCATAGCCCAAGGGCTCAATAATCACAAATGGCTAACGGCTACTTTTTGAACAGAACAGACCTAACCGTATTATTGAATTTTAGCTACTCTGTACCTCTATAAGGGCTTCCCTGATAGATTAGTTGGTGAAGAATCCACCCTCAATGCAGGAGAGTCGGGAAGATCCGCTGGAGAAGGGAAAGGCTACCCACTCCAGTGTTCTTGGGCTTCCCTTGTGGCTCAGGTGGTAAATAATCTGCCTGTAATGCGGGAGACCTGGGTTCGATCCCTGGAGAAGGGAAAGGCTACCCACTCCAGTATTCTGGCCTGGAGAATTCCATGGACTGTATAGTCCATGGGGTCGCAAAGAATCAGACATGACTGAGCGACTTTCGCTTTTCACTTCTAACTCACTTAGAATGTTTAAAATGCTAGAAAATTTCTCATTAGCCAACCCTTTAGCTATTAGTCTGTGGTATCAGTAGAACAGAAGAGTGTTTATTTTCAGGTTTTTTTTTTTTTATATCTTTCTTCGGCCCAAGCTGACAGATGATCCATGACTAAATGCCACACACAGGAAGGACATGATAATTAGTAGATATTCACATTACAGGCAGAGAAGGCAATAGCACCCCACTCCAGTGTTCTTGCCTGGAGAATCCCATGGACGGAGGAGCCTGGTGGGCTGCCATCTATGGGGTCGCACAGAGTCGGACACGACTGAAGTGACTTAGCAGCAGCAGCAGCAGCAGCAGCACATTACAGGGAAAGAAAAGGTGGAAGGCTGAGTAACACCAGGAACAGGTAACATGAAAATCAGAAATGACGGTATTTCTAAATGTAATCTTGGCAAAATTTAGGAAACAAAAATGAAAAAGATACCTGTTTACTTTCGTGAATTCAGGCTTTTTATTGACTTTTTAAAAATCTGAAATAAAGATTTCCTTTAAATATAAACTTAAATATCAAACATTTATTTAAAAAACAGTTAAAGGAGTAAAAGTTGACAAAATGAAAGGTAAATTTAACTCTCTAAAAGCAGGTTTCTATATGCCAGGATTCCACACACACACAAAAAATTAAACAACTAAGTTTAATAATGTCTACTATGATCACCAGAAACAAAGTTTCAGGCAAAGAAAGAATCAGTTGGACATGCGCCCACATGTGCCACTTAAACCAAATCACATTTTCGTACTGTCTCGAAGTATAAAAAGGGCCAACACCAGAAATTTCTGTGTAGAAATAAAAAGACGCCAACTCCATTTGTTGTTGTTCTTTAGTCACAAAGTCATGTCTGACTCTTTTGCAACACCATAGACTATAGCCCATCCGGCTCCTCTGTGGGATTCTCCAGGCAAGAACACTGGAGCGGGTTGCCATTTCCTTCTCCAGGGCATCTCCCCAACCCAAGGATGGAACCTCAGTCTCTTGCATCGGCAGGCAGACTCTTTCCCACTGCACCAGCTGGGAAGCCCCAACTCCATTTACTGGCCTTCAAATGAATATGAAGAGCTCACAGGCATGGTGACAGGAAGCAACAAAATGCAAACTAAGAAACAGATGAACTGACCGCACTACTGTATACTAACTGAAATTTTACATCTGGAAGAAAAAAAGAAGACAACAGATGTCAAAGCCAGTGTACCAGGGACCACACCACCCCTACTCTATGATCACTGTAGGATTCTCAGAATTATACTAGAAGATGTGCCAAGAAATTCAAATTGTAGTAAGTTCTAGTCCCTGCATTCAGATTGCAAAAGCTCTACAAAGAATGGTTATGTATTAAAACCTCAGCAATTCAAACCAATGTGAGTCAAAGAAAGGAAGCCACATTTATTGAGGTTTCAAGTACCAGCCATGGAGAAGGCAGTGGCACCTCACTCCAGTACTCTAGCCTGGAGAATCCCATGGATGGAGGAGCCTGGTGGGCTGCAGTCCATGGGATCACGAAGAGTCAGACAAGACTGAGCGACTTCACTTTCACTTTTCACTTTCATGCATTGGAGAAGGAAATGGCAACCCACTCCGGTGTTCTTGCCTGGAGAATCCCAGGGATGGGGGAGCCTGGTGGGCTGCCGTTTGTGGGGTCGCACAGAGTCGGACACGACTGAAGTGACTTAGCAGCAGCAGCAGCAGCAAAGTACCAGCCAAGAGAGTTATATCAGTGAAAAATGGTGAAGAAAGAACCTCTAAAAATCCTCTTCTCAATTTTTAAAAAATTCTGAATATTAACCAAAGGCTTGCAGCAATCCAGAGCGCATTATTCCTTTTTTCAATGAAGACTGAATCTCAGTAGGAAAAGTGAGTTTTGTGGTGTTTCAACCTGACCTTTAACCTGGAAAAGGCAATGGCAACCCACTCCAGTACTCTGGCCTGGAAAATCCCATGGATGGAGGAGCCTGGTAGGCTGCAGTCCATGGGGTCGCTAAGGGTTGGACACGGCTGAGCGAGTTTACTTTCACGCATTGGAGAAGGAAATGGCAACCCACTCCAGTGCTCTTGCCTGGAGAATCCCAGGGACGGGGGAGCCTGGTAGGCTGCCGTCTATGGGGTTGCACAGAGTCGGACACAACTGAAATGACTTAGCAGCTTAGCAGCAACCTGACCTTATTCCACCCCTGCCCCGCAGTTTCCATGGTAGCCTTGAAAACCAGCAACCTGCAACCCATGAAAACCAGCAGCTGGGCAGACACCAGAAGTTTGGAGCTATTTTCAAAGATTCATTCCCAAGGAATTCTCAATATAGGGACCTATCTGGTGACCCCATGGAACACCCCTCTTGCACAGCTGTCTTTATTTGATCTGACTCAGAGACCAAACTGAGAACTATAAGTCTATAGAGACTGTTAGAGCACAAAAGGTAAGATACAGAGAAGTTTGGCAAGGTGTGGGGACACAGGAAAAGAATCGTATAAAATAACTGAATCCCTTAAAATGAGTCAATTTTTAAAACTGAGTTACTTAAGGATTTACTTATCACCTTAAATAGTACCAAAAATTATCACCTTAAATGCATAATGAGATGCATGTATATATGTAACACTAATGCGGCCAGATAGACAGTAAGCAATAAACTGATGTCTAAGCTGCTAAATGAACATACACAGTTAGCTGCTACTGAAGAACTGGAACATCAGGTGGCACTCTTGAGAAAGAAATAATTATGGTAACACAGGCTGAGGACATGAACCTCAAGTTTAACGAACATTACACTGCCTGGCTAATCTAGATTATTTTTCAAAACATACTTAAAAAGAAACTACTTAATTTTCCCCCCAAATATACAATATCTTTGAGGAAATGCTGCAGATGCTACTGAAAAAAGTAATTCTTTTAGGGCCTGGACAACAGTCAAGTAGCTTTCATCTTTGCTCTCCCTGATCTCTATCACTTAAGTTTACAGTAAGGACACAAGTAAAACAAATGATGAATGGTGCAAATGGATTTACTCCACAATATATTTACTAGTCTGCTTGATTTGCTTCATTTTTTTTTAATTTGGTACAAAACATCTTAAGGTAAAGCATTTTTGTTGGGAAATGACAGAAAAGCAAAACACTGTTTAGGCACTTTTATTTTCTCCAGGCTAAATCAAAATTAAAGTAGAATATGTTTTTTAAATGAATTTTCTCATTAGTAATATTTCTCAAATTAGAGAACTGACAGTAAAACTTTTTTTTAAATAAGAAATATCTTTGGACTAATTGATTTCAACAGAAACAGTATCATAAATTGTGTATCAACTCAATTCAATGATTAGCTAACATTTAAAATATACAAATCTATCAAACAAGAGCCTAAACCTTCATATGGTATTCAATATATAAAATAATTTTTCATGGTTATATAGCACATATTTTATGGCTCCTGTGCAAATATTTACTGTTGTGTTGATGTCCTTGTTTTGTGTTAAGAAATCCTGCCTTATTTTAGAGAGCTATTACACATGTAGCAAACAACTGTATTCTCTGATTACAGATGAAAGCTCAGTCAAGAAGCATTCTTTTCGTTGTCAAATACACTAACAAGCAAGTATTTCAAATTAAATGCAAATCACCTGGAGTGTCTTCACTGCCAAACACAAGCATGATTCACTACCAGAAAACCGAAGATACATAACTTTCCATTTTAAAACCTAGGGAAACCCTGGTTTTGCTTACATTTTTCCACCAAGTGGTCTGTCTCCAACAGTTAAAAACTATCAACTATGAACAAAATGTAAGACAAGTACCTGAAAAGACAGAAGGACAGCTAATGGACAGATATAAGCCCTGAAGGACCAACCAGTTTCAGAACCCCCCTTCGGAGTCAGCTGTGGCCCTTCTGGAAATGGATCATAGCTCACCTTCACTCTCCACCCACCTATCTCTTCCCTTCTTCCTCAAATGTCAATACCAGTCATACACTAATCAACTTCCTTCACACTACTCCCTGCTTGCTTCCCATGTTAACCCAACCCGCTAAAGCAACCAAACACCAGCAAAACTATCAGAGACTCAATCACTTAAACAACCACACTCGTGGGTGAGCTCCACATCTCTAAGCTTTTCCTCGGGGGTAGTACATCCCAGTTCTCATGGTGTGGGAGTGACCAGAATTCCCGCAGTAAGCCGCAGTCTATTTGCTGGAGGTGTCAGATGACAGAGCGTGGGGTCACCAAAGGGATAGTACCTTTGAAGGTGGAAATTCCAGAAAAGAGAGGGCTACAGGAGACCTAAACTCTAAAAACAAGGTCACTTCAAATTTGTGGCTGAGTTGTTAACTCACATGTACAAGAAAGACTCTATGGAGCCCACTGGAGAGCAGTAGCTGGCAGGCTGAAAGAGGCTGAGAAGGCATCTCAGCTGCTGCCACGCTAGGGGAAACAGAATTTGAACCAAGCGTAAAAGCTGCCGGGCAAAAACCTCAGGCTTCACACTGAGGCTCTTTCCTTAAGAACAAAGGCTATGCCCCAGGATTAAAGGGGGTCCTCTTGGACTAGGCTTCCCTGGTGGCTCAGAGGTTAAAGCGTCTGCATCCAATGCTGGAGACCTGGGTTCTATCCCTGAGTCAGGAAGATCCCTGGAGAAGGAAATGGTAACCCGCTCCAGTGTTCTTGCCTGGAGAATCCCATGGACGGAGAAGCCTGATAGGCTGCAGTCCATGGGGTGCAAAGAGTCGGACACGACTGAGTGACTTCACTTTCATTTTCACTTTCTTGGACTAGGGCAAAACCAACCCACCCTGGCACAGCAGAGAACCAAGATACCAAATGTTCAACATGATCACCCAGTAATTTCTACTGCCTACTAGAACCAAATCAATACCCAAAGAAAGACAGCAGAAAAGCTAAAGGACCCTACAACCTCTGGAGGGAGTGGGGCCCTGCTGCCACCTTGATCAGACTACTGCCCTCTAGAACCCTGAAAGAACAGATTTCTGCAGCTTTAAGACACTAGGTTTGTTGTCATTTGTGACAGCAGCCACCAGACACTATTACAACTCACTTTCTCAAACATCCCCCAAGTCAACCAGCTATCTAATATAGTTCCTGCCAGAGCTTTACTTTCTCTAGACTTTCAGGCCACATTTCCTGTGCTCCTCCCCAAGCTCCTGCCTGAGCCCCTATCCTTAGATGCTTTATGTGTAGACATGAAACTTCCATTATCTGTGGTGAAACTTCATGTGTATGATGAAACTTCCATCATCTGTGGTGAAACTAGGTCTGTCTGAATCATTCTGGCTGTTATCTGCTAGAACTCAAGGACTGGTAGGGCACCACACACACAAATGCAGGTATGCAAGTAAAAAGTACCACTGAACATGGTCTTCAGGTAGGAGAAAACCACCCCTAGGCGGTGGTAATACAAAGAAGAGAACCAGGAAAAAGTGATATTATTGGAGTACAGAGTCTCCAGTCCCAAGCAACTATCGACCTTCTGAACATAAGTAAAACATGATGTGATTTACAAAAACTAACCTGGTTAAAATGTGAAGGCTACATTAAAAGATGTGTTTAAACCTAACACCAGTTTTATCAATCTGCTGCATCTTATTGATTCTAATTTCACAGAAGAAAAAGTAACTGGATTCTGCAGAAATTCTGACAGTTAAGACTCAATTACTATTCTCAGTCCCAATCTCCAAGGCCTTGGGCTGTTCTGACCCAACCTACCATCCACCATGTCAAGTCTGAATGGCATGGCCCAAAACCAACTGATGCAATCCCTGCACATCCCTGCAAAGGAAGAGCAACAGCAGGAATGCAGAACAAAGAACAAGAAACGGCTGTGGAACAACGGCAGATGTCCCCAGGTGGCGGCCAGAAAAGGGGCTGCAGAGGCAGAAAGAGTACAGGAAAGACCTGGAGCTAGACCCAGGAACCAGCTTTGACATCGTGCCGCAAACATGTGCAACATCCCAGAAAACAAATTCAAGTGATGAGTGAAAATCAGTTAACTCTACTAAAAATCACTGAGCATGTTACTGAGAGCAGAGACAAAGCTTTTACATTAATAACATTTGTTGTTTAGTCGTTAAGTAATGTCTGACTCTTTGTGACCACATGGACTGCAACCCGCCAGGCTCCTCTGTCTGTGGGGTTTCCCAAGCAAGAATACTGGAGTGGGTTGCCATTTCCCTCTCCAGGGGATCTTCCCAACCCAGGGACTGAATCCACGTCTCCTGCCTTGAAGACAGATTCTTTACTGATGAACCACCAGGAAAGACCCACATTAACAACACACTGGTTTTTGTTTTTTTTTTCTTTTCTTTTTTTTTTACCATTAAAGAGCATACTTTAGAAATTAAAAGCTTGTATCCTCCTAAAAATCCAAAACGAATTTATCAGCAAATACTTCCCTTGTAGCTTTTTACCTTGGTAAAGAATCCACTGCAATGCGGGAGACTTGGGTTTGATTCCTGGGTCGGGAAGATCCCCTGGAAAAGGGAAAGGCTACCAACTCCAGTATTCTGGCCTGGAGAATTCCATGGACTGCATAGTCCATGGGGTCTCAAAGAGTCAGATAAGACTAAGCAACTTTCACTGTTATTTTATCTACAAGACATATCCTGAATCTCATTATCTCTCTGCTCTGCACTGCTACCTTAGTCTAAGACATCATCATCTTTCAACTGGACTAGCCATTGCTTCTAATCCATCTCTCCCTTTTTCCATTTCCATACATCATGGTCTGGTGTGTACAGGTTAAGTCGCTTCAGTCATGTTTGACTCTCTGCGACCCGACGGATTATAGCACCAGGCTCTTCTGTTCATGGAATTCTCCAGGCAAGAGGACTGGAGTGAGTGGGTTGCCATGCCCTCCTTCAAGGGATCTTCCCAACCCAGAAACTATACCCACATCTCCTGCAGCTCTTGCAATGCAGGCAGCTTCTTGACCACTGAGCCACTGGGGAAGCACCATGGTCTGGAATTCATGACCAAACTGGTCGTGAGGGTACTATTTTCAAAATCTAAATAAGCTCGTATCACTCACCTATTTAAATTTCTAATGGCTCATCACTGCCCTGTCATGCTCGGGTACTCCTACCTCTCACTTCCCTCCTGGTCCTCTGCTGTCCAAAGAGTGGCTTTTTTGCACCTGCTACAGACTCTGTTCATTTCTTCCCAAGCACCTCTGCACTCTCTACTCATGAGGTTCCTGATTTTTGACTGAGCTGTCCCTTCATCCAAGTCTCACCTCAAATGACCGCCTCCCCAGGCCTTCCATAATGAAAACAAACCCTCCTCATCACCAGCCATCACTCTTTGCTCCTAACAATTAGAAACTGGCTAAAGACCATCCAGCACCCAGTTCCCAACACTATCTATCCTTTGCATAACACTGCACTAATTCTGAAATTATCTTGTATTTTTTTAACTAGAACCCAACTGGTATGCACAACAGAGAAGAAAGAATTTAGTTGCTGAAAGAAGTACAAGCACTTTGGTAAACAGTCTGGCATTATTTCCTGAAGTAGAATATTCACATATGCCTAGCAACTAATTTCCTAGATATACACCTAAGAATTTCCTAATTTCCTAGGTATATACCTACCTACTTTCTAAGAGAAACTCCTGTACAAGTACAAATAAAAAACAAGAACAAAAATACTCTTAAAAGCTCTGTTTATAATAACAAAATCTGGGAAACAACCCAAAGTCCACAAACAGAAAACTGGATCAATAAATTGTAGTCATAATCATAAAATGATATATATACATATTATAAAGTAAATAAATCTTAGTGAAAATAATAATATAGATGAATTTTAGCAAGGCAATATTAAGTGGAAGAAATTAAAGAGATTAGATAAAGCATAATTTTTAATAAAATTTATAACTAGCTTTTAAAAAAATATATTTTTAGGAATATGTAGATGCAATAAGACTATATTAAAAAGAAGCAAGAGAAGGAATATAGGAACCACTGCCTAAACTGTTGACGACTTTGTTGTTGTTGTTCAGTCCCTAAGTCACGTCTGACACTTTTCAACCCCAAGGACTGCAGAATGCCAGACTTCCCTGTCCTTCAGTATTTCCCAGAGCTTCCTCAAATTCATAATCACTGAGTTGGTGATTCAATCTAACCATCTCATCCTCTGTCCCACTTTCTCCTCTGGCCTCCAATCTTCCCCTGCATCAGGGTGTTTTCCAATGAGTCAGCTCTTCACATCAGGTGGTCAGAGTACTGGAACTTCAGCTTCAGCATCAGTCCTTGCAATGAATATTCAAGGATGATTTCCTTTAGGATTGATCGGTTTGATCTCCTTACAGTCCAAGAGACTCTCAAGAGCCTTCTCCAGAACTACAATTCAAAAGCATCAATTCTTTGGCACTCAGCCTTCTTTATGGTCCACCTCTCACATCCGTAAATAACTACTAGAAAAACCATAGCTTTGACTATAAGGGCCTTGGTCACAAAGTGATTTCTCTGCTTTTTAATACACTGTCTAGGTCTGTCACAGCTTTTCTTCCAAGGGGCAACAATCTTTTAATTTCATGGCTGCATTAACTATCGTCAGTGATTTTAGAGCCCAAGAAAATAAAATCTGTCACTGTTTCCAATTTTTCCTTCTATTTGCCATGAAGTGATGGGACTAGATGCCATGATTTCAGTTTTTTGAATGTTGAGTTTCAAGCCAGCTTTTTCACTCTCCTCTTTCTCCTTCATCAAGAGGCTCTTTAGTTCGTCTTCACTTTCTGCCATTAGAGTAATATCATCTGCATATCTGAGGGTTTGATATTTCATCCAGGAATCTTGATTCCAGCTTGTAATTCATCCAGCCTGGCATTCTGAATGATGTACTCTGCCTGTAAGTTAAATAAACAGGGTGGCAAAACACAGCCTTGTTGTGCCCCTTTTCCAATTTGGAACCAGTCTGTTGTTCTATGTAAGGTTCTAACTGTTACTTCTTGACCTGCATACAGATTTCTCAAGAGACAGGTAAGGTGGTCTGGTATTCCCATCTCTTTAAGAACTTTCCACAGTTTGTTGTGATCCACACAGTCAAAGGAGCTTCCCTTGTAGCTCAGTTGGTAAAGAATCTGCCTGCAATGCAGGAGACCTGAGTTCAGTTCCTGGGTCAAGAAGATCCCCTGGAGAAGGAAATGGCAACCCATTCTAGCATTCTTGCCTGGAGAATCCCAGGCAAGAGAAAGGCGAGCCTGGTAGGCTATAGCCCATGGGGTCACAAGAGTCAGGCATGACTTAGTGACTAAACCACCAACCACCACACAGTCAAAGGCTTTAGCATAGTCAATGAAGCAAAAGGAGATGTTTTTCTGGAATTCCCTTGCCTTTTCCATGATCCAAAAATGTTGGCAATTCGATTTCTGGTTCCCGTGCCTTTTCTAAATCCAGCTTGTACATGTGGAATTTCTCAGTTCACGTACTACTGGAGCCTAGCTTGAAGGATTTTGAGCATAACCTTACTAGCATGTGAAATAAGTGCAACTGTATGGTAATTTGAACATTCTTTGGCACTCCCCTTCTTTGGGATTGGAATGAAAACTGACCTTTTCCAGTCCTGTGGCCACTGCTGAGTTCTCCAAATTTGCTGGCATATTGAGTACAGCACTTTCACAGCATCATCTCTTAGGATTTGAAATAGCTCAACTGGAATTCCATCACCTTCACTAGCTTTATTCACAGTAATGCTTCCTAAGGCCCACTTAACTTCACATTCCAGGATGTGAGTGACCACACCATCATGTTTATCCAGGTCATTAAGACTTTTTTCGTACAGTTCTTCTGTGTATTCCTGCCACCTCTTCTTAATCTCTTCTGCTTCTGTTAGGTCCTTACCATTTGTGCCCTTTATCATACCCATCCTTGCATGAAATGTTCCCTTGATATCTCCAATTTTCTTGAAGAGATCTCCAGTTTTTCCCACTCTATTGTTTCCCTCTACTTCTTTGCATTGTTCATTTAAGAAGGCCTCCTGTCTCTCCTTGCTGTTTCCTGGACCTCTGCATTCAGTTGAGTATGTCTTTCCCTTTCTCCTTTGCTTTTTGCTTCTCTTCTTTCCTCAGCTATTTGTAAAATCTCCTCAGACAACTAGTTTCCCTTCTTACATTTCTTTTTATTTGGGATGGTTTTGGTCACTGCTTCCATACAGTGTTACAAACTTCTCTTCATAGTTCTTCAGGCATTCTGTCTACCAGATCTAATGCCTTGAATCTATTCATCACCTCCAATGTATAATCATAAGGGATTTGATTTAGGTCACACCTGAATGGCCTAGTGGTTTTCCCTACTTTCTTCAATTTAAGTCTGAACTTTGCAATAAGGAGCTGGTGATCTGAGCCACAGTCAGCTCCAGGTCTTATTTTTGCTGACTGTATAGAACTTCTCCATCTTTGACAGCAACAAATATAATCAACCTGATTTTGGTATTATTTGGTGATGTTCATGTGTATAGTCATCTCTTGAGCTGTTGACAACTAGGGGTTTATTTTTATTATTATTATTATTATTAAAAAACAATATAAAGGAAGTAAAGTTTAAAAGGTATAGTCAGTTCAGAATTCTGGGCTTGCCAACATTCCCAATTCAATGGGAATCAAAACCCGGATCTCGGGACCTCCCTGGTGGTCCAGTGACTAAGACTCCACATCCCAATGCAGGAGGCCTGGGTTCAATCCCTGGTCGCAGAATTAGATCCCACATGCTGCAACATGCCACAAGGAAGATGGAAGATCTCCCTCGTTGCAACTAAGACCTGGTACAGCCAAATAAATAAGTACTTAAAACACAAACCAAATTTCTTGGCTCTATGACACAAGGTTCTCCCAGTGCATGCCTAAATATTGCCTAGGACTGTTCAAGTTTTGTTTTTTTTTTTCAAAGCCCATTCCATAAAATGTTATCACTTATGTGCAGACATATATGAAAGCGGATTAAGAAATTGATTTTAAGTAGAAAAATCAAAAGTCCTTACATGAACTCTTCACCTCTAACAATCAAAAACTGGCTAAAGACTATCTTTCCTCACCCAGCTCCCAACATTCTTTATTCTTTTCACAACTCTGCAATATTTCTGCCTGAAAGTGTGAAACAAATAATTTCCAACACTAAAATATTTCTGGAATCAAGACAGTAAAGCAACAATTTGAAAGAAAAACAAAAGGCACTAGTTACAAGAATTGGGATACAGCCATTCAAGAAATTACCAGACAGCCCTGAAAAAAGAACCATGAGGGAGACACCACACGACGACACAGAATTGTTTTAAAAAATGGTACAGAACAATATATATAGTGGGCATACAATCTCAGCTTAAATGAAGAAGAAAAATATATACATATAATTATATTCATATTTGCAAATGCTTAAAATATCTCTAGGAGACACAAGGCGTGAATATTATAAACTCTTCTATTTTGAATACTGAACATCTGAATGTATTTATTATTCAAAAAGTAAATTCCAAATTTTAAAATAATAAAAGAAGACTACAATAAAAAACAAATACATTCCAAAGAGCACTGAAACTTTTTCTAAGAGAAAGCACTCCAGGGAGCTATTCTTCTCATCGTAATTGTGCACACTCACAGTCTGGAAGACAGGGCTATCGCTCACCAAGAGTGCACTATTCACTGGTTCTGACAGATCTTATTTGAAGCTTTTTTAACAACTCTTTTCATGTTTTGAATGCTAAATGTTACCTACATAAAAATAAGATTGGCTTATTTCTTCCTTTTATTTACATTTTCTTCTGCTTGAAAAAGATTTATATTATTGATACTACCAAAATTGTACCAACAACTGGCATCAATCCATGTCCATCTTTTGAATTACTAGTAAGACAGTTTACCTTTTTAACTAGAAACTTAAAAAATTGGCCCTATTTGCTTTTGTGATAAGAATTGTGGCGGGGGATGGAAGAATTGTGGGGTTTCAATGTTAGTATTTTTATCTAAAATGACCTATAACTGCCTTTGTACACCCAACCACAGACTCCAGAAGTGAAATGTTGATTGTACTTCCTTGTGTGGGACATTCCAAACTAGTAAATTTCAAACCAGATAATTACATCAAAAACCAATCATCATCACATTACTTTTCAAAATGTAAGTACTGTAACAAAGTATCAAGGAATACAAAAAGTTAAAATGGCACATCTTCTTGGGGGAGGTTAATTTCAAACATTATTTATATAAATTTAAATGTATTATGATGTGGGCATTGTAAAAGTCATGTGGATTTTTAAAAGAAATGTGAAATTCCAAAGACATTTAGAACTACTTAATTCATATGTGACATCAGCTGTACCTTGACAGAGTGTGGTTTACTAACCTACCATCAGCTGGGTTTTTTCCAGTTTAGTAAAACTGTATACAAATAATAAAATAGGGTGCTACTTACAAGATTCCTATTTTTTCCCCCAGAAATTTGCATTTAATTTGAAAGCAATTAAGATAACAGATGAACTAAAATGTCTAGTATATTCCAGAATATTCCTGATTTTGGACATCAGTTCTCACTAGGTTGGAATTACCACTAAATGATGATGACATATATATTTACTCGACAGTTTTGCCTGTTGAATCAGATGGTAAAGAATATGGCTGCAATGCAGGAGACCCAGGTTCAATACCTGGGTCAGGAAGATTCTCTGGAGAAGGGAATGGCAACCCACTACAGTATTCCTACCTAGAGAATTCCACTGACAGAGGAACCTGGTGGACTACAGTCCAGGGGGGCACAAAGAGTCAGACATGGCTGAGCAACTAACACAAGTTGTCTGCAATATTCAGCAGGTACTAAGGCAAATACTGAAAAAATAAAGCAACCTTTTGCTGACTTGCTATACTGGACAAGGGTTCCATGTTTACTACCTGAAGTTCCTTTAAAGATGACACATTTGGGTCTGACCTTTTTATGCCACTGTCTGGTGAATCACCTCTGACATTCACATACAGCGTGTAAGTTGCTTCGTAGCACAGATGACCACTGGTGACTGACCTCCTTTATATTTGTCTATGTAGACATCAAATGCAGGAATGATAAGTCATTTCACAGGGAGAAAGCAAGCAGCTTGCAATCGGGGTTTCTTTTAGCCCCATTTTGTCAAATGACTTCCTCTAAGCAAACACTGGCTACTCCCTGCTGGACTGTCCGCCCCACTCTGCTCTCCAGTTCTCTGTATTTCTGCACAAGACTACATTTCAAACAGTACTTCTGCTGCAGCAGCCTCCAGCAGGGTACCCCGGTGTACAGTATCTGAAAGAGCCAACTATCAGAGGGACCCAGTATTTGCATTTACATCTGCACAAATCTTAATGACAATTTGCAAAATTTCTGCCCAGCACATTTAGCTTATTCTAAGGCAACTTTCAAGATAACTGCCCTACTTCCTGAATGTCTACTGCATCTTCTCAACCACTGAGTCTACTTAACCATGTATTTTTACACCTCTCTACACAGCTAGAAAGGAGACAGGAGTAGGGTATGAAGAGTAGGAGGATGTTTCTAAGTAAAACGTATTCTATAGGCAATGACCAGAAGAGTGCCATAAGTAATATCTCAAATAAATTGTATACAACTGGATTTTTTAATCAGTCATTATTGCAGCACTGTTTTTATGAGCCCATTAGGTGCATCTTATTGCCTTCTTAATTCATATTCAGAGGACTCGGGAGAAATAATGTTTCTCTTATTGTTGCCTATTGGTTCATTAAAATCTGTATTTCATAGAATGAAGCCAGTTATCTCACCTGAGAGTTGAAACATCTAAGGAATAAAACTACACCATAAAAAAACCTACAGAAGCATAAAAAGATTAATGAAGTTAGAATCTGCTACTTGAAATATGTAATTTTTAATCTGCTACCTCCATGTGCAATTTTATTTTACTGAGCCACACCGTGAGGTGGTCCTACACTAACATCAATGAGATGACCAGGCACATCCATGGTATAATTTTAAAATGCAGTAACAGAGCTTCAAAAATATAGATCCTAAAACTGCTTTAACCTCTAAAAGCAGAAATTATGTAGCTTTCTCATATTAATAACTTCTAATACTATTTTAAATAACCCATTAATTCAAAATATGTCTTCCTTTTAAAACAAAAAACGTAAAAGAAATTGACTGGATTTCAAGATAAATGGATGGATTTAAAATATGCTGGTTAATACTATCAAATACCTTTGCAAATTAGAAATAATATATCACAACTATCATAATACAAAAATAGATGCACTCACAGCCGTCCATGTGTATACTATTAATTTGATATACAATATTATCTACCATTTGTTTTATACTAACTATATGACACAAATATCTTCTTACTTAATTAATACACTAACCCTGTACAGTAACTAGGTTATTTTATACTCATTTTACTCATTAGATAAACAGACTCAAGAAAGGTTAAAAAAAAAATGGTGCAAAAATCATAATACTGCTAAGAAAGAATTCAGATTTAAGTATGACTTACATTAGTTTTATGCACTACAGCATGCTGGTTTTCCCAATGATTCCAAAGAGCATTCTGGTGTTTGCAACATTTGTTTTTCACTTAGCCATTTAAATTCAGTATCATTCTCTGACATTTGGAACTGAGAGTTTGAACCTTTGTCAAAACTTGGTCTAGCGCTGAAATTCACTTTAAGATTGAAAACTTTTAGATACTATAAGCCCTAAAAAATTACATTTCTAAAAAGAACCATACAAGACTGAGAGCATACTGTTAACCAGAGTTACAAAATCAGTCAACTCCTAAATAACTTGTAAGAATCAATTTTTGTCAGCTCTCAAGTTTAACATAGATGATGTTATAAGAAAGATAATTTACAGCTAGAGGGAAAGAAACTTCTAAAGAATATATCCTCTATACCACCAAGTGCAACCTTAAGCAAAAGCTTCTTGGATATCGTAATATAATCCTGTGGTTCCCTAGTTGTTCCTCTTCTTAAATATTTCATATTTTCATTTTGCCTGCTCCAGTACACAGCTGTTAATAAATACTGATGAAAACAGTAAATTTCAGATTTAAAGAAATATAAATCCCCTTTGCTTATAAATCATTCATCCATTAAACAAATATTTACTGGCCATTTATTAAGTCCTAGCTGGCGGGAATACTCCAGAAAACAAAACCCCTGCTCTCTTGGAGTCCACATCCTAGTGGGGAAGACTTGAGCCTGTTAAAGGGAACAAAGAAGGTCTGCTTTACAGACGGTAACCAGAAAAGGCTCTGTGAAGAGGTGGCCTGTGAACAGACACCGGAGTAAACGGAGTAAATTATGTGGGAACCTGTGGAAAGACCGTCTGGGCAGGGGGACCTGTAAGTGCAAAGGCCCTGGGGCAAGAGCAGCCTGGTGGCTATGCAAGCAGAATGACAGGAGAAAACCTCCAGAAACAGGGCTAGACCTTGAAGGGCTTCCAAGTTGTAGTGATACTGAGAACCCTTGAAATAGAAATCTACTAGGAGATTTTGTGAAAGAGGAATATGGCCTTGCTTATATTGAAGAGGACTAATCCAGGAGCTATACAAAGACTAGTCCCGAGCAGGACAGAAATCAAACAAGGAGACCAGTTTGTGGCTGTTGCCTTGGTCTAGTTAAGGAGGTAAGGGTGATTTTGTGCTACAGTTGGAGCAACAGAGGAAGTGAGAAATGCCCCAAGTCAAGATAGATCTATCTTGTGGGTAGGGACAACTCAACTCTGTTGAGTTTGCTGATACAGTGGGCATGAGCTGGAGAAAAGGCAGAGTAACATCTGACCCCAAGGATTTTAATGATTCACAGGGTAATTTTCAATTTTTTCAATCACCGTTCTGACTACTCCTAACTTTTCCCATCAGCCTGGGTAAAGTCAATTCACCCTGAATCTCTATCTTAAAGCCAAACAATCATGGAATTTATTCATAGTCCCTTAGAGGACACAGTGCACCTAAGTTAAAGGTGTCTTCCTTCTAACTTTCGTACTGTCTCAGAAATAAGTCCTAACAACTAACCAAAGTAAATGGTGCCTTTCTCCTTTCATGTCCTTTCTTTTCTACCCTCTTCTTTCTCATGACCCAGTAGGAAAAAAAGCTGCACAGTGAAGAAGCACTAAGTGAAAAGTCCAGCGATGGTCATTCTTCAATCAATGACTTGCCAGGCAGCCGGGCTTGCTAACCATCTCCTGCTCCACCACTACCGCATATGTACAAGTCACTAACAGGTGTGTGCATGCAGGCTTAAGGTCACTGTGATACAAAAGACAGATAAGATTTAATATAACCAGCTTCCTTTTCAGAGAACTTATGTTAAACACATGCACAGATATATCTTTACCACTGTGCCACCTGGGTTGGAGAAGATCCACTGGAGTAGGAAACAGCAACCCACTCTAATATTCTTGCCTCTAAAATTGCGTGGACAGAGGAGGCTGGAGGGCTGCAGTCCACGGAATCTCAAAAGAGTAGGACACGACTAAGCAACTGAGCACACACACACCTAACAAAATACAACTAAGGCTTTTCAGTAGTGCAACAAAATGTTATCTCCACAATTTTAAAAAGCCCCAGAATATAGTATACCTTGTTAGTACAGACTGGTTTTCCTATTTCTGGTGTGCTCTTTCTACCTCTAGTTTTTGCCCTTTTCCAAAATCGTCATTTTCTTCTGTAGCAAATATTTGCAGGGGAGCATTTACTCTATGTTAAGACCTGTAACAAGTACTCCACTGTATAATGTCATTTATTCATCACAACAGCTCTCTAAGTACTATCATTACCACCACTTTGCGGATGAATAAACTTGGGATTGATCAGATTACCACAAGTGACAGAGCTAGGAGGTGTCCCATACCAAGGGCGCCAGAGTTCACTCTCAAAACTAGTAGTAACTATCACTTAGTCCACCTAGGAGACCTTCCTAAAACACAAACTGGATATCAGTTAATGCTCAAATAAAATACCTTCAAATGTTTTTAAAGGCCTACAAGATAAGAGTCCAAACTCCTTAGCATATTAGCCTTAAATCATCTCCAATTAATCCTCTTCATTCCCTACATTACTGCCAACACTGACTACTGGCCATTTTCCAAATACGTTCTCTACTATTCCACCTGTGTCTGTTCTCACATTAATCCATCAAACCAGCCTTAATCTGTTCAAACCAAGCTATCATTCTAAAATCCAACTCAAATGCCACTCTCTCTTCAGGAAATTTTCCCCCCAAAACTTGCAAGACACACACACACAATTATTTTTTTTTAATAGATTTTTTCCCTTCTTATAGATCCCACAGCATTTTGTAGTTTTTCAGGCAACTTTAATTCTACACTATTCATACAAATTTCTTCTCTCATCTTTCAGTACTCTTTAGGGTTAGGACCTGTGTTTGGGGGTAGTTATTGCTATTATTGTGGTTCAGTCGCTCAGTCACATCCTACTCTTTGTGACCTCATGGACTGTAGCATGCCAGGCTTCCCTGTCTTTCACCATCTCCCAGAGCATGCTCAAATTCATGCCCATTGACTCGGTGATGCCATCCAACCATCTCATCCTCTGTCATCCCCTTCTCCTCCTACCTTCAATCTTTCCCAGCATGAGAGTCTTTCCTCATGAGTCGGTTCTTTGCATCAGGTGGCCAAAATATTGGAGCTTCAGCATCAGTCCTTCCAATGAATATTCATGGTTGATTTCCTTTAGGATTGACTGGTTTGATCTCCTTACAGTCCAAGGGACTCTCAAGAGTCTTCTCCAACACCACGGTTCAAAAGCATCAATTCTTCAGTACTCACACTTCTTTGTGGTTCAACTCTCACATCCATTCATGACTACTAGAAAAACCATAGCTTTGACTTGACAGACCTTTGTTGGCGTAATGTCTCTGCTTTTTAATATACTAAGTTGGTCATAGTTTTTCTTCTAAGGAGCAGGCATCTTTAATTTCATGGCTGTAGTCACCATCTGCAGTGATTCTGGAGCCTAAGAAAATAAAGTCTGTCACCGTTTCCATTGTTTCCCCATCTATTTCCCGTGAAGTGATGGGACCAGATGCCATGATCTTCGCTTTTGAGTATTGGGTTTTAAGCCAGCTTTTTCACTCTCCTCTTTCACCTTCATCAAGAACTCTTTAGTTTCTCTGCTTTTTGCCATAAGGGTGGTGTCATCTGCATACTTGAGGCTGTTGATATTTCTCCTGGGAATCTTGATTCCAGCTTGTGCTTCATCCAGTTCAACATTTCACATGATGCACTCTGCATATAAGTTAAATAAGCAGGGTGACAATATACAGCCTTGATGTACTCCTTTCCCAATTTTGAACCAGTCTGTTGTTCCAAGTCTGGTTTTAACTGTTGTTCCATGTCCGGTTCTAACTATTGCTATTATTACTGTTGTCATAAATGATTTAACCCACTTAAATAGTCATTAAACCTTTGACAATACCCCATTCATTCATTCTGGAGAAGGCAATGCCCCCCCACTCCAGTACTCTCACCTGGAAAATCCCATGGACGGAGGAGCCTGTTGGGCTGCAGTCCATGGGGTCGCTAAGAGTCGGACATGACTGAGTGACTTCACTTTCACTTTTTACTTTCATGCATTGGAGAAGGAACTGGCAACCCACTCCAGTGTTCTTGCCTGGAGAATCCCAGGGACGGGGGAGCCTGGTGGGCTGCTGTCTATGGGGTCGCACAGAGTTGGACACAACTGAAGCGACATAGCAGCAGCAGCATTCATTCATTTATTCAACAAACCTTTAATGATAGCCCACGAGGACCAGGTATGATACTAGTCCCTGGTCATAAGTCAATAAAATACAATCTCTGCCTTTGAAAGGATCACGGTTCTTTAAATGTCAAAGTCAACTTGAGCTTGGGTGAGTTGGTTCAGGAATCAGAAACTGATTTAAAGAGGGGTTGCTCTCAAGTCAGTTTGAGTACTGTTTCCCACTGGAAGTGTTTAAATTTCACACAGAAAAACACTCAAATGTGATAGAACTAATGAAAGGTCAAAGAAGCTCCACTAAGGTATAATCAAAAAAAACGAAATCCAAAAAGAATTCTTCGGTTAGAAAAAGGAATAGTTATAATAAAGCAATCTATGAAGGCATGACTAGTACAAATGTGAGATCATCAAATTTAAAACCATTAAACTGGTAGGATACTTTGATGATGACTAGGATAAATAAGAAAAAGGCAGAAGTTTTATTTCCTATAGTATGAAATAAAGTTATGAAAACCAATGCCTCAAAGTGCAATTAACAGAGGTATAAAACAAACCCAAAAGGTTCTGGGAAAAACTAAGACAAAGCTAAAAGTCATTGCACAAAGAAACAGGCAATACTTAACCTTTCAGGTCCTATCAGAGATGGAAATCACGTTGTCCCTCAGCAGCAGAATTATTTTTAACTGGAGGTCACTAGTGGCCAATTAAATACTGATATTAAACCCTTGGCCTGATCCGTTCTAGCAATTTCTAATGCCTTCCCTGGCTCTGAAGGCATTTCAAACTAATTCCCAGGGTGATCAGTCATAACACTGCAATGAGACTTAAAGGATCTTCAGCTTGCTCTCCCCCCAAACGCATCTCTACTATCTACTGTGCTATTAAAACAGGTCTTTTGAGAGAAGACGTGTCACAACATCAGTTTCAAATGGAACTTGCTGGTGGCTGACTTTGTTTTCAGCTCAAAGGGAGCATCTTCCTCTCTCGTGACCCCTTTTCTCTCCTCACTCAGGTCTGCCACACTCTACTGCAAATACCCTACTGCAAACATTCGAGGATTAATTCTTTGTGTGTGTATGTTACGTCCTCGCCCATTCTCTTTCCTTTTTAAATTGTATTATTTGTCTTTGGCTGTGCTGGGTCTTCGTTGCTGCGG
The DNA here is from genome assembly GCF_032452875.1 of Bos javanicus. Lineage (NCBI taxonomy): Eukaryota > Metazoa > Chordata > Mammalia > Artiodactyla > Bovidae > Bos > Bos javanicus. The sequence goes on from NC_083896.1 coordinate 32,893,734, forward strand.
GGCTTTCTCTAGCTGTGGTGCATGGGCTTCTCATTGGGTGGCTTCTCTTGTTGGAGAGCAAGGGCTCCAGGGTGCTTGGGCTTCAGCAGTTGCGGCAGGTGGGCTCAGAAGTTGCAGCTCCCAGACTCTAGAGCACAGTTTCAATAGCTATGGCGCACGGGCTTAGTTGCCCTACAGCGTGTAGTATCTTCCCGGTACAGCGATCAAACCCATGTTTCCTGCGTTGCCAAGCGGATTCTTAACCACTGAACCACCAAGGAAGCCTGGGTTAAAATCTTATCAATCATTCCCTACAGGCCCAGCAGCACTTTGAATACAACAAATGGTTAATGTACATTATAGATTAAAAATAGCAATGAAGTGCTTTCCTCACAATTCTCAGAATAGAAAATTATCACACTCCCATGTAAACAACCCATGGTTAAAGACCAAGGGTGTTTGTACACCGACAGTGTAAATGATGTGCAGACCTAGTTCTACTCATCATTCAAAGCTGGATGTGAGTCAAGTTGCCAGCAGTCATTTTAAACTGATTAATTACATTCATTCATAGGTTTATCTTCTCATGCATTCAACCCTTCCTGTTTGATGACTTCAAAGTAACCTATAAGACTTTTTTTCCAGGATTTTAAAGAGTCCTCAGAAACAGCATATGTCAAAAGAGGAGAAAAATACAACTATTTGGACAACATTTCCTCCACAAGTATACCAAATTTTATTAATATGCCTTCAAAGAAATATACCTTGAAAAAATCAATTAATTTCATCTTCTAATTCTACACTAAAGAAAGAAAAAGATTTTGTTTCACAATATATAAACAGCATGATTCAGCAATTTTCTATCCATCTTTTGAAGATCATTTTCAAAAGATGGCAACTTTTCTTGTCCACAGTACTCTCTACAGATTAAATGACTACCTATATAAATGACAGCAGAGTGCTTGGAATGTAAGTCTTCAAAAATACTGTTATCACTAATACTCATTCCTACACTTATAAAAATCTGGCTGATTCTTCCCTTTCCACCTTTTCTTGCACTCCACACCCTCAACGATATGCTGATGACTCAGCCTGTAGTTACCTTTGACCCCAAGGTTTCTCCTGCTCCATCTGAGCTGAGACACACCCTCATGATCTCCTGTGTGTCTAATGTACCCACTGCTGTGCAAGACACAGTACACAGTAGGGAGAGGGGCCTCTGCCTTCCTGGAGACTGGGGACACTGCCTCTCACAGTCATTCAGCAAACCAAGAGAAGAGGGTAACACAGTGCCTCTCAGATTAGCTCTTCCAGCAAATGCTGTAGGGCCAGGACAACAACAACACACTAAATTAGGTAACAGGATTCCATTAACCTAAGGGACAGAGTCAAAAGAGAACCATTCAAAAATTCATTTAAAACAACACAAAATGTCCTAGAAAACCTATGAGTTAAAACAACTACAAGGTTAAAAACATAAAGACACTATTGAGACACAAAAGAACACTGACCACTGATGAAATCTACAAAGTACAGCGAATATAGGTATGAAAGGACAGTAAATTTCAAGATTTTTTTTTTTTTTTAGCTTTTTGGAAAAAATTTGTACAGAATAAAGGAAAATATGTGTATCAGAGTGGAAACGAACTCAGAGGACTTGATTCTAAAGGACTTCACACATTGAATTGGCATTGATACTGACATTTTTATTACTAGTAGACACTCAAGAAAAGAGGTGCTCACGCCAAGCCATGAGTGCAGGCCCTCAGCCGAGGCCCTGTGCTGACTCAGAGTCACACAGCAGAGTGGTTTCCCAAAGCATACTCACTCTCTACCACATGAAAATCTATCCCAAACTGGTTTTCAGTATGTGGCATTCCTGAAGGGTTGCAGTGCAGGAGAAAGACCGTAAGAAGAAACACAGCCAGCTATATGGGATATCAAATTTCATCTTTTAGAGAAAAACGATTAAATAAGGAAACGAATGAAATAAAAGATACACCTGATATCTATCCAAACCTCTTGGACCTTAAAAAAAAAGTTTTTTTGCACTGAAGTGTGTGTGTGTGTGTGTGTGTGTGTGAGTGTGTTCAGTCTCTCAGTCGTGTTTGACTCTTTGCGACCCCATGGACTGTAGCCTGCCAGGCTCCTCTGTCCATGGGATTTTCCAGGCAGGAGTACTGAAGTGGGTTGCCATTTCCTTCTCCAGGGGATCTTCCTCTGCCAACGTGTCTCCTGCATCAGGAGGCAGAAACCCATTCTGAAGTATAGTTGATTTATAATATTATATTAGTTTCAGGTGTACAGCATCTTGATTCAATATTTTTATAGATTATACTCCATCTAAAATTATTATTAAATAATGGCTATATAACCCTGTGCTGTACAACACAGCCTTGTTACTCATCTATTTTATACACAGTAGTCTGGACCTCTTAATCCCATATCCCTATCTTGCTTCTCCTCTTTTCCCTCTGCCCACTGGTAACCACCAAAGTTTGATTCCTAAACCTGGGAGTCTGTTTTATTATATACATTTGACTGTCTCATGTTTTAGATTCCAAACATGAGTGAGTGCATACAGTATTTGTCTTTCTCTGCCTGATTTATAAATATTTCACTAAGTATAATACTCTCTAGGTCCATCAGGTTGTTGGAAATGGCAATAGTTTCATTCTTCTTTATGGCTGAGTATATACATACCAGGCTTCTTTCTCCGTTCATCTGCTGATGGACACACGGGTTGTTTCCATTATCTTGGCTATTATACATAATGCTATTAAAAACATTAGGGTGTGTATCTTTTTGAATTAGTGTTTTTTTAAATTGTTTCCTTGTATGAAAACATCACACACAGCAATACCAGAGACAGCAATGCTGGTGCTTCTTAAGTTCTATGCGTCTAGTATGACATCCTACTTTGCCCTCACTTGCTAACATCTATCTTCCTCCTTAAACTTGTGATGTGTGTGCTCAGTCACTTCAGTCGTGTCCAGCTATTTGCAACCCTATGAACTGTAGCCCGCCAGGCTCCTCTGCCTATGGGATTCTCCAGGCAAGAATACTAGAGTCGGCCACCATGCCCTCCTCCAGGGAATCTTCCCCACCCAGGGACTGAACCTGTGTCTCCTGCAGTGCAGACAGATTCTTTACTGCTGAGCTCCTGGGGAAGCCCTAAGCTTGTGATACTTCCTCTGCAAAACCGGGAAAAGCAAATGTCTGTATTTTCTATTGTTCATCCAACAAACATGCGAGAGTTGGTGATGGACAGGGAGGCCTGGCATGCTGTGATTCATGGGGTTGCAAAGAGTTGGAGACGACTGAGCGACTGAACTGAACTGAACATGCAAAAGAATACGGTTGTTAACTGCTTTGAGAATTTCATGTTGATGTCTATTTCCCCTAATTATCTTATGTCCCTGAAATTAAGGTATCTCATTTTACATATTGATTTACTAATATAAGACTGATTGTCCTGAAGCCCTCATTTCTTAATATTGATAGCTATGTTGAATAAAAACAGCAATGTCTCTATAATACAGCTATTAAACACTCTTCAGATTGAACCTGTGCTGAATCTTTTAAACCATACTTAGAAAACAAATTAGTGCTGACTAACAGATGACACCACCTTTACGGCAGAAAGTGAAGAGGAACTAAAAAGCCTCTTGATGAAAGTAAAAGAGGAGAGTGAAAAAGTTGGCTTAAAGCTCAACATTCAAAAAACGATCATGGCATCTGGTCCCATCACTTTATGGGAAATAGATGGGGAAACAGTGGAAACAGTGTCAGACTTTATTTTTGGGGCTCCAAAATCACTGCAGATGGTGATTGAAGCCATGAAATTAAAAGACGCTTACTCCTTGGAAGGAAAGTTATGACCAACCTAGATAGCATATTGAAAAGCAGAAATATTACTTTGCCAACAAAGGTCCGTCTAGTCAAGGCTATGGTTTTTCCAGTAGTCATGTATGGATGTGACAGTTGGATTGTGAAGAAAGCTGAGTGCCGAAGAATTGATGCTTTTGAACTGTGGTGTTGGAGAAGACTCTTGAGAGTCCCTTGGCCTGCAAGGAGATCCAACCAGTACATTCTAAAGGAGATCAGTCCTGGGATTTCTTTGGAAGGACTGATGCTAAAGCTGAAACTCCAGTACTTTGGCCACCTCATGCGAAGAGTTGACTCATTGGAAAAGACTAATGCTGGGAGGGATTGGGGGCAGGAGGAGAAGGGGATGACAGAGGATGAGACAGCTGGATGGCATCACTGACTCAATGGACGTGAGTTTGAGTGAACTCTGGGAGTTGGTGATGGACAGGGAGGCCTGGCGTGCTGCAATTCATGGGGTCGCAAAGAGTTGGACACGACTGAGTGACTGAACAGTTGATTCATACAGAAAAATGAGGACTCATACCCGCCTCTCCCTGTCATCAGAAGTGAAATACCACAGCTCTTTGTTTTCCTCTAATGAATATTCTCACTTTCTATCCTGTAGCAGGATTATTTCTGAAATTATCACACCATAAGTTTATTAAGTCATGAATGAGAAAAACAAGAAGGAAGTTAACATTTATCGAGCACCAAATCCGTGCCAGATACATAAAAACTAACCTACATATGTCACACCTAATTTAATCTTCAAAAAAAAATCCTGTGAGAAAGTAAAGCGGCTCCCTCAGCCCCAGCCCCAGCCCCAGCCCCAGCCCCAAGGTCACGAGGCTCTAGAATGGTACAGCTGGGATCTGAATCACAGCAATCCTTAGTCCAGACCACGCTACTACCTGTAATCTCAGCTTTTTACTTTTTTATACTTTACTGCTTTTTCAGATTATAAAAGTAATTCCTGTTCATTGCCAAAATTCTGGGAAACAGAAAAATACAAAGAAAATTAAGAACTATCTGAGCTCCTACGTTCCAGAGAGAACCACTGCTCAGATCTCAGTGAACTTTTTTCTTCATAAAACAGAAAATTTGGGTTTTTTTTTTAACATTAATTACAAATTAACATATGGATACACTCTTATTATTAAAATTCAAGTAGGAGTCAAAGTAAAAGCCTTTTCTTGTCTCTAATGAAGTCAAGTCACTCAGTCGTGTCCAACTCTTTGCGACCCCATGAACTGTAGGCCACCAAGCTCCGGTGTCCATGGGATTTCCCAGGCAAGAATACTGGAGTGGGTTGCCATTTCCTTCTCCAGAGGATCTTTCCGACCCAGGGATCTAACCCGGGTCCTCCGCATTGCGGGCAGACTCTTTAACCTCCAGGCCACCAGGGAAGCCTGCTCTTGTCTCTAGTTCCAGTCATTCAAGTTTTACTAAAGAGACTTTTTTCTATGTCTGTATATGCTTATATACAAATATAAACATGATCCATTTGCTGTATTTTCATAAATACCTCTTTTTTCTGTGCATGTGTATTATTCTACACCATGCTTTTCTACATTTTATGTGAGTTGATGATCTTTCCAGGTCTGTAATATACAGGTCTGACTCATGCTTTTAACTGCTAGCTTTTGTTAGATTGAGCTCAATTTCTTACAGAGTTCTTCATACCTTTTTCATTTTTATACCATAACTTTCCATTAGTCTTAATAATCTTTATAATGGCTAAGCAAAATTCTTCTATACAAATATATCATAACTATTTTTTGTTGGACATAATGATTTACCAAATTTTCACCATTAGAGAATACTCTAATGAGTATCTTTGGTTAAATCTTTAAGATCCTCAAAGTGGAATTACTAGGTCAAAGGTAACATTTCAAGGTTCTTTAATACATATTCCTAAATTGCCCCACAGAAAAATCATACCATTTAACACACCCATAGCAGTACATGAATTCTATTACATTACTTTTGCCTTTTAAAGAACTGTTTATTCAAGGAATGGATGTTTAAAAATTATACTGAATGCCAAAATTCATCTTCAAATTTGGCTTAGATGCAGAAAATACCTTATGATTTAAACCAGCAAGTCGTGATTTCTTAGATATTGGTTAAGAGGATTCTAAAACAGTAGATAAGAAAGTAAATGGATCCTATCTTGATGAGGCACCACTAAGTAACAGGTGATGGTGATAAGATAATGAAGTTAACAGACACTGTTCCTTATATCTGGTTTATAGACTCTCCTCTTTTCAGGCATCTCTCCTGTAATGGATATGATACGCTCCAATAATCCTGACTGTAGAATACAATGCTGCTGAATGAATCATTTTTCCACCAGTCTACATCACAAAATATTCAAACAGTTTCACTAAGAATAATATGTGCCTCCGGAAGTTAAAAAAAAAAAGTGGCAGAAAAGAATAAACTTTTAAAAATAAGTAGATCTATGAATACCTGTAAATGCATTCATGAAAACATATGAAACATCTAACATCTAATTTGCTTAAGCTCAATGTTTAAATACAACTATACTTTAAAAAATTATATTTGACAGAAACTTACCAAATGAAATATATCAACAATATATGAATTGCACGTGTAACTAAAATATGTTCAAAGAAATAGAGCAAAAATTACAGAAGGACATTTATCTCAAACATACCAGTGTATTTACATGGCTTACCCCTGTATTATCACCACCACAGAAAAGGGAGATAATTTATAGTTTAGAACCAATTCCGAACCAACATTAACTTTACAACTACAGTCTACTTTTATCTTCTCTAACTCCTTTACCATCACTTACACTAATTGGTCTACTTCCAGTTTAACAGCTTTACTTTCAACTGAAGTCATGTCTCGTGCTCATGCCCCTGTTCAACTGCTCAGTCGTGTCCAACTCTTTGTGAACCCACAGACTGAAGACTGCCAGGCTCCTCTGTCCATGGGATTTTCCAGGCAAGAATACTGGAGTGGGTTGCCATTTCCTCCTCCAGGGGATCTTGCCAAACCTGGGATCGAACTTGTGTCTCCTGCATTAGCAGGCGGAGTCTTACCACAGAGCCATCTAGGAAACTAATCTCTGATTATCAGTGGAGGAAAACAACAAACTCCACCAGCCTATATCATCACCAAACTGGTTAAGCGGCAATGGTGGTCAGCTGTTTAGTAGATGGTACCCATGCATTGTAAGGATGCTGTCAAACTTGAGTTTTAAGGTAAGTTCTGGAGACCTACTATCCAGCATGGTGACTCCAGTCAACAGTACTGAACTGTATAGTTGCTCCTTAGAAGAAAAGCTATGACAAACCTAGACTGCATATGAAAAAGCAGAGATATCACTCTGCCAACAAAGCTCCATATAGTCAAAATTATGATTTTGCCAGCAGTCATGTACGGATGTGAGAGTTGAGCACTAAAGAATTGATGCTTTAGAACGGTGGTGCTGGAGAAGACTCTTGAGAGTCCCTTGGACAGCAAGGAGATCAAACCAGTCAATCCTAAAGAAACCAACCCTGGTCGTTGGAAGGATTGATGCTAAAGCTGAAGCTCCAATACTTTGGCCACCTGATGCAATGAACCAACTCAATGGGAAAGACCTGACAGTGGGAAAGAGTGAGGGCAGGAGGAAAAGTGGGTGACAGAGGAGGAGATGCTTGGATGGCATCACTGCCTCAATGGACATGAGTTTGAGCAAGCTCCAGGAGTTGGTGATGGACAGGGAAGCCTGGCGTGCTGCAGTCAATGGGGTCACAAAGAGTCGGACACAACTTAGCAACTGAACAACAGCAACAACAAAATAGCTGAACATTGTTAAGACAGTAGATCTTAGATACTGTCATCATAACAAAAAATAAAATGTAATTTTAAAAGGTGAAGGATGTGTTAACTACCCTTATGTAGTAAAGATATCTTGCAATATATATGTGCATAAAATCATCATATAAAACTTATACAATACTATTTGTCAATTATATCTCAATAAAGTTGGAGAAAAATAATTTCTTGTTACCAGTAGGCAAGAAACACACCAAGCTGTAACACACCAAGTTACAACCCTGGGGCATACAACTCTAGTTGGAAAGTTCTGTGATGGCAGGAAAGGCACCCCTTTTGCTCATCTTTGTACTGCCACAACTTACAAAGTATTTGAAAATCAATATGCACCCATTAAATACCTGCTCAAAAAATGCTGAGATCACTGAGATCGTTAGGCAGAAATCTGTACCAGACCCGCTAACACAGGAGAACTGCCTACTACATGGTTGTACACATGGACTGCCACCAGGGATCAGTGCATATCTGGGTTGGTTAACTCACAGGGCATATAATTATGTGACTTTTTACTCTTAAGCTTAATTATACTATCAATGAAATGGTATGTTCCTTATTTGTAATTAAAAGCCAACAGGCGGGGTTAGACCCTTATGTACCTAGTTTCTGAATCAAACATGAACCCTTGCAACTATTAACTGAGATAAAAATTAAAAGTTCATGCAGCACACATGTATACAGGTCTCTGATCATTTGGTCCTATTTTAAAAATGAGAAAAAAGTTCCCCCAAGGTATTATAATGATTCATATATTTTCAATTTCCTAAGATAGGGACAGGGAAGCCTGGTGGGCTGCCGTCTATGGGGATGCACAGAGTTGGACACGACTGAAGCGACTTAGCAGCAGCAGCAGCAGCAAGATGGTCTTAATTTTAAATATAGTTGATGCTTGAACAATGCAAGGGTTAATCAGCATATAATTTATACATACCCCCTACATCCATACATTCAACCAATATACAGACCACGCAGTGCTGCAGTATTTACTAATGAAAAATATCCTCACGTAAGTGAATCCACAGCTTACACCTGCACTGCTCAAGGATCAACTGTAACGTATCACACGTAATGACATGTCCTGTTGCATTCTGGAATGCACAGTCACTCTCACCAGAAGGCCTCCTACTTCCCTGACTCCTCCCTATTCCCCAGCCCCAAAGAAAATAAGTTAGGAATGATCGATGTTGAAGAAAAATAACCATTACTTTACTTTAAAAACTTGGGATTTCCCCCAACTGACTCAGCATGAAATGGAAAGGGAAAGAAGGCAGGATACTGAGGAGAAATTTTTCCCAACTGACAATATCACACTGTGACTTACAAAGATCACTGCCTTTAAATGTCATGCACAGATGATTGAGTCTTCCAGATGGCATTGTCTTATTTTTATTTTACTATTCCTACTTCATCTTTTTGCTTCAAAAATCCCAAACACAGCATTTACAGTGCTGGTCATAATAAATGAAACAGCAGATTACTTACAAATGAGAAAATTAAGTACCAGTGCAATTAAATATACACATTTGAACTAAATATTTGATTACTGCACACAGCAGTGATTTCTGCTAAAAGTGAGCACTGAGTTTAAATTTACATGTGTACCAAGAAATTCTTTTCTGTTTACTCAATAGATCTGAAAATCCATGAAGAGGTTAGAGGTCTTAACTGGATTCACTTGACAGCTAAGTGGATTAAGCCAGTATTTCACTCAGCAGGTTGAGGCATGTGTACAATAGAGGTCAGAAGGCATACAGAATGAATATAAACTCCACATACTCAGTTGACGATCACCAGTTAGCTAAGGCCATCTCAAGGAAGAACAAAGATGGTAAAGAACTTAGCACTAACAGTTAACAAAACCTATTATAAAGCTATAATAATTAAAACAGCATGCTATTTGTATAAGAGGAGAAAAACTGCCTAATGGAACAGAACAGAATCATGTCCAGAAACAAGCCATAGATATTTGGTTACCTGATTTATGAGAAACCTAACACTCAGTATAGTGGGGAATGGATAACATTTTTAATAAATGGTGCTGACTCCACTACATAACCATTCGGAAAAAATGCTTTGTTACCCCCTCCCTCATATCTAGACAAAAAGTAATCCAATTAATAGGTGGAAGGAAGATCTACATATGAGAGGTAACACAATAAAGCTTTTATAGAACAAAATACAGATCATCATCTTTGTGACACTGGAGCAGGTAGATATTTTTTAACATTACCCAAAAAGCACTAAACACAAAGAAAATCTGATAAACTGGATTATATAAAGACCTATTTCTCAAAAGACAAGTAAAGAGTGAAAGAGCAAATCACAGAACAGAAAAAGATATTCACAATACAAATATGTGACAACGACTAGTATCCAGAATATAAAAGGGACTCCCACAAACAATAAGAAAAGACATACAAAATTCAGTAGAAAAATGGGCAAAAGACAAACAGGCACTTCACAAAACACACACACCCACCAGAATGACTAGGTTGAAAGCAAACACAAATCAAGTACTGGTGAGAATGCAGAGGAGCTGACGCTCTCAAGCACTGACACTCTGTGATCCAGCAGTTTTACTCAAAGAACATACCCAACAGAACACTTCCATATGTTTAACAAAAGTACGTTCTTAGCAGCAGTATTCATAAATGGAGTCAAAACTGGAAGCACTCCAAATGCCCACCAACAGTTGATGAGATAAATAAGTTGGGATAGAGTCACACAATGGAATGCTGCACTGCAATGAGAATGATCTATAATTATATACAAGATGAACTAATCTCACACAAACGCTGAGCAAAAAGAAGCCAAACGCAAAAGAGTACACCCTGTATGAGTCCATGTATAAACACAAATACAGGCAAAAACTACTCGATGCTATTAGAAGGATACTGATAATCCATAAGGGCGATAAGCAGGACTTCTTTATTTCTTGATCAAGATGCCGGTTACACAGACAAGTTTGGTTTGTGAAAAATCATAAAGCTGTACAGGTATGATCTGTGCACGTCTTCCATAAGTACATTACACCTGAATAAGTTTTTTTTTTTTTTAATGGAAAATAGCCTCCATAGTTAACCCTGGCATGGAGGGATATAGGTCATCAGTCAGATTCCTAACCGTGCTATAACTATCTGAAACCCTCTCCATTCAGAGGGAGCACCAGTAGTTTCAACACAGATTATGTGGTCAGATGAAGCCAGGACTTAAATGTAAGAGAGGATGAAGTGATAGTGGGAGATGCTAGACTATTTATAAATATTTCCATGCATTTCCTCAAACCTCCTTGGTAACCAATATCTACCCAGCTGGATATCCAGCCCATCCAATCAAGTCTAAAGACAGAAAGAATTCCAAAACCCTCAGGGTCTTCTGGATTTGAAGTTAGATAAAATCCCTTGTTGAATTATAATCAGAAGATTCCAAATCTCCAGAAAGTAGATCATAATGGGCATACAAATAATTGTATCAGTCAGGAATAATGTTCTGATACATGTAACAGGAAGCCCAAATTACAGTGGTTTAAGGAAGACAGGGGTTTACTCTTCTCATCAAATGGAAGTTCAGAGAGGCATGTGCTGACATTGGTTTGGCAGTTCAGGGATATATAGAGGAAGACCTCTGTAAATCTCCTGGCTTTCCTCTGAGTTCAGTTCAGTTCAGTCGCTCAGTCATGTCTGACTCTTTGCGACCCCATGAATCGCAGCATGCCAGGCCTCCCTGTCCATCACCAACTCCCGGAGTTCACTCAGACTCACGTCCATCCAGTCAGTGATGCCATCCAGCCATCTCATCCTCTGGCGTCCCCTTCTCCTCCTGCCCCCAATCCTTCCCAGCATCAGAGTCTTTTCCAATGAGTCAATGCTTCGCATGAGGTGGCCAAAGTACTGGAGTTTCAGCTTTAGCATCAGTCCTTCCAAAGAAATCCCAGGGCTGATCTCCTTCAGAATGGACTGGTTGGATCTCCTTGCAGTCCAAGGGACTCTCAAGAGTCTTCTCCAACACCACAGTTCAAAAGCATCAATTCTTCAGGGCTCAGCCTTCTTCACAGTCCAACTCTCACATCCATACATGACCACAGGAAAAACTATAGCCTTGACTAGACGGACCTTTGTTGGCAAAGTAATGTCTCTGCTTTTGAATATGCTATCTAGGTTGGTCATAACTTTCCTTCCAAGGAGTAAGCGTCTTTTAATTTCATGGCTGCAGTCACCATCTGCAGTGATTTTGGAGCCCAAAAAAATAAAGTCTCTCACTGTTTCCCCATCTATCCCATGAAGTGATGGGACTGGATGCCACAATCTTCGTTTTCTGAATGTTGAGCTTTAAGCCAACTTTTTCACTCTCCTCTTTCACTTTCATCAAGAGGCTTTTTAGTTCCTCTTCACTTTCCACCATAAGTATGGTGTCATCTGCATATCTGAGGTGATTGATATTTCTCCCGGCAATCTTGATTCCAGCTTGTGCTTCTTCCAGTCCAGCGTTTCCCATGAAGTACTCTGCATATAAGTTAAATAAGCAGGGTGACAATATGCAGCCTTGACGTACTCTTTTTTCTATTTGGAATCAGTCTGTTGTTCCATGTCCAGTTCTAACTGTTGCTTCCTGACCCGCATACAGATTTCTCAAGAGGCAGGTCAGGTGGTCTGGTATTCCCATCTCTTTCGGAATTTCCCACAGTTTATTGTGAACCACACAGTCAAAGGCTTTGGCATAGTCAATAAAGCAGAAATAGATGTTTTTCTGGAAATAGAAATAGATGTTTTTCTGGCTTGCTTCTGAAGGCCTCCAGAATACTGGTCTAGCCCTAGGCATCAGGTCTAATTTCTATGCAGGAGGAAAAAAAAAAAAAGCAGGTGAAAGGCCTTTCAAAAGATCTTCATCCAGATATGTCTGCCTGCATCTCACTGACCAGGACTATGTTACATGGCTGCTCTGGCTGGAAAGGAGGCTAAGAAATGTATCAGGTTTTTTTAGCTAGGCACACTTTTGCTTCTAGGAAAACTTTAAGTTCTGTTAGAAAGAAGATACAGGGGAAATGGGTATCCGACAAATTAGGAACTTCTGCCATAGCTATGATGAGTACTTGATGCTTTTACTAATGCTGAATATATTTTTTTAATCTAGCAATTTACAAGTTTGTGGCTCATGGCACTAGAGACAATTTTCTGTGGTAGAACTCTGGCAGCTATTTTTCCAAAGCATTTTTCATACTACTCCTCTCAGAAAGAAATGTACAAGCTCCAGCTCTGTAACATTAAAAGGTCAGGCACAGCCACCATTTCTTCAGCTAGCAGCTAAAGATCAATGCTTAGACTGCTTTCCTTTCATACTTCAACTTTAATCTTTTAAACAGGAAATTACCAAAAAGCTGAATAAAGTTTTCTAAAATACTCAGTTCTTAGATGTAGTAAGTTAATAATGAATGCCCCTTCAAAAAAAAAAAAAAAATAGAACTTCTTAAATTCTAATGAGAGTATTTCCCAACAAACTTTTTCAGAGTGAACAATGAATTCTCAGTCTGACCTAAAGCATTATTTATCATTCTTCCAAATTAACTTAGCATCTGCCATCTCAGAAAGTCAAGTAATACGGCACTTTTCTGCTGAAATACAGTTATCAGAATATAAACTTTTCCTCTCAATACAGTGTCTTGGACTGCAAGGAGATCAAACCAGTCGATCCAAAAGGAAATCAACCCTGAATATTCACTGGAAGGACTGATGCTGAAACTTAAGCTCCAATATGTTCGCCACCTGATGCAAACAGCCGACTCAGTGGAAAAAATCCTGACGCTGGGAAAGATTGAAGGAAAAGGGAGAAAGGGGCAAAAGAGGATGAGATGGTTAGATAGCATCACCGACTCAATGAACATGAATCTGAGCAAACTCCAAGAGATGGTGAAGGACGGGGGAATTCCAGAATTGGGAGAGCTGCAGTCCATGGGGTCACAAAAATATGGACACAAATTAACGAATGAACAACCACAAGAACTATGCAACAACATAAGCCAGAGCCAGCTTTTCACCAAAATGGTAACACTGGTCTTGATCCCTCAGTCTTTGCAAGGACAGCAGATCTGAAATAAAACCTTGTTATCAGACCCCAGTCTGAACACTGGCTACTGCAACCAAGACAGGTTAACTCAAAGGCTGAGCTACTCTATATCTGCAAAAGAGATGCTGCATTTATCATATTCTCATATTCAGAGATATTACTAGATTTTTATTGACAACCACAGGAGGAAGGGAAAAAAAAGAGACTATATTACAAATGCCATCATTCCTACATTCTCACACAAAAAAACAAAATTTTTCCTATGGATATATTAACCCACTCATTCATTTGACAAATATTTATGAGTTTCAGTGTCTGAATAATGCCTAACCTTTAAACAATGTGAAAAGAAAGCTAAGGTATTAGTGTGATCCAGATCCAGAAGGACTTCTCAACCAGAAGAGCTAGAGGATCACTTTTACAAAGAAGATAACAAGAACTGCAGAGGAGGAAACCAGCCCGGTCAACACACAGAACAGCAGTAATTAACATAGCAGTTTTTGTAATAAGTGAGGACAATATCCTTATAGAGACTATCGCTTTGGGAAAGGAATATGTAGTTAGATTTGGCTGTGTGGACATGAGATTCCTCTGAGACTAATAAGAAGTTCTTCCAATTAAGCTTTTTGTTCTGGGAGTTTTGCTGTTTTGTTTTTCTGGAGTCGGGTCATTCAATAATTCCACAGAAAGCAAGGGAAAAGCACACCCCAAGTCTACATGCAGTTTTCCCATCCTCAAACAATTCCTTGTTCAGATGCACAGCTTTAGAGGGTCAGAGGTCACTGGCGTCTTTGTACTCAGTTCCATGGTAGTCACAAACAAACTTTTGTCCCCGTTCCTTCAATGACACGGGCTGCGACAACGAAACTGACTGAACTTTTACATCTGCAGGCTGCGTGTGCGTTACTCAACTGAGGGGCCATAGTATTTCATTTACACTGCAGCCATATATTATTAAATCTCTTTTGTGAAATAAGATAATTTATTTACCTGGGTGCAATGAATGTTGATTCTAGCCAAACACAAAGAACATCACTGATGGTAACAGTCTTATGATTTCTTGTCATAATTATCATACTTCCTGTAACAGGATTTAGTAAAGCTTTTGTTAAAGACCTTCGTTTTTCGGGATTTTTCTCATCCCTGTTGCCTTTCTCTATTTTAAATCATACCCGCATGGTAAAAAGTAAAGAAATTTATTATGGGCTTTTATATAGAGTTACAAGTCTAAAGTTCTTTCTTAAAATGTGATAATAAATATATCTAAATAAGAAATCTCAAAGTTACAAAATTTATTTTACAACAGAAGAGTCTAAACTATGTTAGGAAAAATAATATAAATATGGTATTATAATTTAGACTATAAGTAATTTTACCTTTATGCATATACCTGGACAACTTTTTAAGCATTAAAGTTAAACATTTAATTGTTAAAACTGTCCTTTTAAAAACAATGTTTAAATAAATTCTTATTACTTTTATGTGCTAACAGCAACCTCCAAAATCTATTCTTATACTATTATAGCTGAATAATCAGAAAAATAATTACCAAAAAATCAACCAATAAGTAATCAAAAAGGGAATTACATGAACAACTTTAAAGAAAAAAAAATTTCTTTTTAAGAAAAATTTTTTAGCAGCAGAGCTAAAAACTAAATGAACACATCAACTGAAGCATGATGCAGGAAGGACTTTGCCAGTACCAAGATAAGAGACAGTTTCCTCCACCAAGAAAACTTTCTGTAACTGTTTCTAATGGAGGCAAATACTCTAGAAGGCTGAACATACTTCTGAAAATTTACTGAGCCCCCAAGAGTATGCTAAACACCACAGTCCTCAGAGCAAATGAGTCCAATCTCATTTTTAAAAAAGTTTAATGAGCATACACTGGAAAGGAATACAGCTGAAAGAAGCAAAAAGAACAAATGCATGTAACAGAGATCACAGGAATACAGAAATACTGTTGAAATGGAGGATGGGGTGGCTCTGAACAGGGCTACGCAAAGGTAGAGGGTCTAATGTAACAGGAAAGTTATTCCAGATCCTGTTGCATGAACTTCAGTAACTCAAATATTTCTAAACCACCAGGGTCTTTATCAGCTCATTTAACCAAATGTTTCTTTTTTTCCACTTCTGCTAAAGTCCCTAATCCTAAACACTAAGAATACCATAATATTTTTCGTATCACTAATCTAGCTAAGACTAAGCTAAAGGATTTTCTAAACCCCTTCTCCTGTTTCAGGCCTTTCCTTTCTAACTTCCAAGAGGTTAGCCTATAAACAGATCAGCTACAGTTACATGAACTCAGCTCTCCATATGCTGAAGCTTAGGCCTCTATTTTGGTTAGATAGTAATGCTAAAAGATAGAAAGCCAGTAAAAACCAAGCATTTTTTTTGTTTCCATCTCTTCATCAAAATTAAACACTGTTGCCCATCAAAGGATACTATGGACAGACTGAAAAGGCCACCCACAGAATGGAAGAAAATATCTGAAACCATGTATCTGGGAAGAGATTGATATTCAGAATATATAATGCCAAGACAACTACAAAAAACTTTATTTTTAAAAATGGGCAGTAACCTCCCCAGCAGTCCCATGGTTAAGATTCTGCACTTCCACTGCAGGGGGCATGGGTTTGATCCCTGCTGAAAAAGCTGAAGTTGAACAGTTCTATGAAGACCTACAAGACCTTTTAGAACTAACACTCAAAAAAGATGTCCTTTTCATTATAGGGGACTGGAATGCAAAAGTAGGAAGTCAAGAAACACCTGGAGTAACAGGCAAATTTGGCCTTGGAATACGGAATGAAGCAGGGCAAAGACTAATAGAGTTTTGCCAAGAAAAATGCACTGGTCATAACAAACACCCTCTTCCAACAACACAAGAGAAGACTCTACACATGGACATCACCAGATGGTAAACACCAAAATCAGATTGATTATATTCTTTGCAGCCAAAGATGGAGAAGCTCTATACAGTCAGCAAAAACAAGACCAGGAGCTGACTGTGGCTCAGATCATGAACTCCTTATTGCCAAATTCAGACTGAAATTGAAGAAAGTAGGGAAAACCACTAGACCATTCAAGTATGACCTAAATCAAATCCCTTATGATTATACAGTGGAAGTGAGAAATAGATTTAAGGGCCTAGATCTGATAGATAGAGTGACTGATGAACTATGGAATGAGGTTCGTGACATTGTACAGGAGACAGGGATCAAGACCATCCCCATGGAAAAGAAATGCAAAAAAAGCAAAATGGCTGTCTGGGGAGGCCTTACAAATAGCTGTGAAAAGAAGAGAAGTGAAAAGCAAAGGAGAAAAGGAAAGATATAAATATCTGAATGCAGAGTTTCAAAGAATAGCAAGAAGAGATAAGAAAGCCTTTTTCAGCGATCAGTGCAAAGAAATAGAGGAAAACAACAGAATGGGAGAGACTAGGGATCTCTTCAAGAAAATCAGAGATACTAAAGGAACATTTCATGCAAAGATGGGCTCGATAAAGGACAGAAATGGTATGGACCTAACAGAAGCAGAAGATATTAAGAAGAGATGGCAAGAATACACGAAGAACTGTACAAAAAAGATCTTCACGACCCAGATAATCACGATGGTGTGATCACTGACCTAGAGCCAGATATCCTGGAATGTGAAGTCAAGTCGGCCTTGGAAAGCATCACTACGAACAAAGCTAGTGGAGGTGATGGAATTCCAGTCGAGCTATTTCAAATCCTGAAAGATGATGCTGTGAAAGTGCTGCACTCAATATGCCAGCAAACTTGGAAAACTCAGCAGTGGCCACAGGACTGGTGGAAAAGGTCAGTTTTCACTCCAATCCCAAAGAAAGGCAATGCCAAAGAATGCTCAAACTACCACACAATTGCACTCATCTCACATGCTAGTAAAGTAATGCTCAAAATTCTCCAAGCCAGGCTTCAGCAATATGTGAACCGTGAACTTCCTGATGTTCAAGCTGGTTTTAGAAAAGGCAGAGGAACCAGAGATCAAATTGCCAACAACCGCTGGATCATGGAAAAAGCAAGAGAGTTCCAGAAAACATCTATTTCTGCTTTATTGACTATGCCAAAACCTTTGACTGTGTGGATCACAATAAACTGTGGAAAATTCTGAAAGAGATGGGAAGACCAGACCACCTGACCTGCCTCTTGAGAAATTCGTATGCAGGTCAGGAAGCAACAGTTAGAAGTGGACATGGAACAACAGACTGGTTCCAAATAGGAAAAGGAGTACATCAAGGCTGTATATTGTCACCCTGCTTATTTAACTTATATGCAGAGTACATCATGAGAAACGCTGGACTGGAAGAAACACAAGCTGGAATCAAGATTGCTGGGAGAAATATCAATCACCTCAGATATGCAGATGACACCACCCTTATGGCAGAAAGTGAAGAGGAACTAAAAAGCCTCTTGATGAAAGTGAAAGTGGAGAGTGAAAAAGTTGGCCTAAAGCTCAACATTCAGAAAACGAAGATCGTGGCATCTGGTCCCGTCACTTCATGGGAAATAGATGGGGAAACAGTGGAAACAGTGTCAGACTTTATTTTTCTGGGCTCCAAAATCACTGCAGATGGTGATTGCAGCCATGAAATTAAAAGATGCTTACTCCTTGGAAGGAAAGTTATGACCAACCTAGATAGCATATTCAAAAGCAGAGACATTACTTTGCCAACAAAGGTTCGTCTAGTCAAGGCTATGGTTTTTCCTGTGGTCATGTATGGATGTGAGAGTTGGACTGTGAAGAAGGCTGAGCGCCTAAGAATTGATGCTTTTCAACTGTGGTGTTGGAGAAGACTCTTAAGAGTCCCTTGGACTGCAAGGAGATGCAACCAGTCCATTCTGAAGGAGATCAGCCCTGGGATTTCTTTGGAAGGACTGATGCTAAAGCTGAAACTCCAGTACTTTGGCCACCTCATGCGAAGCGTTGACTCATTGGAAAAGACTCTGATGCTGGGAGGGATTGGGTGCAAGAGGAGAAGGGGACGCCAGAGAATGAGATGTCTGGATGGCATCACTGACTCGATGGACGTGAGTCTGAGTGAACTCTGGGAGTTGGTGATGGACAGGGGGGCCTGGCGTGCTGCGATTCATGGGGTCGCAAAGAGTCGGACACGACTGAGCGACTGATCTGATCTGATTTGATCTGAGGAACTAAGATCCCACATGCCATGTACATGGCCAAAAAACTAAAAAGAAAAAATGGACAAAGGACTTGAATATATCTCTCCAAGATGATACAAAAACTGACAACAGGTTTCTGAAAATAATCCTCAGCATCACTACCACTAAGCAAATGCAAATCAAAACCACAGTAAGATACCACTTCACACACAGAAGATCTCCTGGAGAAGGAAATGGCAACTCACTCCAGTATTCTTGCCTGGAAAATTCCATGGACAGAGGAGCCTGGTGGGCTACAGTCCATGAGGTCACAAAGAGTCAGACATGACTCAGGGACTAAATAACAACATGATCCAGAAATCTTACTCCTGGGTATACATACAAAACAAGTGAAAACAAGATCTCAAAGCAGTATTTGCAAATCCACGTTCACAGCAGCAGCATTCACAACTGCCAAGAGACAGAAGCAACCCAAGCGCCCCTCAAAGGATGAAGGAATCAACAAAATGTGACATATACATACAATGGAATATTATTCAGCCTTAAAAAGAAAGGAGATCTTGTCACATGCTACAGCATGGTTGAACCTTGAGGACATTATGCTAAGTGAAAGAGGTCAGTGACTAAAAGACCAACAGTGTGTGATTCCACTGATATGAGGGATCCAAAGTAGTCAAGTTCATAAAAACTGAAAGGATGCTTAGAATAGTGGGGACCAGGGGCTGCAGGAGGCAGAAACGGGGCATTCTTTAATAGGCAGGGACTGTTAGTTTTGCAGGATGAAAATGTTCTGGAGATGTTTCACAACAATGTGAATATACGTAAATTGTATATCCAGTGAATGTACTGGACAGCTAAAAACAGTTAAAATGGTAAATTATTACATAAACTTTACCATAATTTAAAAAAAAAGTATGAGTAACTACTTCATGAGGCAACTGTGATGATAAAGCAGATAATGTATGTAAGGAGCTTATAACAGTCTGGCATATCAATAATAAATAAATGTTAGTAACAGTAGCTACTGATATTAATAAGACAGACATGTATAATTTAGTGACACTGAACTGTGAATTGAGGATTATTTAAAAAGAAAAAAAGACTTTCCTTGAAAATAAAGCAAGAGAGATCAGTAAATATAGGAACAAGAGCACTTAATAAGTATAGTAGGAAGACAGAACCTCTGATGGCTCTTGATCAGTTAGAGTGAATACAATGAAACATAAGTTTAAGGACATGGTTTCGGCAGTCTAGAACAAAGCAACACAAAATCAAGCCTGGTAAAAGTAATGTGAAGAAATCAGAAAGGTGATGCCTCGGAACTCAATAACAAGGGAAAAGAAACCTGGTTTTAGAATGCTAAGCAACCATCCCTCCAAATCTGTGCTTTAACCAATAAACACAACTCCTCAGAGAAGTTATGTTGGTTAGTAGGTCAATACCTAACTGCCAGGTTGGTATCATATATTTCACGTTTGGTGGCTCAGTTGCGCCTGCAATGCGGGAGACCTGGGTTCGATGCCTGGGTTGGGAAGTTTCCTTGGAGAAGGGAACAGCTACCCACTCCAGTATTCTGGCCTGGAAAATTCCATGGACTGTATAGTCCATGGGGTCGCAAAGAGTCGGACACGACTGAGCAACTTTCACTTTCTTTCACCCATCAACAGTTCTAATAAAAATAGGCATTAAATATAAAAAGCCTAACCTTTCATCACTCAGGAAGCCTTTGGCATTAAATCCCAGATTCTCTAGAAGCAGCACAATTGAATAAACATCATGCTCTAATGTCATTGAAAACCTGTCCCCAAGTGGGGAGTTTGATAAATTCTCTCTCATACATTCGAGGACCTATCACCATGATGGGGTTGGTTAAATACACAAGCACACATATTCAAAGTAAAACCCTGACTACTTAGAACCTTTAGAGCAGGGCTTCTCAACTCGGCACTATTCACATTTGGTGGGGAGAGGGGTTGGTGAGGAAGCCTGTTCTGTGCATGAGTAACGAAGAACTGATGCTTTTGAACTGCGGTGTTGGAGAAGACCCTTGAGAGTCCCTTGGACTGCAAGGGGATCCAACCAGTCCATCCTAGAGGAGATCAGTCCTGAGTGTTCACTGGAAGGACTAATATTAAAGCTGAAACTCCAAAACTTTGGCCACCTGATGCAAAGAGCTGACTCATTTGAAAAGACCCTATTGCTGGAAAGATTGAGGGCAGGAGGAGAAGGGGACGACAGAGGATGAGATGGTTGGATGGCATCACCAACTCAATGGACGTGAGTCTGAGTGAACTCCGGGAGTTGGTGATGGACAGGGAGGCCTTGGCGTGCTGTGGTCCATGGGGTCACAAAGAGTAGGACACGACTGAGCAACTGAACTGAACTGAACAGAGAATTAACTTACTCCAAATGTAAGAATATGAATCTGGGAAACATCCCTTTCTCAGGCTCAAGTTAAATGTTTAGAAATTATTTCTCATTATTCATAGACTAGTGCTAAGAAAACACACAGGTACTTTGAGGTTAAACAGACCTAGATTTGAATTCTAAATCATCCCAGCATTTGAGTAAGTGACCACAAATTCCTGAGGTTTAAATAAAATAACATTTGTAAAGATCAATGAAAAATGGTCACTAAATAAAAAGAGAAGTGAATTTACAGTTATATCCCAGAACCTTTTTTTAAAAATCATAACTAGTTTAGAAAAGATATATTTCTATAATGTACTGTACATTTTCCCACTTTAATGTAATCTAACCTTTTATAAACAACTCGGGGTGACCATTTCAGACAAGCATCACTGGAACAACTAAATATGACACGAATCCAGAGCAGAGAGCCATCAAAATGGATAATACACAATTAAGTGGCAAGACACTGGATGAACTGTTTGAATCTGATAAAAATGATACCACTTAATAGGGACTGTCAAGTTGAATCTTTAGGTTAATAAGTAACAATAAAGGGAGACAACAGAAGTCGGGACAGAAAAACTCTAAAAAATGCAACTGCCTGCATGCCCTACATGAATCAGAAGTGATAGGCTGTCCAAAAAAAAAATAGTACAAGAAAAGGAATTTGGGTTAGTAGAGAGAATATACCAGAATAAGAGTCAGAAGAATGGAGTTCTAGTTTCAACTGTCCTACTTGAGTGAGAATGTGTAGCTACACTAAGCCACTTAACCTGGATCTATATCCTCATTAATAAGAAGGGCACAAACCTACTTTGACACTTCCAACACTGTCAGGAGGACCAGATATTGATGCTGATAGAAATGCTCTCGAAGCCATAGGTAAACGCTTTATGCCACGAGCCCTGCAGTCACCCGACAGCAGTCCAGAGCAGGCTTTCTCTGTCTTCGGCGCTCAGGACACACGAAGAAGACAGCGCTGATATGGGCACGCTGCGGCAAGTGAGCCCGGCTGCAGGGGTCACCAGAGGTCAGGAGACGCGCTTGCCTCTGTCGCTGACAATCCTCTCCAAGGAATGAGGAAATGTTTCTGCCCTATCTGTAACATATTTAGTCTTGTCTGGCACGCCAGTTAGGGAGCTCTAATTAAAACGCAATGTCTAGTTTGGAACATTGTTAAGAGGGAATTTAACTTTTTCCACAATAAACGGCTCTGGGAAACAGAATCAAGACCAGAATCTGGTAACGACACAACAGTACTACATTGGACGTGGGGTACCCGCTGACCAACTCCCTTTACCGTGGGGCCAACTGTTCTCAGGACCTAAACTAAAAGGTATGCCCAACTGCAGTTCACACACCCAGCCGTCTTCTTACCAGGACCCCAGAATTTCCTGACTACTTCTAGGGTTTGCTCAGGCTTCTTCCCTGAGTGGACCCTCCCAACAGCAGATGACCACACCATCAGTATTTACATCCCCTGGGCCCAGGGATGATCAAAGAGATGCTATCTGAAAGGGGTACAGGCATGCATGGTTTCAAGTGCCCACACATGTGCACATGCAAAGTCCCTCATGCCAGGAGCCTGGAGGGAGACGGGTACCTGCCCTTTACCAAGGTGTGGAAAAGAACTCCCAGGAGTCAGAGAATTCCCTCTGTGACCCAGATGTAGGTCATTACAAAGTTGTCTTTGGTAAGGTACGCAATGGAACATCTGTATCAGTTCACCTGATTAATACTGTGCAAATGTTTAGACATACAGCATACAGACTTCCATTTGTATTCTTGCCCGAGTTCCAGAAATGCTGGGGATGGGCCTGCAAAAGGAGCTCAGTCACATGAGGAACAGTTGAAGAAAATAAGTACATTTAGCCTGGGAAGAAAAAAAGTTAGTGGGAAGATCAAAGAACCAGCCATTTTTCACATGACAACTGAAGGCCATCATGTGAAAAACAGAACAGATCTGTGTGGTGCTGGAAACGAAGCCAGGTACATTCCACTCTAATACAACGAAGAATGTTAAACAGTAAGAATTCCTTTTAAAAAGGACTGGGCGACTTCCCTAGTGGTCAAGTGGCTAAGACTCCGTATTCCCAGTGCAGAGGCCCCAGGGTTCGATCCCTGATTAGGGAACTAGATCCCACATGCTGCAACAAAGACCTGGCACAGCCCCCCCAAAAAATATTTTTTAATTAAAAAAATAAAAAGATTTGGGCAACAACAAGGTCATACTGTACAGTACAGGGAACTATATTCAGTATCGTGTGATAAACCACAATGGAAAAGAATAGAAAAAAGAATGCACACATATATGTATAACTGAGTCACTCTGCTGTACAGCAGTCATTAATACAACACTACAAAGGCAACGGCACCCCACTCCAGGACTCCTGCCTGGAAAACCCCATGGCGGAGGAGCCTGGTGGGCTGCAGTCCATGGGGTCGCTAGAGTCGGACACGACTGAGCAACTTCACTTTCACTTTTCACTTTCATGCATTGGAGAAGGAAATGGCAACCCACTCCAGTGTTCTTGCCTGGAGAATCCCAGGGACGGGGAAGCCTGGTGGGCTGCCATCTATGGGGTCGCACAGAGTTGGACATGACTGAAGCGACTTAGCAGCAGCAGCAGCATACATTAGTAAAAATATATAAATTTTTTTCAAAAAGAACTGGGCTGTCAGGTGAGTAACAAGTCAGACACCGAAAATACAGAAGCAGAGGGTACGTGCTGCTCTTCCAACAATAATGTGGAAGGAACTCTGATCCTGAGAAAAGGCAAAGACCACATTTGCCCAAGAAGCCTATGTAACTGCAGTGTGAATGGGGGTAGCTCTATATACAGAGACAAGTGCTTTGAGACACAGGCAAATGGAAGCTAAACTCTGAAGCATCCTTTCTCTATTAAAAAGTCCCTGCTATCAGCTCACTCTTGTCATTCGCCTCCTCACAAAAACTGAAGTAAATTCCTCCATTCTACCATATTAATTGCTTAAAGACCAGAGCAGCCTTGTCTCGAGGGACTTCTCTATCCTCCAAGAAGTCAGAACCTTCTTCCCTGCTGCTCCTGGGGTCCTATGATTTATCATTATCACTGAAAACCTTGTCATCTGTCCCCACGATGGATGACACCTCTCTGGCACCAACAAATACATATTCTACAGAAATACTAAGGATACAACACATATCTAGACAGAGTCCAGGTCTCTCAAACAGCTTGCAAAAAATGGGGTTATAAATGTAAGATAAAAGCAAATAAATGCAAACTGAATGAAGAAAATAAAATGAGGTAATAAAGAAGACAGAGCCTGTGACACTGCCTGTACACAGGTAAGCATAAAGGCCTCACTGGGGCAGCAGAAGAGAGCCATGAGAAGATCTGAAGGAAGTACGTTCCATCCTTCTTGTAGATCGCTGAAGAGGTACATGCTTAGCTCGGTCAAGGGATGAAAAGGAGCATCATCCACTATACATCTGTTAGAATGGCCAAAATCCAGAACGCTCATACCACCAAGTGCCGGCAAGGATGTGGGGCAATAGGAACTCTCATTCAAAATCATGTTTATCATACCATCCTAGAATCACCCTCCTTGGTACTTATCCCAAAGAGCTGAAAACTCCTATCTACAAAAAACATGGATGTTTATAGCAGTTTCATTCATTACTGCCAAAACCTGGAAGCAATCAAGATGTCCTAACAAAGGAATATTACTCAGTGCTAAAAAGAAAGAGCACTGTAGAAAACTCTTAAAGAGATGGGAATACCAGACCACCTGACCTGCCGCTCTAGAAATCTGTATGCAAGTCAGGAAGCAACGGTTAGAACTGGACATGGAACAATAGACTGGTTCCAAATAGGAAAAGAAGTACATCAAGGCTGTATATTGTCACCCTGCTAATTTAACTGATATGCAGAGTACATCATGAGAAACACTGGCCTGGAGGAAGCACAAGCTGGAATCAAGATTGCTGGGACAAATATCAATAACCTCAGATATGTGGATGACACCACCCTTATGGCAGAAAGGGAAGCAGAACTAAAGAGCTTCTTGATGAAAGTGAAAGAGCAGAGTGAAGAAGTTGCCTTAAAACTCAACATTCAGAAAATGAAGATCATGGCATCTGGTACCATCACTTCATGAGAAATAGATGGGGAAACAGTGGAAACAGCAACAGACTTTATTTTGGGGGGCTCCAAAATCACTACAGATGGTGACTGCAGCCATGAAATTAAAAGACGCTTGCTCCTTAGAAGAAAAGTTATGACCAACCTAGACAGCATATTCAAAAACAGAGGCATTACTTTGCCAACAAAGGTCCATCTAGTCAAGGTTATGGTTTTTCCAGCGGTCATGTATGGATGTGAGAGTTGGACTGTAAAGAAAGCTGAGTGCTGAAGAATTGATGCTTTTGAACTGTGGTGTTGGAGAAGACTCTTGAGAGTCCCTTGGACTGCAAGGAGATCCAACCAGTCCATCCTAAAGGAAATCAGTCCTGAGTATTCATTGGAATGACTGATGCTGAAACTGAAACTCCAATACTTTGGCCACCTTATGTGAAGAACTGGCTCATTGGAAAAGACCCTGATACTGGGAAGGATTGAGGGCAGGAGGAGGAGGGGACGACAGAGGATGAGATCGCTGGATGGCATCACCGACCCAATAGGCATGAGTCTGAGTAAACTCCAGGAGTTGGTGATGGACAGAGAGGCCTGGCATGCTGCAGTCCATGGGGTCACAAAGAGTTGGACATGACTGAGTGACTGAACTGGGCTGATAAAGAAATAACATATCAACCCATGAAAAGACATGGAAGACACTTAAGTATTTATTACGAAGTGAAAGAAGCTAATTGAAAAGCTACATACTGTAAGGTTCCAACTATAAGACACTGTGGAAATGGTAAAACTATGGAATCACTGAAAAGATCCTGAGTAACCAGGGGACAGGAGTGGGAGGAAGGTGGGGGACACGTAGGCGGAGCACAGGGGACGAAGGCAAGGACAGAGGCAGGGAAGTCTATAGATAATTTTCCAGAGGACAAAGGCAGCTAGCCTAGGTGTTAACCATGAAAAAACTGAGACACAGTCAGGTCCAGTTTGTATTCTGAAGGTGGAGTTGATGGGACTTATTAACATGAGAAGGAAAAAATGGAGGATGACCTCAGAGCCTGCACATCTGGGTAGACAGTGTGCCACTTCAGTTCAAACAGTGAAGACGTGGGAGAAGTGGAGGGAGGAGTGGACGAAAGCAAGCGTAATTCACAGTTCTGCTTGGTTCATGAGACATCAAGGTACAGGAATGGCCTTAGATGATGAGTCTAGAGCTCCAGAAATCAGTACCAGAGATAGGAATCTGAGCCCCCTCGGCATATAAACAGTATCTGAAACCATGAAAATGGATGAAATCAGGAGAGCCCAGGGACACTCCAAATTTTAGAGGGGGAGGTAGGCAGAGATAAGCTGCAAAAAAGACAGAGAATGAGTAGCTATGAGGTCAGAGAAAATAGTCGGCCAATGGGAAACGCTGATGAGAGGTCAGTAAGACACAGATGTTGCATGACCTCTGGCTTTGACAAGATACAAGTCACTGCAGCCTTGACTAAAAGCAATGCCAGTGAGTGGAGAAAGTGAAAGTGAAGTCATTCAGTCGTGTCACTCTTACTGACCCCCTGGACTGCAGCCTACTAGGCTCCTCCGTCCATGGGATTTTCCAGGCAAGAATACTGGAGTGGGTTGCCATTGCTTTCTCTGCTCCTGGGCCTTGGCCTCCTTCAATTTCCATGGGTGGGCCTCCTTCAATTTCCATGGGTGGACCTCCTTAGGGGTGAGTCTTTCTGAAGCTTATCCTACCCAGTACTGTTGCAACCTGAGAGCCAGGCGTCCCCAGGTCAGGGTGCAGATCCCCAGGCAGGCTGAGGCATGACAGCCTCCTAGAGATCGAATCCCTGGGCAGGTCAAGGCATGACGGCCTCCAGAGAACAAGAGCTCAAACAGATCAGGCTAAAGAGAGAATCAGTGGTAAGGAAGTGGACAAAGCAAACATAAACCTCTCCTGTTGCAAAATGGAACAAAGAAATTGGGCAATAGCTGAAGGGAATCATAAGGTAGAGGAGAGAGGATGGTTTAACAGAGGCGATTTATTCTAATACCTTTTAAGGTATTAGTGGCTCCAACAAGACAAAACTGTATTCCTTTCTCACTTAACCATCCAGAGAAAAGTGAACAGTAGTAGGTGGTTCTGCTCTATAAGATCATCCAAGGACCCATCTTACTGATCCACCTCCTCCTAAAGTATTGCTCTCAACTGCACGGTTGAATTAACACGTACCAGTACTATATTCTCCTGGCAGAAAGGGAGCAAGAGGAAAGCAGAAAGCAAGAGCAAGCAGAAAGCAACTCACTGTTCCTTTCTAAGGCCCTGACACAAAAATTGCTCACAGTACTTCTGGTCATTATCCAGTTACCCAAACTTTATCATGTGGTCACATCCACGTGTAAGAGGGAGGCTAGGAAATGCAGTCCAGCTGGGCATCCATGTGCCAGATAAAACCTGAGGGCCCTATTACTGAAATGAAGCTGAAGAGAGTGGCATCTGGTGAACAATTAATCATCACTGCTGCAAGTAATATAGGGCACGTCTGCATACTAAAAGAGATGATCCAGTAAGCAGAGAATGATAATTTAAAGGAAAAAATAATGGCAGGAGTAAAAGCCTTTAAGAAGCGGGAAATGAGATCCAGGGCTCAGAGTTATTGCCCAGAAGCAGAGACACGTTGAGTCTCCTGTCACTTCTCACATGCTTGACTTTTCAGAAGAATTGTTGCCCCTTGAATGCATTTCCAGAAAATTAGAGTAATCCCTTCCTTCTATCTAGTAAATCAAATAATCACGTAGAATGAGTATAAAAATCTGGCCTGGATTGAACAGTTCTCACTTGAGTTGTCTCCTACCTAACAGGCTGATTCTTTCTCCTAACAGGCTGATTCAAAGATGCTGCTGCTCTTTCAAGGAGAATATGACCAAATTTCGGAGCTTAAGGCAGTCTAAAAAGTTTATTTTATAAATGTCCAAGGCCACAAATCATCCTCTCCAAAAATACACCCAAGTCCATGAATGGCCACTGCTAGATCAGGGATGATTATCCCACTGTTCCTTGTCCACTCTTTCATAATATTCTTCTTCATAATATAGTTTATCTTCCCAATGGAATGGAACACTTTCTAAGGGAAGAGACTTGATGCCAACTTCTTTCATACCTAGGCTCCACTGCATTTAGTGTGGTATGAAAAAAAAACCCTCACTTGTACTCAATTGATACTTTTCAGTTCACTGAGAAAGACATTTGGTTTCCTGTACCCTACCAGAGCAGGACTGTCACTAAGTCCTGAAGACCACTGTTTGCCAGGCTCTCCTCAGGTAGAAGATCAATGGAAACTGGGGAAGTGCTAGAGGACAGTCCCTACTTTAAAAAAAAAAAAAAATCGGAGAATTATGGAATTTGGGAGCAACAAAGAATCTTAGAGACCTCTAGTTTGACCCCTCATTTCATCAACAGATATAAGGAAAATGAGGTTTTTAGCAAGATAAATTACTGGTGCAAAGGCACAGATTTATTTACAGAAGAGCCAAGACAAGAACCCAGGTCCTCTGACTTCACGTTCAAATCTCCTTTCTCTGCTAAAGCTTCCTTATCTTTTTTGCCTGCCCTTGATAAACCGGGTAATTACTAAAGTTCACATAATGTGTTCTTCAGTCACTGAAAATCCTACTCATCTTGAGAGTCTTTCCACCATATAACTCTCCAATAAAAAGAGAACAGGAATTACTACTTCCATCCTACACACAATGAGATAAAAACAGGGCAATCACATGGCCTGCTCAGGACCACAAGGCTGAACCCCACAAAATAAAGATTTTATTAATACTATCTCAAGGGCAAAGGAATGGAATGTCTATTTCAGAGCTCCTCCCCAGAGCGCGGTGCCTATCTTTGGTAGCAGAGACAACGTACCCCTATCACACCATGTCCAGGGGGCATGGGCCACGCGTGCCTTTTCTCTCGGGGCTTTCCATCTCCACAGGCTCCGAAACTAATGTCTACTATGATCCAGGACATAAAATAAAGTAGTAAATGGATGCAATCTCCCTGAAAATCAGAATTCTACTTCCACTCTGAACATTCTGGTTCATAAATTACATATGAGAAATTAAACCAAACACCTCATTTCTCACTTCCTTTTACCTACCTAAAACACCTCCTGTAAATACCAAGGAAGCCCCCTTTTCAGGTATACTATGAACCTGCAAACATCTGTTTTACCAAATCTTTACATTTTGCTACCATGGTGAATATTCCCGCTCAGTCTTCACCTCTTCAAACAGGAATTCTCTGGTTGATTTTGTTGTTTATATGCTTTAACATCAAAAGAAAATCCTGTCTCCTTGAGATGGAAGGTCTTGTTTAGGTCTCTACTGTTTCTATGGGGCCACAAGTGTTGTTTTCCAGGGGCTGCAGCTCTGCAGTTTGATGAAAGGCCCTCTGCCCACCCACCAAGGACAGCATGGGGACATCAGCAGCACCCTCCAGAGGTCTCCCTGGGATTATCCCTCGGCCTGTAAAGAACACCCAAGGTGTGAAATTGCACTATTTGTAGGATGGCAATAGCCACAGTGGCCCCAGCCCTGTTCTGTTTGACTCAGTTAGAACAATAGCCTTTGTTTATTTGCTCACTCCAAGTTTGGGATTAATGTTAAATAAACCAGCATTTGAAGCTGGGAAGTACATCCAATTTATCCACAGTAAGATAACTTAAACCAAATATTTCAGAAAGAAGCTTAACAACGAAGCTTCTAGAAAGTACATTAGGCCTATCTTTATGGAAAAAATATTAAGTTTTATTATTCCACCTCTGAAGAGGCTATTATAGAGATGCTAACGCAAATCCTAAATTAGACTTAAAGGGTGTCACACACATTAAAAGAAGTCACCTAACCCTGGCCTAATGTAATGTTCTTTTCCTAAATATCTTTTTCAAAAAAACAGAAAATAGGAAATACCAAAACCAAAATAGAACCAATATTTAAGTTCAGCTTGCAAACATACATTAGTACCAAGAAATTATCAAGAACCAAGATCTTTGAAAAACAGAGCAGAATTATCTTTCCACCCATTCTTAATCATCTAAATAAGCAAGGGATTAATAAAAATACAGTACAACATACGAGAGATTTCTCAAATTATTCCATTTATCAGCTGTTTACTAAACTAATGGTTTCAGTAAAGGAAAAAATTCGGTAACAAGTAACATACCACTCAGAAGAACAACTCTATAATACTGGGGCAAGGTGATGTACAACATTTTAGGCGTATTGTTTACACTAGAATTCATGATCACCATCATCTATAACTTACTATGTACTTATTAAATGCCTATAACGTATATAGCATCACGATTCAATGGACATGAGTTTGAGCAGGCTCTGCGGGATGGTGAAGGACAGGGAAGCCTGGCATGCTGCAGTCCGTGGGGTTGCAAAGAGTCGGACACGACTGATCGACTGAACAACAATATCGTATTAAGCCTTCACATGTAACATTTCATTTAACCATCACTACAATCTTCTAAGACAGATTCTATATTCTCTGATTACAAAGGAGGTACCTGAAATACCAAGATGTTAATTTGTTTGTCCAGGATTAAAGTTTATATCACAGCTGACATTCAAACACAAGTCTGTCTGACTCCAAAGCAAAAATCAGTACCTTTCCAGGGGTCCTAATCCCTATAATGCTATGACAGGAAACCATGCTTGTGCTAAGCAGAGCAAAAATTTTATGTCCTAAAGCAAAAACAGGGCTTTCTGGTGGCTCTGTGGTAAAGAATCCACTTGCCGATGCAAGAGACACAGGTTTGATCCCTGCGTCGGGAAGATCCCCTGAAGAAGGAAATGATAACCCACATCAGGATTCTTGCCTGGGAAATCCCATGGACAGAGGAGTCTGGGGGGCTACAGTCCATGGGTAGGCAACGAGTAGGACATAACTTAGCGAATGAACAACAACAATAAGGCAAAGACTGGCAAACTTTTTCTATAAAGGGCTCTGCAGGCCATACTGTCTCCGTTGCAAGGAATCAACCCTGCTGTTGTACAGCCAATACAGCCATAGACACTACATAAACAAGTGTGGCTATAATCCCAGTAAAACTTTATTTACGAGCACTAGTATCTGAATTTTATGTAACTTGCACATTATGAAATACTTTTTATTTTTTTCTACCATTTGAAAATGAATCATTCTTAGTTCATAAGCCATACAAAATACAAGCTGCAGACCAGATTTGGCCTACATACTGAATTTTGTCAATGTCTATCCTAAATAATGCAGACAAATATAAAACATATTTTAGTAAACAGCTCTTTTCACACTCCTAACTTGTAATCTCCTTTAATATTCGGAACTGATACTTTACAGAAGCTCAAAGTCTCAATAAACTAAACATCTGCACCCAAATAATCAAAAACTCTGAGTCCAAAACTGTAGATACTACATATGGATTTCCTAAGAATGAGGCAGAATCACAAAATTCTGGAACTCAAAAAGATCGAACACATTCTCATTCCTTATGTGCATTTTTAAAAACTGGTATTAAGACATTTAAAACAGCTAAACACTAAGTTTACAGGTAATGACAGTAATAGGTTATGAATATAAGAAGCAATACAAAGTATTTTCAAACCCTTTTTTTCATCTGACTTCTCTGTAAGGAAGACAATGCAAGCCTCCTTGCAATGTCCCGTTTTGTTTTTGTTGTTGCTTAGTCACTAAGTCGTGTCCAATTCTTTTGCGACCCCATGGCCTGTAGCCCACCAGGCTCCTCTGTCCATGGGATTTCCAGGCAAGAATACTGGCATGGGTTGCCATTTCCTTCTCCAAGGGATCTTCCTGATCCAGGGATGGAACTTATGTCTCCTGCATTGCAGGCAGATTCTTTAACAATGAGCCACCTGGGAAACCCCATCCCAATTTTACACCTAAGAAACACAGGCTCAGAAATGTACATAACTTGCCCAAAGCAGGGACCAAGCCACACAGCTACTAAGTGGCAGAACTGCAACCACAACCTGATTTTAAGTCCCTGCTGCCTCTTAACTACTTCCATAGACATCAAATTTCACATTAATCGGTTAAACGCTAAAGATTGTCAAGAATTATTAGTCATAATCTTTAAAAGCAATGAAAACATTTAGTTCATTTCATTCAATTTTCCTATGCTATCAAAGTCTACTGAAAAAAACAGCTGTTAATTCTTGACATTCGTCAGATGCATTTACAGTCAATAGTGAATCTATGTATACTGTGCAGACAACACACTAAGGCCAGCACAGAAAGGGAAAGCACTGCTGAACAAGTCAATCTAAAGACGGACTAAGACGAGACTTCCCTGGTGGTCCAGTGGTTAAGACTTTGCCTTTCAATGCAGGGGGTGTTGGTTCAACTCCTGGTCAGGGAGCTAAGATCCAACATGCCTTGTGGCCAAAAAAAACAAAACACAGAACAGAAGCAGCGCTGTCACAGATTCAACAAAGACTTTAAAAATGGTCCACATCCACAAAAATATCTTTAAAAAAATAAAATAAAGAGAGACTAAGAGAAAGAGAAATAGAGATGAATGAATTCCCATTAAAGTCTGAGCCCAACTGTAGCATAGCTTCTGGTGATTGGAAAATGATGTGGGGGTTAGGAAAAGAAAATAAAAGGAACATAACTACTGGAACTCAAGCCAACATCAAAGACTCTAATGACAGTTGAGCCTGCCTGGCTGCTTCTTGGTCTCTCCCTAGAAAACAAAAAGTTACATAACCAAAGAAGATTCTTCCAACTAACACTTCCTCTGTGGCCCACTTACACCCTATCAGCCACCTCAGTGTGCATCTCCATACAGTAAACTGGGCTTCCACCCCAGCTGGGTCTGGACAGGTCTCTGTCCAAAGTGCTGCTTTATTCTACCCACTGCTATAGGGAGGATGGTATGAAGACAACTGGCTAGAGCACAGTTCCAACCTCACGCCATTCTAGAGACTTATTCTATGAAGAATCATCACACACTAAATTTTAGGAATGAAGCCAACTCCAGATAATCCTGAAAACGGACATCACAGCATCATAATATCCCATCTTCACAAACAGCAGTGTTAAAAAGGAATTCACACCAATGAGTGCTTGAAAAACTCTGAGGTCATGTTGTAGCAGCAATTAAAGCTTCTATTTCTCAAGTACAAGGATCAAATGTCAATATTCTAAGAGTCCAATTTACCCAATAAAGAAAAATATATTAATGAATCACAATCATCACTACCCAAAAATATTACAACAAATTTAATTAGTGATTCAAACTAGCATATTTTCTGGATGCTAAGACCCACAATACTCTAGCACCATATGCTTTTTCTTCTTCCAATAGAAATACAAATATAGACAACGTTGACAAAAGCAACCAATGTATCAGAAGTTACTCCCATTCATATTGACTTAAAAGGTCTAAATCTGTGCCAAGTAAAACTCTGAAAGAATGGAAAATAAAAGAGATGCTGACAACAATGCAATGTGGCCCAGCTGCCAGCTATCCATGTAACATCATGCAGTGCCCCAAGCAGTTTAAAAGCAGATTGCAATTCTGCATGCAGATCAAAATTATAATTATCCAAATTCTATTTCCTAAAAGATAACTATCAAACTGGAACCCAAGCATCCTCCTGGGGTCGCCTCCTCCCGTCCACCTTCTTTAAGCTTCAGCCAGAGAATGCGGGGTTATAAAGGGTCAAGAAGTAGACCATAGCTAAGCAATCTGGTTTGACTTTCTCGCTTTACCGTTTCTGTTCATCTGTTTGAGAAATTTTTAAACATGAATATTTAATCAAGTCACCAAAATGAGAAAGGCAAGACGGGGACGGGGTGGCGGGGAAGACCAAGGGAGGAAAAAGGCACTAAAGTCACCAGCACCGTCCAATGTGCAGAGGCAACTTCAGCCAATTAGAAAGATGAGAGGGAAAACTCCACGGGCGCGACAGCGAGCACGGCGGGGAGCGGGCACGGCCAGGGCGCCCGGAGCCCCGGTGCCTCGGGCCCGGAGCGCCGCAGCAGGCCGGGAACCGCCCGGCCCGGTCCGCCGAGGCCGCGGGGAAGTGGTGGGCGCGGGCGGCTGCGGCCCGATCGCGGTCCGCCCCGGGAGGCCGAGGAGAGAGCCGGGTTGGGGGGTGGAAGGGGGAGGAAGGGGGAAACCCGAGATGGCCTTCCAAGAACATTCGATCCCGAACCTTTACTTTAAAAAGAATTTCTCCCCAAAAGGAAAGCCAGGCCCCCCAGCCCTTCCCTGCGGCGCCTGCCCACGTCACCGGCGCCCCCGGCCCTCCCGCGGCCCCCGCCTTACCGAGCCCCGCGGCCCCGCCGCGCCGCCGCGGCGTCGCTGCGCCCCGCTCGCCGCTCCGTGTCTGCCCTGCGGGGCGCCGGGCCCGACGCCCTCCCCTTCCTCCTCCTCCTCGTCCTCGTCCTCGTCCTGGTCCCGATCCTCGCCGCCGCCGAGCGCCGCCCGCGCGCCGAGCTTAGCGCCTGGCCGCCCAGGGCAGCCGCGGGGGCTCGGCCGGGCGCCCCCTGCGCCAGCGCCTCATCCCGCCGCGCCGCCCCGTCAGGCTCGGGGGCGGGGACGCCGGGCTCCCGGCCGCGGCCTCGGAGTCCTCCTTCCCTTCGACCCTCACCGCGATCGCCCTCCCCCGGCCGAGACGGCCCCGGGGATGCGGTCCTGGGCTCCGAGCCCCTAGCCCGCCGCCTCCGGGCAGCCCCCGCAGCGCCCCCGCCCCGCTCGCGGCGCGCGCCCGCTGGAGCCCGCCGCCGGGCCGGGCCTCCGCCTCCCGCGCTCCGCCTCCTCCTGCGCCCGCGACGCCCGCAGCGGGGAGAAGAGGCGCGCGGCCGCGGCCCCCGGGCACGAGCACGCGCGAGGAGGGCGGGCGGAGCGCGCGCGTGGCCGAGGGCGGCGGGGGCGCGCCCGGGCCTCGCCTGCTGTTGTCCCGGGAGCGCACGTGCGCGGCGGGGGGGCGGCGAGGGGTGGGCTGCTCGCGCTCCCCTGGGAGCTCTGGGGGTCCGCAGGGCGCCGGAAGGGTGCCGGGATGCACCCTCGGGGGTTCGGGCGAGGTCTGCCGCTTCGGCTTCTGCACCGTGCTGCGGTGCAAAAACACAAACCCTGCTGCAGCAGCAGCGACGCCGGGAAGAGCCATCCTCCGAGACTACGGCAGTGGCTCCTCTCCACTCACAGCTGACCCCGGGGTGCTGTCACCGCGCCGCGGAGCAGAGGGGGCGTTGCCGCAAGTCGGGAAGCTCCCTGCCTCTCCATCCTTTGCGCATTTTGGTCTAAAATCAACTCGCATCGGTTATTATTTGGAATCTGGGCCTAAAAGTTCTATTGGTTGTCTTCATTCAGAGTTATGGACTGGAAGATTGGAAGTGACCTGGCAAGGGAGAGGAAGGACAAGAAAGGGTAAAAGAGCAGCAACCCCTGAAGGTCCGTGGCCAGGAGACACGTGAAGCCCTGCGTGTGTATGGCACTGCCCTTGGTTCTCCCTCCTACTCCTTTTGTTCAACCTCTAAAGGCTGTGCATTACTTCGACCTGCAACAAGCGGTCTGTGTAACAGAACAGATCTGGACATGCTACCCTTTTCTGTTTTGATCTTTTTCTTTTATGTATGTACCATTCACTCCTTCTGACTCCTTTGGGATCTGAATGTTGGGGAGGGGGTTAGCCTACATAATTTAACTCAGTACTCAAATCCACCCATGCCAAATACTGCATCGTCTAATGTCACTGCAGTGATTCGGGTCCACTCAGCATATAGTCATGTCAGTGGGAGTCACTGAATATAAAACGTGGCCTTGACCACAGTTAGCAGGATTTCAAGGGCACGGATGTGAAGCAGGATTTCAGCACATCCTGGAGAGAAATTAGGGAGTGAACATGTACAATAATCTCACTCCTGCCAGCTTCAGTATAATAAAGGGTTCTTTAATGATGGAGATTCAGAATATTTTCTAGCAAAGAAGGAGGGAAGGGATGGAATAAGATTCGCAAAGAGGCACAGACTTGGATGGGAAAATTTAAAGACATGTACATAAAAGAAATGTATCCTGGTAGGCACAGTGTTAAAGAATCTGCCTGCCAATGCGGGAGACTCAGTTTCTATCCCTGAGTAGGGGAGATCCCCTGGAGGAGGGCCTGGCAACCCACTCCAGTATTCTTGTCTGGGAAATCCAATAGACAGAAGAGCCTGGCAGGGTGCAGTCTATAGAGTCAGACACATCTTAGCAACTAAACAACAACTCAACATCCTGTTTTGGTAGCCATCTACTTGAAACAGGTAGACTTAGGATCTGTAATGGTCTTAACGGGTACTTCCTAAGTGCTGGAGAAACAGCCAGGTGAGTGAAGAAAACTAGAGACCTGCAGCTTCACCCAAACTCGTAGTTTAAAAATTACTCTTTCTCCAAACTGCAGGAGTTCCATTGGTTCACCTTTTGACCACAGAGAGCTATCTCTGCTAGAAAGGGATGAGTGTGCAGAGAGGGTTTAATAGCGTGTGTTGTTCCTAGGGGATTGGTGAGCATGAAACAGAAATCTCCTTTGATGTCAAGAGGTCAGGATGGGACATTAAACCAAGCCACCATGAGAGATGAGTTTTGCCCAAGGCTCTCATCCCTTTGTTGTTGTTGTTCAGTTGCTAAGTCATGTCTGACTCTTTGATCTCATGGACTGCAGCTTGCCAGGCTTCCCTGTCCTTCACTGTCTCCCAGAGTTTGCTCAAACTCAAATCCATTGAGTTGGTGATGCCATCCCACCATTTCATCCGCTGTCGCCCCCTTCTCCTGCTCTCAATCTTTCCAGTGAGTGAACTCTTTGCATTAGGTGGCCAAAGTATTGGAGCTTCAGCATTAGTGCTTCCAATGAATATTCAGGGTTGATTTCCTTTAGGATTGAATGATTTGATCTTATGGTCCAAAGGATATCCCTGACTACTCTCAACTAAGATCATAGCATTCCAAATTCTTTTGGAAGGCCCTCACATCCCAGAGTTTGGCCATCATACCCCAGGATTCAGCTCTCTGGCCAAATATTAAATAGTATATGTTCAGCTGGTAGAGAGGGTGAGTAATACCTACAGGAACTGGGATCTATGCGTATGTTGGATGACACATATTCCCTTTTAGAGTCTCAGAACATCTTGGTAGCTTTCCCCATATTGGTATTCTATCAAGTTCAGAGAAAGAACAAATGGATTCCTCCTGTGTATTCCAGATGTCAGGGGTGTTTGAGCAAGCTCAAGGGTGCTGATGCTTCTTACTCTAGTTCTAAGTCAGCACTCCCCTTCCTTGGAAAGAAGCATCCAGAGAGCCTATGAATAAGTAGTTGCTCTTGCTATGCCTGCTGTGACTTCTGGGCAACTCTGCAGCCATCTGAACTTCGTGTTTCAGAGTTTGTAACCGATTACCTTTGTCCTAAGAACATCTTTAGTGATTCAAGACATATATTCCAATAATTGCAACATTCCCTAAAGAAGAATAAGCCTATCTGAATATAAAATGCTCAATAACTGCATCTGTTTTGGTTTGGTTCAGTATTCTCAAGGTGAGAGGCGGGGGTTGGGGAGGGAAATAGCAAATTCCTTCTGTCTCTGGAGCTGTGGGAGGCCTCCGCCTGGCCTCCTTTCTCGGCCTTGGCACTGTCGTCTTCCGGACAGTAGCATCTGGGCTCACTCCTGGCATCTAGGATCTGTTGCACTGCGGTCCCCTCCAGGCACTGAAGCAGCGTCACGGTGCAGACAAGTTGAGCCAGCACGGAGGGCGGCCACAGAGACGACTGCATTGCTTGCCTAACCTTGAGTTTTAGAAAGAGCCTGGGAATTTGAACAAGGGGGAGAGAGGGAGCTTATTCTCATCCCCAAATTGAAGGCTCAGCAGCTGGCTTGAAAAAAAATAAGTTGAGAAAAATAAGCCAACCACGCTTAGGAGAGAATTTTCCCAAAGTGATCCTTGACATTGCCTTTTTAATGTATTTTCTTCCTGGCCTAAGGGGCCAGCTCCATGTTGTGTCCCTGTTAAACAGGACAACAAAATGCTGCTGCTGCTAAGTTGCTTCAGTCGTGTCCGCCTCTGTGCGACCCCACAGACGGCAGCCCACCAGGCTCCTCTGTCCATGGGATTCTCTAGACAACGATACTGGAGTGGGTTGCCATTTCCTTCTCTGGAACAACAAAATAGATATTTGAAAAAAGGTATGTTGTCTGCATGTAGCATCCTCCCAGCTAATCTGCATGCCCATGAAGTAAACTCTCTCAACACTGAACCCTTTACAAGAATAAACTACTATTAGGCAACATTTTAGGAAGTGGTGAGTAGTGCTAAATCTTCAGGGCAATCGTTAAAATGATACACTTACCATCTTCTGTCCTCTCCTGGTCACATTTTGTTTCATTAGCCTCTATTACAATAATTTAGAACTTAAGGCTGCACTCCCACAAAGATTTTTTCAGACTCTGAACTTTAACACCAGCTGTACCTATCTCCATATCTACTTTTTAATGTTTAGCCAGATAGTAGCTCTTTTTCTGTTTTTTCCAAAGGTTCCTTCTCCCTTTCCAGAATTCTAAATGTCGACTTGCCCCAGGGCTCTGACCTTGCGCCTTTCCTCTTCTTTCTGCCCCCTCCCAGGGCAGTCTCCTACAGCCCTCTCCTTTAAATAACCTCCATTCACGGTTGTATGTCTTTAACCCTGACCTCTCACCAGCACTCCAGGCTCCTATGTCCAGCTGCCTCGGTGACACTGCTCTTTGAATATCTCAAACTTCATCTGTCCAAAGCAGAACTCATTAACTTTCAGCATTAAAACCGAAGCCCAAAATTGCTTCCTTCAAGTTTTCCTTGTCCCAGGACAAAAACAATTCTCTCAAATACCACATTCATTTTAGCAGGACCTTCTACTTCTACCTTCAAAACATACGCTGAATCCAATCTCTTCCCTCCTTCCTAACTGCCGACACCCGCATCTGCCTCCTCCAATCTCTCTCCTGGCTGACTGGTCTCCTTATTTTAGGTAGCCATGAGTGTGAGCATGCATGCTCAGTCATGGCCGACTCTGCGACCCCATGGACTGAAGCCCCGAAGACTCCTCTGTCCGTGGATTTCTCCAGGCAAGAATACTGGAGTAGGTTGTCATTTCCTCCTCCAGGGGATCTTCCCGATCCAGGGATTGAAGGCACATGTGTTGAGTCTCTTGCATTGGCTACTTCTATTCTTAAGACGTGATTATTCTTGCTCAAACTCTTAAGTGCTCTGTGCTTCTAATCATACACACATTTCAGCCACTACTCACCTCTCCACTCACTCTGCTTCAGCTATGTGATCAGCCTCCAGCTAGTCCCTAAACCAGGGAGGGGCACCCTCTCCTGGCTTTTAAATTAACCTTTTCAGTTGCTGTCTAAAATACTTCTGGGGACTTCCCTGGCAGTCCAGTGGCTAAGACTCCATGCACCCAATGCAGGGGTGTGGGTTCCATCCCTGGTCAGGGAACTAGATCCCACACGCTGCAACTAAGGGTTCGCGTGCCGCAACTAAAGATCCTGAATGCTGCAACTAAATCTGGCACAGCCAAATGAATAAATTTTTTAAAAATTAATAAATAAAAGAAATAGTTCTGCCTTCTCTGTCCCCTTCACTCCATGATTGTGTTTTGTAATTATTTTTTTTATCTCTTTCACCAAAATGAACATTCCATTAGGGCAGGAATTTGTTTATCCACCTTTGTATCCATGTTGCCAAATAAATGCATAAATTGTATTGTCAGAGTAAAGAATCTATATCCTCACTTATTTTCTGCTGTTCTTTATTGCTATAGACGTGTCTTTATTACAAGTGGGAAAAGCGCAAATTAAAAAATTATATTATTTGCAATTTACTGCAAATCAAAACAAATTATGCCAAAAATCTAAGGTTATATCAAGAATCAGCAGAGAAGGGTATGTATTAATGAATAATTTAATGACTTTAAGGAAAAAATCATAGTCTAACCTTGCAATTAGATTTTTAATTTATAAATGTTAAAGACACGGAAAATCAAAGGCAAATTATATGAAGTGACTTTTCACTTCCAACCGAATAACATGTTGGAAAGAAATGTGGTAAACTTAAGGAACTAGGTGTCCCTTTCCTTTTTCATCTTGTCCCACCATGCAATCTTAAATAAGTCAATTAACATCTGTTTTTTCCATCTGCAAAATGGCCCTGCTTGATTTCTTCTCTACTTTGGTATCATAAAAGTAGGAAAATTAAATTATTATGAAAAAGCTTTGGAAGAAAGGAAATCTGGAAATTACCCATGATTATTATGTTTTCCAAACTCCTTTTGTCTAATGTTTTGAAATGAAGATGAAATGAGTGGCATGTGAGATCTTAGTTCCCTGACCAGGGATGGAACCCATAAGACCCATGAAAATCACTCAGCATTTCTAAAATGACCAGAAAAGATGTCCTAAGATAGCAAAGCAAGATAGTCATACGAATATATCACCCACTGTCTAAGCTCTACAGAGTCCATTTCTAAGATGTGAACTTGGACCAGGAAGTGAAAGGAATCACATTGAAATGTAACCTTTGTAGAAGTATTAATTCCACTTCTTTGCAAGCAAAATTTTGTAGCGGCTCATGAAAGAATGAACAAAGAGACAACTCTAACACTTCTCTGTATGAGATCCTTAAGGGACAGTGAAATGTTTAGACGAGGAATCAGGTCTCAAGGAGCTTTTGAAGCTGTATCTCTCAAGCATGCTGTTTTATTTAAAATGTATGTTTAATTGAGGTGACTTGGAGAAAGCTAAATCTCCCATTGGCAGCTGTGGCAGTGGTGAGATGTCACTACTCCTTATGAGAAAACACACGCACAGATGCACACACACACACAGTCACACACACACACACACACACACACACATGCATGCTCACTCAGGCTCACACAGTATTTCACTGTGAACACTGCGTCTCCAGCCCTCCCTCCGAGCCCTGCCTGAATCAGCACTCCAGTCAGCTGTGTGGTGATGCTCCCCAGCCCCAAGCCTTTTATGAGATCTAAAGAACTGAAACCAGTGTTGAGGAAGCGCATGGGAAAGTGACTTGGGAAAGCTCGGGTTCAAAGGAAGGTCATTCAACTCCAGGGCTGCTGCTTTCCCAGGGTGCTCCCTGCCATTCCCCTCCCACGATTTTGTCCTTTCTGGCTTCCAGTTTCCAGAATTCAATGCATTTTAGAACGTCTAAACCATCTGTTTCTCTGCTATATTCAAAATACATGTTGGCTGAGAACACACCTATGTTTCTGAAACTTACTGCAGTCAACACTAAGTTTCCTGGGCAACTTGAGAAGAATAATCCAATATGCCATTTTATTATTTAAAAAAAAAATTGCACTTGGCTTTGGAAGTTATTTTGTGTTTAAGTATAAATGATCCCTAAATATGTTGGAGGTTAGAGGTCATAATGCATCAGACAAAACAATAAAACGACCCTATCAAAATATTATTCCCCTGTTCCCCACTCAATTTTTTCTCTTATGGGTTTCATGCTGAAAACAAACAGCATTACTCCTCAGTGATATAAAAGGCCAGTCTCAAACAAAGTTGATAACAGACTCAAACTTAACCAGTTCACTCCTTCTTTCCTGAGTCATGATCTAATTTTAAAAGTATTTCTCTTTAGTTGATGAATTTGATGAATTTTAACAAAACAGCAATGGCAACCATCTTACTCATGGCAACAAAATACTTTGTTGCAGAGTTCTACAACAGTGATAGAGAGGGTCAAGCCTCTGAGAAAGTTATTCTTAGGTAATTCAGTTTTCTGTTCTTTATGGTTCACCTTTCAAAGTCTAAGGCTTTATCAACAGGTGTGAGGCACTAATCACATTGAGAGAGACTGAGGCACAGACAGATTCAAATTCTGCCTAAAATTCAACCTGTACTTGATCTTTATTATCTCTCTTTTTATCTTTTCAAATATTTATTTTTACTTTATTTGGCTGCACTGGGCCTTAGTTTCAACATGCAGGACCTGTTTCCCTGACCAGGGTCCCTGGCACTGGAAGCACTGAGTCTTAGTCACTGGACCACCAGGGAAGTCCCTTATCTTAAAAAAAAAAAAAAAGAAAATGGGTGTTGATGGTCAGGTCACATAAAACTGGACAAAAACGTTACTGAAGGATAATGATACCTGTACATTATAGGAGAGAGCCCGTCCAAACAGAAATCCCTGTCCACTGTTTTTTCTCCCCACTCTCCTACTGGAGGGGAAAAGACTGGGCGGAGTGGGGGTGGGGGTCCTTGCCCTTGCGTTCCCACCCCTACCTCCAGTAACCATACCTGGTGCAGCTGACCTCAGCTCTTTCCACAAGACATCAAAAACTAGTCCACATTCAGGTGCGGGCATGCAAACTGAGTTCCAAGTATATGGGTTAACCAAACTATTGCCATTACACTACCCAGTCCTTTCTTGGTTTTTTTGATGGACAAGTGAACCTCAGGAAGAGCAATTTTCCATCCCAACCCATCCCATAATTACTAGCCCTG
Source organism: Bos javanicus (assembly GCF_032452875.1). Classification (NCBI taxonomy): domain Eukaryota; kingdom Metazoa; phylum Chordata; class Mammalia; order Artiodactyla; family Bovidae; genus Bos; species Bos javanicus. Next base: position 32,936,699 of record NC_083896.1, read on the forward strand.
CATCCAGGCTGAATCTCGTATCCTACACTTCCCCAAATAATTTGGTACAGTTTTGGGGAGAGAAAAAAACCTCCACAACGTCGCCTTGATACAGAGTCACGTTTTGTATGAGCAGATCAGGAAAAATTGTTCTCTTATCAAGGGAGAAAGATACTTTCAAGGAGATGTCTCAACCTCTGGAATTCTTAATTAAGTTTTCATCTGTATGGTATCATGTTGGAGGCCGGGTAAAGTGCACTGAGAGCCCCCTCTGTTTCTCAGCACTTAGAGTTTAAGCTGGATCAAATCAGCAAAGGCTAATCTATGGGCACACAGACATCAAACAGCTGTGCAAACACTGGACAGATGCATAAATTAAATACAAAAGTAAATAAAGTATTTACATTAAGCAAAAGTCATGCAGCTGCTGTTATTATTCTCCGCGAAGGCTCAGGAGAGAAGGCGGTACATTAGGCTAAACAGATTTTATTTTTCTGTTGGGGATGGTGTCAGCAGGAAGGAGAGGAGAGGTCACAGATGGCCAGAGGAACAAAGACAAACCGTTACGTAACCGCTGTCGACTGATGCACAGCCTCGAAACCTGGTCTTCAGGCTAAAGTGACTTTGTTTCTCGTAAATTCATACTTTTATAGAGTAGACCATGCTCCTAGGAATCTATATCAGGGAATCAATTGAAAGGGTCAGAGGCCACCCTAGTAGGGGCCAAGGGAGAACCCAAGGAGGTGACCTGAAATGTCCCACCTCAAAAAATATCTTCTGGGTATGTCTGGGGTGAAATGAAAGGAACTACAGTAGCTGACTGCTGTCGGAGACTCTGTCTGCTAGCCCGGCACCATGGAAATTTCCTGCCTTCTCTTCTTCATCCCAGGAACCTGGGATGCAGCTTTATTTAGCCTGAATTCCTATACCCGACACCTGGATCGTGAATGAAGACATGAATGATTGATGAATTATGAAGCTGCCCCTGAATCTCTCCTTACTTGAGGAGATGAAAGGAAGTATGGGCCTTGGTGCTTATTTTAAATAAAAATGGCCTTTTTATTCAGGAACATTTTGAATAGTTTGAAATATTTGAATATATATATTAAAAATATATTTTGAATAGTTTGAAATATAAGAAATAGTTTTATTTATTATATTTGAAAATAAAAGATTTTTTAAAAGATAAAACAATACAAGCTCATTGTTTAAAAATTAGAAATGGCAGAAACATAGGAAAATCTGTAATTCTACACTTCAGAGATATTCCCTACTAAGATTTTGGTATATTTCTCCTACATATCTTTATAAACATGTCTCTCTATAAAAATTTTAACAGATCATATTGAAAATAACGTATGCAATCTGCTTTTCTCTTTAACAAGTTTTTTTCACTTTCCATGTCGATAAATATTTATCTACAATGTTTTTGTATGATCATCTGTCCCAGTCATACTTCCTCTCATATTCTCTTACCATTGGACTTGTGAGTTCTTCCCTCACCTGCTAGCTGATGCCTAGAATTCCATGCTTAGTGCTCCTGCCGGTGGCTTAAAAATTTTATCTAGTTAAAAAGTGAGACCACCAGGAGAGATGCTCCTTAAATGCTGTCCAACTTAAACCTTTGTTTGGGAAATCCTGAGATTGTGCTTGGGCTCAGTCACTCAGTCGTGTACAATTTCTATGCGACCCCACGGACTGTAGCCCACCAGGTCCCTCTGCCCATGGAACTTTTCAAGCAAGGATCCTGGGGGAGTTGCCATTTTCTCCTCTAGGGGATCTTCCCAACCCAGGGATTCAACCTGCATCACTTGCATCTCCTGCACTGGCAGACAGATTCTTTACTACTAGCGCCACCTGGGAAGCCCAGGAAGTCCTGAGAAGGGCCTCAAAGCTGGGTTCCAGGCTCAGGCCATATGTAGCCCCAAGTTTTGGCTGATCAAACCAGAAAAGCTCCAGAGTTCCCTCAGGTTGTAGAACTGAAACACTTTTTAATTGACTAAAATCCTTGAGCAGTTGGAAACACATTTAGTGCTGCTGCTGCTGCTAAGTCATTTCAGTCGTGTCCGACTCTGTGCGACCCCATAGACGGCAGCCCACCAGGCTCCCCCGTCCCTGGGATTCTCCAGGCAAGAACACTGGAGTGGGTTGCCATTTCCTTCTCCAATGCATGAAAATGAAAGCGAAGTCGCTCAGTCGTGTCCGACTCTTAGCGACCCCATGGACTGCAGCCTACCAGGCTCCTCCATCCATGGGATTTTTCAGGCAAGAGTACTGGAGTGGGGTGCCATTGCCTTCTCCGACATTTAGTGCTATCTGGTACTAATTATTACCTAAATTTAGTTTATTATAGGAAACATACTCAGTCATGGTTTATTCCCTCAATACTTGATCCAGATACTCATTAATTTTATTCTCATGTTTCTGATATTGTACTTTTTTTTGGGGGGGGGTGGTTTTCTGTAAATATAAATCTATTTACCTTACAGTCTGTCTTCATTATTGCATTGTGACTGAGTTAACCTGAGACCTCACTTTTTATTTTACTTCTAAGCAGTATAACTGTGGTTGGTGGCCTCCAGAATTCTAGTCTGGTGCACTCTGATCCTCATGCAGATGGTATGTGTGTGCATGCATGCTCAGTCCTGTCTGGCTTTTTGGGACCCCCATGGACTGAGGCCCGTCAGGCTCCTCTGTCCATGGGATTTCCCAGGCAAGAATACTGGAGTGGGTTACCATTTCCTTCACCCAGGGATTGAACCTTGTCTCCTGGGTCTCCTGCACTGCAGGCAGAATCTTGACCACTGAGCCATCAGGGTATATACCGGTTTGTCTGTAAAAGGCAGAACCTAAGGAAAAGTGAAGTTTCTTGTTTCTATGCAACTGTATGGGTATGTATGTGTGTGTTTGTATGTGAGAGAGACATAGAGAAAAAGTTATTTCTCACGAGAAGTGGCATCTTTCTCCAGAGACTGAGGGTCAGCGATGTCAAGGGCTGACTGGTACTTAAGTGCTAATTGCTGCTGTTACTTAAGTTCTGCTTCCACCAGAAATTCACACAGAGCAACCTTGGGGAAATGACTGAATGCGTCCATTCCTTCCATCTCACACCTGGACACCAAGGACATTAATATTTTACAACTCCTTCCATCACAAACACATAAGAATGAATCCGTTTACACTTGGTGTTTTGAGATTCAGTGAAGACATTCTTACTTCAGGTTCCTTTTATATAGCTTGCATTTTCACTCAACCATTAAGGAAGAACGACTTTGCTGGAGATGTTTCTTTTCTAGACTGCTCTTTTGGGAAGAGTACCCAGTCACTGAAGCTTTACAATTATAAGAAAAAAGAGAAAGAAATCATAACCACCCACTCACAAGTAGTTGGCATTTCAAGCTTTGAGCAGTTAAAAGCCGTCTTCTTCGGTAGGAAGCTGTCTTGCTCACAGTGCTGTTTTAATTGTTCTCACACACCCTACCGAGCACACCTTCCTTCCTGAAAAGGCACAGCACAAACCTACATTTCAGCTTTGAAAGGCAAAAGAGTGGTGATGGTTTAGCCACTCAGTCGTGTCCGACTCTTGCAACCCCATGGACTGCAGCCCACCAGGCTCCTCTATCCATGGAATTCTTCAGGCAAGAATACTGGAGTGGGTTGCCATGCCCTCCTCCAGGGGATCTTCCCGACCCAGGGATCGAACTCCAGGTCTCCTGCATTGCAGGCAGTTTCTTTACCAACTGAGCCACCAGGAAAGTCCAAAAGAGTGGGATGTAGTTTAAAAGAACACACAAAGGCTTTCATAAAATGGAGTAAGGACCAAAGGCTGTAATTCCAGGAGGCCACTATATTTAAGCAAATACTCCAGTTGTTTTCTATTGTTTGGTCTGTGTCTACTTACAGAGAATTGGAACTTAAGGTGTGGTTTGTCCAGATTCTCTTCCTCTGATAGAGAACATAGTCACACCACTGGGAGATCCACAGGAAAGAGAATGGATGAGGGAGTCTTCCTCAGAGAATTGTGAGTAATGCCAAACAGAAACAACATGCAGATACAGAGAGACAAGAATCCAGAGCCATCCAAGGCCACCTGAGGAGGCCACCACATTGAGCAATGCAGCAGATGCAGAAGCCAGAGACCAGACCCGTCACAGAGAAACAAGAAGACCAAGGCGGGGGAGCAGTTTCAAGAGCAAAGGAGAATCTGTCCTGATCCTGGGACCAGGGCTTCTATCTGCTGGCTCTTCTTGGCTCATGAAGGCAGAGTGTGTGGGGGAACTGGGTAATGAAGGGTGAAGGGGGACAGACATGGTAGGTTTAAACCAGTTGACCTGCAGCCACTTCAGGAGGCTCTGACTTTCAAGGTTTATCCAGATAAGAGAAAATACAATCCCTGATGTAGAATGAACACTAACTCTGCCCCAAGCTATCCTATGTACATTGACTTAAAATATAGTTATTAATATTTACAACAACAATATCAAGTAGGTATAGTGAGTCCTGTTTTGCAGCCCAGAGAACTGAGACAGGTTAAATAAGTTGCCTAAGACCGTGTAATACCCAGTAACACTGTGGTTTAGAGTCATGTCTCTGAGCCCTCAGAGGTCCAGTTCTCAAACTTGAGATCGTTAAAGATGCACCTTCTTCCTCCCTCCCATATATTCTGATTCAATAGTTCTGGGGCAGGGCCTGGGAGTCTGCATTTTAACATGCTCCCTGGGTAGTCGTAACACAGTAATTCCCACACTTGACATACAAAAATACTACCCCACGCAATAGCAAGGACTTCCCAGGTGGCTCAGTGGTGAAGAAACTGCCTGCCAAGCAGGAGACTTGGGTTCAATCCCTGGGTTGGGAAGATCCCCTGGAGGCAGAAATGGCAACCCACTCCAATATTCTTGCCTGAGGAATCCCATGGACAGAGGACCCTGGCGGGCTACAGTCCATGGGGTGATAAAGAGTCAGACACAACTGAGAGACTAAACAACCACAACCACGCAGTAGCAAAGGCCAGGAACAAGCATACAGGCAACAAGGGCAGAAATAAATTGGAGGAAAAAAACATGGAGGAGGTCTCACCTGATGGTCTCTGATAGTCCTGATCATCTACATGTTTTTTCCCCAAACACATAGTGTTTCCCGTCATGTGGAAATAGCCGAGTAACCATTCTCATAACTGGAAGGATGGAGCTTCCTCATGAGCTTAGGCCTTGCTGACTCCACTTCCTTTTGCATCCTGGGTCTGGGCTACAGACAGAGCCTCCAGATTACACCTGGGACTGTATTCTACCAAGCCCTCCAGGCAGAAACGTCAGGCACAGTCATTGCTCCCATGTAAAAAAATCCCATCTCATTGGTTCCAACCAAAATAGGAAGAGAGTAAGGACTTGCTTTCCCAGCTACTCTAAAGACAGTTCTTTTTAAACAAAGGGACTGGTTCTCATAATTACCCAACAAACAAAGCACACTGATAAAAATCACTGCCAGTTTTCCCAAGCTCTTTATCATGCATGGACCAGCATTTCTCTAATTTTAGTAAAACTTTTACATTCCTGGATCAAGCTTGGGGGGCGAAATCCTTCTTGTTCACGATGTTTCTCATCTCCCAGGTTCCCACCGTTAGGCCTGTAACCTTTGTCTTTAAAAAAAAAAAAAAAATATATTTATCTGGTTGTGCCAGGCATTAGTTGTGGCATGTGGGATCTAGCTCCCTGACCAGGGATCGAACTGGGGCCCCCTGCACTGGGAGTGCAGAGTGTTAGCCACTGGACCACCAGGGAAGTCCCCAGTAACTTCTTCTTACCTAGATTTTCTTTAAAAGATTGGGAGACTTGATTCTGGTGAACCCACAGGAGGCTGTAACTAGAATCTTTGCAGTTTTCATTTCTCCAAATGAGAGCAACGGGGCCATTTGAATAGCTCATAATCTACATTAGCTGGAAAGGTTCTTGAGGGATTGTTTATTTCTTCTCAAAACCCCCTAAGTTTCCTCTCTCTGATCTCTTAGCTGCCCTTCCACTCCTGTGTGTCTGTGCTAGCCTTTGTGGTCTCGACTGCAGGCCCCAGGCCAAGGCGAAAACAGATTCTTTTCATCTATTCAAGTGCAATCTGGGCCAGACAAGCCTGCTCCACAGGCCAGAGGCACAGAAAAGGAATCTGTATTCAGCTCTTAGCTCCGCACAGTCTATAGCAGAGCCCTACTTTTGGCAAGGCCACAGCGGTGACCAGGGCCATTTGGCAGACACGGGAAAGCTGTTTGTTTGGCCCTGTCCCTTCACCTGGATGAGGCACCCTGGTAGAAACAGCAGCAGGCGTGGTGCGTCCTGTTCCTCCCATTTCCTCTAAGCACAGGTCCACCTTTTTCTTGAAAAAACCTTTTACCTCCCAAAGCAGCAATTTTTTTTTTTTTAGACGCCAGGTAAATTGAGAGAGCATCACAGTTGCTCATGGGATTTTTTGGTGGCTCAGAGGGTAAAGAGTCTGCCTGCAGTGTGGGAAACCTGAGTTCAATCCCTGGGTCAGGAAGATCCCCTGGAGAAGAAAATGGCAACCCATTCCAGTATTCTTGCCTGGAAAATCCCATGGACAGAGGAGCCTGGTGGCTACAGTCCATAGGGTCGCAAAGAGTCAGATACAACTGAATCAACTTCACTCACTCACTCACTCACAGTTGCTCATATGGAGTTGATTAAGCTAATAGTATTAAAGCTAGTATGTTAGCTTTCATTAGCAGAGCTCCTAAAGTGTGTTAGTTGCTCAGTTGTATCTGACTCTTTGCGACCCCATGGATTGTAGCCCGCAAGGCTCTTCTGTCCATGGGATTCTCCAGGCAAGAATACTGGAGTGGGTTATCATTTCCTCCTCCAGGGGATCTTCCCGACCCAGGGATCGAACCCAGGTGTCCTGCATTGCAGGCAGATTCTTTACTATCTGAGCCACCAGGGAAGCCAGACCTGTCTTCAATACACAGGAGGAGTCAAGATTTGAGGTACGATTAAACAGGAAATGAGGACTAAGTGAAAATAAAGATTGTACTATTGAAGGAGATCTTTTCTTTGTGTCAATTTACTAAAAATAGGCTCTTTCTCCAGTGCCTTTGAAAACTGCACCTCTGACTATGATAATGTTATGCAAAACAGGAGTGCCCACTCTGCCATTTATTATTCAATAGTGTTCTAAATATGCTTTATGCAAAGAGGAATTACAAATACTGGCAAGGGGGCAGCAGAATTATCAGGATTTGATTATATATCATTGTATATCTGGAAAAACTCCAAAAAAAACCCCACAAAAAACCTATTTGTAATAATATAGGAATTCAGGGATTTCCCTGGCAATCCAGTGGTTAAGACTCCGAGCCTCCACTGCAGGAGTTATGGGTTCTATCCCTGGTCAGGGAACTTAAGACCCACCCCAACTCCTGCACGCCAAGCTGTGTGACTAAAAGAAAAAAATATATACTATAGGAGTTCAATAAGATGGGAGGCTATGGATAAACACACACACACTTTCTATTTTTCTATTCTAAAAATTAAGCTAGGAAATAAAAATGGAAAAAAAAACTCCCATTAAAAACAGAAAATTAATTACCCTAGAATAAACTGGAAAAAAAAAAGTGTAGTATCTAAATGAAAAAAAACTAAGGAAAATAAAAAATACCAGATGTTGGGTAGTAAATCTCAGGATTGTAAGGGTGTAAAATTCTCCCCCAAAGAATCTATAAATGACATGAGTTCCAATCAAACTCTCAAGACATTTTAGAAAGAGTACTAGGGAAAAAATTCTATTAAAGGATAATTTTCAAAAAGCTAATATCAACTATCCAGCAAATACAAAATGAATACATGTTAAAGATCATTAATGTGGCAACATTCATAAGTAGTTATGATTGATTCAGAGAGTATCTGAAAAATGTAGTATACATAATCAATTTAACAAAAATGTTAGGATAAGGTTGCTAAGTTCAATTAAAAAAACTGATTAATTCTCAACAGGCTGTAAATCTTAGAGATGATCTGTTTCACAGGACAAAAATTATTTGCATCTCTACCGGATAAAAATCTAGAATTTAGCAAGTAATTCACTAAGTCCAGGGCCTTTCATCAACAGTAAACAATGAACTAAGTACGGTTCCCTATAGTCCTAAAGTGATATGACCTTAAAACACATGCTGCTCATCTTTGTCTTACTTCCAGGATTTGAATGATTTTTCTGAAAATTCTAAAGGTCATTGAAGGGTAACCTTAAGAGTTACTAGGTAACTTTTTAAAAAAAGATTTCACATATTTATATTTTAAATTTTATTGAAGTATAGTTGATTTACAATGTGTTATTTTCAGGTGTACAGCAAAATGATTCAGTTATACGTGTGTGTGTGTGTGTGTCCTTGTGCATGGGCTTCCCTGGTGGCTCAGATGGTAAAGAATCTGTCTGCAATGCAGGAGATACAGGTTCCATCCCTGGATGGGGAATATCCCCCGGAGAAGGGAATGGCAACCCACTCCAGTATGCTTGGATGGAGAATCCCATGGACAGAGGAGCCTGGCTGGCTGCAGTCCATGGCATCACAAAGAGTTGGACACAACTGAGCAACTAAACACACACACACACATCTTCATTCTTTTTCAGATTCTTTATCCCTATAAGTTATTACAGTATATTGAGTTCAGTTCCTTGTGCTGTACAGTAGATCCTTGTTGGTTGTCTATAAGAGTTTAAGTAATTTTTAAAAAACAGAGCAAAACAAAGGAAAGGCAAATTACTGTACCTATTAAAAGAGTAAGTAATAATATATAAGATGTTATGGAAAAACCCAAATGAACTTCATTATCAACCCAACGGAGAAGGAAATGGCAACCCACTCCAGTATTCTTGCCTGGGGAATCCCACAGACAGAGGAGCCCAGTGGGCTACAGTTGATGGGGTCACAAAGAGTTGGATGCAACTGAGTGACTAACACACACACACACACCCCCAACCCAATACGTGTTTGCTCTTAGCTGTCTCTCTGTCTTTTTTAGACCTGCTGCCATCAAGCAAACCCCTCCCCCTATATCCAGTCCCACCATCTCCAATCTGGCCATCCCCAAAGTCCTAATAATGATAGGCTTTGAACCCCATGCTGCCCAGTCCTTGGTTTTTACACACTGTTGGCCAGAATCCTGAAAATGGGGAGATATGAACAACTTCCTTACAGTGAGCACGATGTTTGTAGTCCATCACACCCAAGTTGAGACTATTTGGGGAATTCTTTGGCATTTTTGGTGAAGTCTTCCTAGATTTTGAGACCTGTAGCAAACTCCTTTCTATTTCCCAGTGTTCTTCAGAGTAAATTCATATACATCATTGATACCCAAACCTGGAGCATCTCATTTTTTCTGCATTACTCTCTTAATAGCCTTTTGGTCCAATAATGTACTGGAAGAACATGGAAGTATATGAATCAAGCAATCTGAGGTTTCATGTGGAAGCTGCCCAGATAACACTCCTGGATGTGCTTTCTCATTTGTGAAAATGAAGATGATTGGACTCTTCTGAATCCTTTCTGCTCTGATTCTGTGGTTGTAGTGCTTCAGTCATGTGCTCTCCCATGGCCTGAGTATTGGCAAGGAAAGCATAGGACACTCAAGTCACAAAAACTCTCCTTTCTCTACCGCCTCTTGAATGGAGATTAATATTGGTAGTGTCGCTGTTGGGGGTTCAGTTAGAGACACCTGTCATCCACCACCTCCCTGGGGTTCTTGCCAGTAGAATAAAAATCAAAGAGTGGTCAAAGTCCTCTAGTAATAACTACACATAGAATTCTAAATCTTATTTAGATCAGGGTTGGTTTCTGACTGACCCAGAAACCTAGGCTAACCCATTACTTCCTTACTAAATTAGCTGTTATTGTTTGGTCTCCAAGCTGTGTCCAACTCTTTGCAATCCCATGGACTGCAGCATGCCAGACTTCCCCATCCCTCATTATTTCCTGGAGTTTGCCCAACTAAATTCGTTACTCCCATCTAAAAGAGAATTCCCAATCTCTATCCAGCAGTCTTTCCTCTTGGAATACCACTTTGACATTCAAGAAACTGAACATTCTTTGTAACAATGTATGGTTGTAACACACAGAGATACTGAATTATTTTTCCTAGTTGTAACAGGTCAGAGCACTCCAGTGTTCTTGCCTGGAGAATCCCAGGGACTGTGGAGCCTGGTGGGCTGCCGTCTATGGTGTTGCACAGAGTCAGACACGACTGAAGCGACTTAGCAGCAGCAGCAGAGCACTCTTCTTGGTCATATGGTATCTTCTTCAGGAAGAAAACAAAGACTGAAATACTGACTTGCCCAAATCTCTGTGAGAAGTTTTATCATTCCAGTGCTTGGTCTATGAGTCTGAGACTATTCAGATGATTGACCGAAATGCTCACTTTTCACCCAAGTGTTCTGTGCAAGTGAATAGAGCTGCACTAACTTGGTTTAGCACTGACCATCTAGACAGCCCTTCTGCCACTATGGGAAAGCAGACCAAAGAATCTTTTAAGATTTATATGTATCTTGAGGATTTGGATGGAAATATTAAATATTCAGCCTATCTTTCCTGCAGACCCTACCTGATTTTTTAAAAAGATATATTTATTTATTTGGCTGCACCTGGTCTTCATTGCATTGTATGGGATCTTTGGTTGTGGCATGTGAACCCTTAGCTGTGGCATGTTGGATCTAGTTTCCTGACCAGGTATTGAACCTAGGGCCCCCTGCATAGAGAGCATGGAGTCTTCACTACTAGACCACCAGGGACATCCCAGTCCCTAAGCCCCAGTCTCTACCTGATTTAAAACATAAATTAATACCACCAGATTCAGTTCAGTTCAGTCGCTCAGTTGTGTCCGACTCTTTGTGACCCCATGAATCGCAGCACGCGATTCATATCCATTCATGTCCTCCCTGTCCATTACCAACTCCCGGAGTTCACTCAGACTCACGTCCATCCAGTCAGTGATGCCATCCAGCCATCTCATCCTCTGTCATCCCCTTCTCCTCCTGCCCCCAATACCTCCCAGCATCAGAGTCTTTTCCAATGAGTCAACGCTTCGCATGAGGTGGCCAAAGTACTGGAGTTTCAGCTTTAGCATCATTCCTTCCAAAGAAATCCCAGGGATGATCTCCTTCAGAATGGACTGGTTGAATCTCCTTGCAGTCCAAGGGACTCTCAAGAATCTTCTCCAACACCACAGTTCAAAAGCATCAATTCTTCAGGGCTCAGCCTTCTTCACAGTCCAACTCTCACATCTACACATGACCACAGGAAAAACCATAGCCTTGACTAGACGAACCTTTGTTGGCAAAGCAATGTCTCTGCTTTTGAATATGCTATCTAGGTTGGTCATAACTTTCCTTCCAAGGAGTAAGCGTCTTTTAATTTCATGGCTACAGTCACCATCTGCAGTGATTATGGAGCCCAGAAAAATAAAGTCTGACACTATTTCCACTGTTTCTCCATCTATTTCCCATGAAGTGATGGGACCAGATGCCATGATCTTCGTTTTCTGAATGTTGAGCTTTAAGCCAACTTTTTCACTCTCCTCTTTCACTTTCATCAAGAGGCTTTTTAGTTCCTCTTCACTTTCTGCCATAAGGGTGGTGTCATCTGCATATCTAAGGTGATTGATATTTCTCCCAGCAATCTTGATTCCAGTTTGTGCTTCTTCCAGCCCAGCGTTTCTCATGATGTACTCTGCATAGAAGTTAAATAAGCAGGGAGACAATATACAGCTTGTCATACTCCTTTTCCTATTTGGAACCAGTCTGTTGTTCCATGTCCAGTTCTAACTGTTGCTTCCTGACCTGCATACAGATTTCTCAAGAGGCAAGTCAGGTGGTCTGGTATTCCCATCTCTTTCAGAATTTTCCACAGTTTATTGTGATCCACACAGTCAAAGGTTTTGGCATAGTCAATAAAGCAGAAATAGATGTTTTTCTGGAACTCTCTTGCTTTTTCCATGATCCAGCGGTTGCTGGCAATTTGATCTGGTTCCTCTGCCTTTTCTAAAACCAGCTTGAACATCAGGAAGTTCACGGTTCACATATTGCTGAAGCCTGGCTTGGAGAATTTGGAGCATTATTTTACTAGCGTGTGAGATGAATGCAATTGTGTGGTAGTTTGAGCATTCTTTGGCATTGCCTTTCTTTGGGATTGGAATGAAAACTGACCTTTTCCACCAGTCCTGTGGCCACTGCTGAGTTTTCCAAGTTTGCTGGCATATTGAGTGCAGCATTTTCTCAGCATCATCTTTCAGGATTTGAAATAGCTCAACTGGAATTCCATCACCTCCACTAGCTTTGTTCGTAGTGATGCTTTCTAAGGCCCACTTGACTTCACATTCCAGGATGTCTGGCTCTAGGTCAGTGATCACATCATCGTGATTATCTGGGTAGGAGCAAATATCTCATCTGCAAATATTAATATATTAGGATGTACCCATAGAAATAAGACAATACTTATTTGTAGCAAATAAAATATTTACTTTTTTGATATTTTGCTTGAAGGTTATTCATTGTTGATTAAAAAAAACCCTGCAAAGTATTTTCAAACATTTCAATTAGGTAATAAAAGTTTGACTCCACATATTTTAATTCCTATTTGTGGATTTTTTCTATATAATTCTGATATTTAATAGCAATCCTGTTTCCCTTGTAAAGACGTTTTATCAAGCATCCAAATTCTTTTACTGTTTTTAAAGTAACATAGCACAAGGTGGTGATTATATTAAAATATATAATATGAAAAAAGTCAAGAATTAGAATAGGAATTACATTGTAGAGTCCCAGCATAATGGGTGAACTACACTCCTTGCAGACTCAGACCTGTTTGGGCTTGTTTGATGACCAGCAACACAGGCTGTTCAGGTATCTACATGGCAAAGGAAACGAGGAATTTAAAGAAACAGGTCTAGAGCTCAGGGGAGAATGGATACATGTATATGTATGGCTGAATCTCTTTGCTGTCTACCTGAAACTATCACAACATTTTAATTGGCTATACTCCCATATAAAATAAAAAGTTTTTAAAAAAAATAAACAGACCTAGAAATTCTGAAGGTGGCAGCCAGTCCTATTCTGACACTGCTGTATCATTTAGAGTTCTTTCAAGTACCAGTAACAGAGTATACTCAAAAGTGGAATAAACAAAAGCCAGATGTTCAAAGGCAGCTGATGCCCAGAATCGGTGTCCCAGACATTGGAGGCATGTCTGGGACCCAAGCCTTCCCATCCAGGACTTTTGTTCTCCTCACCGTGTTGCTGAACACAAGATGACTCAGCATTTCTCAGCAATGCTTCCAGTGGAAAGGAAGGGATGTTTGTTCTTCAAGGGTCCCTTTTTATTAGAGAAGCGAGCATCCCAGTGACTTTCCCTTCTGAACCTCCCTGGACAGAAGCAGGCCGCACGTTCATACCCTCACAGCAAGAAACTTAGCAAAGCGAGAATGTGCATTTTCAGCCTTTATCCTTGGGGGAGTTCTCCACCAGCAAGGAAGAGTTACCAATATGTCTGAGCCACTGCGTGATGTCCCATATCAGCTACAGAAGGTTCATAAGGTGAGAGAGAGGCAGAGCGCACATCGTGATAAGTGGGCACTAGGAGGTCTGACCTGGAGAACTTTGGGCTCTCTGTAAGGAAAATCAGATTTGTTTTCCTACCAAGCTGCCTTGGATCCAGTGCAAGATTGTTCGTGAGAAGAGGTTTGTCAGAGACAAATGACTATCAGGATTTGAGTTTGACAGCGTGTAATAGATAACACCCGCAAACCAGTGGTTGAGCAAATTAGAGAATGTTTTGTTTTTATTTCTTATATTACAAAGTACCTAGAGGAACTGAGTCCAAGGTGGGTATGGTAACTGCATGACACCATCAGAGACCCAGCTTCCTTTTATCTTTCTGTTCAGTCATCTTCATGATACCCAAGTGGCACCCTCTTCGCCAGGCATTATGACCACAGTCTAAAAGGAATACAGAGAAAGGACAAAGGGCCTTGGTGAGTACCTGCTGAGTTATTTCTGTCTAAAGAACATCATTGGAAATCTTAGGCAGTAACTTGGGCTTTTATTTGATTGGCAATAACTGTCACTTGGGCTTCCCTGGTGGCTCAAATGGTAAAGAATCTCCTGCAATGCAGGAGACCCTGGTTCGATACTTTGAACATTGGATGAAAAAGCCAACTCACTGGAAAAGACCCTTATGCTGGGAAAGATTGAAGGCAGGAGAAGTGGGCAACAGAGAATAAGATGGTTGGATGGCATCACCGACTCAATGGACATGAGTTTGAGCAAGCTCTGGGAGATAGTGAAGGATAGGGAAGTCTGGTGTGCTGCAGTCCATAGGGTCACAAAGAGTTGGACAGGACTTAGCCACTGAACAACAACAACTCTCATGTAAAACTCCAGCTGCCAAACTGTTTGAAAAATGTACTTTTATAAGCTAGATTCATGCCATCCTGAATAATGTCAAAATTTTGACTGTAAGAAAGAAGAAAGTCAGTTTTGGTTTAGGAACTAATAATTTTTGTTACAAACTGTTTTATGGGAAAACTAAGAATGGGAAACAGTATCATGTATCAGCAGTGGGAAAGGGTGTGTTTCCCAATTCATTTGATTTCGGTGGGTGGATGATGGGAAAGAGATAGAAAGAGATCATTTTCTGCAGGAACCGTGTTTGCTCAGGAAATGAGCAGGTGGTTGTTGAAAGATCAGTGATGACAGCACCATGGGGGCCAGGCCGAAGCTCAGCAGAGTTCCACAGATGCATCTGGAACTTACCTCACATTTTTAACTCCACAAACTCTGAGTCAATAAAGACACATGTAACCAGTGAGAGGAATTTTGCAAGACCCCGGTGTGCATGCTTTGCAGGTGTGATGCTTGTTTCAGGTGTTTTCTGCTAGTGAAATCTTTCTATAAATCCTATGGAGGACTGACTTGAGGGGGTGGGTGAGACCACTCCAGAATATCTGATTCTCCCACAGGTGCTGGGAGAGTGCAAGTCAAATGAAGTAAAGAAACCAGTGATGGGCTTGCCTGGTGTCCTAGTGGTGAAGACTCTGCATTATTACTGCAAGGGGCACGGGTTTGATCCCTGGTTGGGGAAGTTTCATGTGCTGTGCGGGGTAGCCAAATAAATAAATAAAAATTTAAAAAAGAAAGAAAGAAACTAGTGATGAGGCTGACCAGATATGACATATTTCATTTGCCTGATCTTTCTTTTTGGAACATAAAACAGTTACATTAAATATTTTAAAACTCCTCAAATGAGAGAGAGAGACAATCAAAACGAGAGGAGACACATGTAGATGAGAATCATTAGACAGGCTTCATGGTAGAACTAGGTCTTAAATTGGACCTTGCCAAAGTGGGAAGAATTTGGATTCTGAGAGCAGAAAACAGGAAAGACACTCTGTCGAGGCATGGTTAAAAACTCTGAGAAAAAAGGGAAAAGCTGTTTAGGGGGAAGATTCAGAGGAAGGGCTTCCCTTCTGGCTCAGTGGGTAAAGAATCCGCCTGCAGTGTGGGAGACCTGGATTCGATCCCTGGGTTGGGAAAATCCCCTGAAGAAGGCAAAGGCTACCCACTCCAGTATTCTGGCCTGCAGAATTGTATGAACTGTATAGTCCATGGAGTTGCAAAGAGTCAGATATGACTGAGTGACTTTCACTTTCAGAGAGGAAATTTCTTCCAGCAGGTTCTAGGTTTTCGAGGAAGACAGGAGGATGGGAGAGGTAAAGCACTGGGGGAGAGGCCCAAGGGGGGCCCTAACTCATCCAGCTGCCCCTACCTTTCTTTTGTATACTTCCAAGTAATAATAATACTTCCAAGTAATTGTCCAACCATACAAAAACTTAAGAAATCAAAAAACCAATTCAAATAATACTTTGATGGATAATGCCACAGTCTGCCTTGGTGGTGGGAGGAAAAACAGGTATAGTCAGTTGGAAAGCCATCTGTCGGTACTTAGTGAAGTTGGAGTTTACATGTGTGCTGTGACACATCACTTCTACACTTATAGGTATGATATATATATATATATGGTGTGTATATATATATATGGTGTATATATATATATATATATATATATATATATGGTTTATATATATAATCCCCCTAGTGTCCATAACAAGGGAACTGGATAACTAAAATACTAAGAATGTACCCTATGGAATAGCATGCTGCAGATTGAAGCATTGAACTAGATATACAGTTAGTGATATGGATGGATATTAAAAACATAGTTTTGATTTAAAAAATTAAGGAGGGACTTCCCTGGGGACTCAGGGGTAAAGAATCCACTTGCCTATAAAGGGGTCACAGGTTTGATCCCCAGTCTGGAATGAGGGATCATGCCACAGGGCAGGCAGCTAAGCCCATGCACCACAACTACTGAGCCTGTGCTCTAGAGCCTGGCAGCTGCAGCCACTGAGCCCACAGGCCCTAGAGCCCATGCTCCACAACAAGAGAGAAGGCACTGCAACGAGAAGCCTGAGCACACCGCAAAAAGAGTAGCCCCTGCTCATCATAACTGTAGAAAGCCTGTGTACAGCAGTGAAGAGCCACTATAGCCAAAAACTAAAATAAATACTAAAAAATAGATTTCTTTCCATTTATACATTTTTTTAATTTAAAAGATTAAGGAGGAAAATGAGATGTCAGCACAATAAGCCATATAAGTAAATAGAAAACACATACATACAGAACACTATGTTACAAGAATTCAAGGAGGAAAGGAATGAAAGTAGAGATTGGAGATGAAGGGAAGAAATCCATACATGAGTCAAGAGCAGAGCCTTCCTACAATGGTGTGTGCTAGGACTCACCTCTACACCCACAGGTTGCCCCTTTCCCTCCTCCCCACAAAATAAACCTCAGGGGGAAGGACTCATTCTTAGACTTCCAACTATTTTTATATGGATGACTAGTACTAGAACATAGAATTCTCTCCTGCATAAAATTGGGATAATAGTCAAATCTCACTGGATTGTCAGGAAAATTAATGGAGACCGAATCGTAGATGCACAAGGACTTTCCTGGTGGTCCAGTGGCTAAGACCCCGTGTTCCCAGTGCAGGGGGCCCAGGTACGATCCCTGGGCAGGAACTAGATCCCACCTGCTGCATCTAAAACCCAATGCAGCCAAATAAGTGAGTTTTAAAAAATTTCTAAAAATCTTAGATGCCCAAAGAGAGCCATGACAAGATGTTAGGCGTTCGACTAACCTTCAGTTCAGTCGCTCAGTCGTGTCCGACTCTTTGCGACCCCATGAATCGCAGCACGCCAGGCCTCCCTGTCCATCACCAACTCCCGGAGTTTACCCAAACTCATGTCCATAGAGTCGGTGATGCCATCCAGCCATCTCATCCTCTGTCGTCCCCTTCTCCTCCTGCCCCCAATCCCTCCCAGCATCAGGGTCTTTTCCAATGAGTCAACTCTTTGTGTGAGGTGGCCAAAGTATTGGAGTTTCAGCTTCAGCATCAGTCCTTCCAATGAACACCCAGGACTGATCTCCTTTAGGATGGACTGGTTGGATCTCCTTGCAGTCCAAGGGACTCTCAAGAGTCTTCTCCAACACCACAGTTGAAAAGCATCAGTTCTTCGGCGCTCAGCTTTCTTCACAGTCCACTCTCACATCCATACATGACCACTGGAAAAACCATAGCCTTGACTAGATGGACCTTTGTTGGCAAAGTAATGTCTCTACTTCTGAATATGCTATCTAGGTTGGTCATAACTTTCCTTCCAAGGAGTAAGCGTCTTTTAATTTCATGGCTGCAGTCACCATCTGCAGGGATTTTGGAGCCCAGAAAAATAAAGTCTGACACTGTTTCCACTGTTTCCCCATCTATTTCCCATGAAGTGATGGGACCAGATGCCATGATCTTCGTTTTCTGAATGTTGAGCTTTAAGCCAACTTTTTTACTCCCCTCTTTCACTTTCATCAAGAGGCTTTTTAGTTCCTCTTCACTTTCTGCCATAAGGGTGGTGTCATCTGCATATCTGAGGTGATTGATATTTCTCCCAGAAATCTTGATTCCAGCTTGTGCTTCTTCCAGCCCAGCGTTTCTCGTGATGTACTCTGCATATAAGTTAAATAAGCAGGGTGACAATATGCAGACTTGACGTACTCCTTTTCCTATTAGGAACCAGTCTGTTGTTCCATGTCCAGTTCTAACTGTTGCTTCCTGACCTGCATATAGGTTTCTCAAGAGGCAGGTCAGGTGGTCTGGTATTCCCATCTCTTTCAGAATTTTCCACAGTTTATTGTGATTATTAACTGGCAAAAGGACTTAATTGTGAACTTTTTACTTTATATCTACTGTGAACTTTTTTTAACTCATAGGGCATGTGTTCAATTCTTGCCTCAGCAAAATGATAAGTCATTACATCAGAGGCTTTCAGAATGAAGCAAATAATGAAAATACATTAGATCCTCAAGTACAAGGGCACACAGCCCTGTTCCACAGAGAAATTATACAACTGTTGATGGAGTTTTAGGGAAGTTCACGACCACTAATGCTCTCCCTTACAGTCACTTTTAGCCCAGTGCACTGCCCCTATCTGACAATTACTCACCAGAGATGGCAGTCCTGCCAATTCAGGGATTACCAGGCAGCAGGAGCTGGGTGGGGAAGGCTAACGTGAAGGCCAGCTGACTGCGGGGGGAAGAAGAACGGCCAAATTGTAGTGACCGAAGCTGGCATTTGGTCAGAGGAAGGGGATTTTGCTGGCTTTGGTCAAAGGTCTGGCAGTGTATCCTGAGTTCTTTGGGGCCCAATGTGAAATCTGAAAAAAGGTAATTTAGAGCAGTCTACTGGGGATAATACTTGCTTGTAGCCACATTTACAAAGACCAGAGGTCTTAGAAGCATTGTTCCATCTGTTATGAGTCCACAGCAGTTCAGAACATAATCCAATGCTGCTTAAAACTGAAGTGAAATGTGACCAAAATACTCTGTTATAAAACTGTCCATGCAAGAGAAAAGCACTTTACCTTTGCACCCAATGAAGGAACTTTTTGGATATCCTATTTATCCTGGAACGTGTGTGCCTGTTCAGTCATATCTGACTCTTTGCGACCGCATGGACTGTAGCCCACCAGGATCCTCTGTCCATGGGATTTTCCAGGCAAGGATACTGGAGTGGGTTGCCATTTCCTACTCCAGGGTATCTTCCCAACCCAGGGATTGAACCTGCGTCTCCTATGTCTCCTGCATTGGAAGGCAAATTCTTTACCACTAGCACCACCTGGGAAACCCCACTTATCCTGGTATAGTACATCGTTTATGGAATCTATGAATCATCTACTCATTAGATGTAAGACATCCTAAAAACTTGATCAATATAGGAGTTCCCACCTAACCTGCTACAGATGAAATTAGGCTGAACTCTAGGACTCCATTCGATGATCCCTTAAGAGTTCTTTCAGATCTGTTATCTACTACATGAATGGGGAACAAATACAGAGTTTCAAAGGATCCCAGAGATCTCCAAGTCCAGTTTCTTCTCTGTAGAAATTCTACTTCAGAAAGGATAACTTGCCTAATGTCAAGCAGCTGGCTCATTTCTATTCAGCATATGTTTATTGAATATCTACTATGTTCCAGGCATTTTATTAAATACCAGGAATTCAGGTAGCGTGACTCATAATAAAACATGGCATATTAGTGAAGCAAGCACACTGGAGCCAAACTCACAGTAAAGCACTGAATGTGTGTTTATTTTAGCTTCACTGCTTGCTGGTTCTGTGATCTTGTGAAAAGTCACTTAACCTCTCTATGTTAATGGTTTCATTATCTATTAAATAAGGTAACAGTGGCTTCCCAAGTGGTTCAGTGGTAAGGAATCCACCTGCCAATGCAGGAAAAGCAGGAGATGTTTTGACCCCTGGGTTGCGAAGATCCCCTGGAGTAAGAAGTGGAACCCACTCCAGTATCCTTGCCCAGGAAATCCTATGCACAGAGGAGCCTGACGGGCTGTAGTCTATGGGGTCACAGAAGAGCTGGACACAACTGAGCAACTAAGTACACACACACTCAAAGTATCAATGAGACTATAACTCATGGGATTGTTACAAGACTTGAAAGAATCAATAGACTTAATGTGCATAAAACAGAACAGTAACTGGCACATAGTGAGCACTCGTATTTGTTCATTAAAACTCCAGGTTTGCTCTCTCCAGAAGCTCTCTATCCTTTGTTTAGACAGATAGCCCAGCACAGTAGGGGTAATGCTACTCTAGCCATCCTAATTACTGTTGATTTGAGGGCACAGACTTGCCTAGTTCACTGGTGCGTCCCCCCACCCTATGCCAAGTACCAATCCTGGTTTGTGATAGACTTCTCAGTATTTGCCAAATGGATGAGTGAATGGACCCCAAAATTAAAGTCAGAGAAAAAGCATCATGAGAAGCAAATATTTGAATGGTACCTTAAATGATGAGAAAGAAGAGCAACATTTCTTTCTTTTTTTAACATTCCTTTATTTGGCTGTGTCTGGTCTTAGTTGTTGCCTGTGCAATCTAGTTCCCAGACCAGAGATCGAACCCGGGCCCCCTGCATTGGGAGTGGACCGCCAGAGAAGTCCCTCAGCTATTTTTCATGTAGAGAGACAAGAGAGTCTAGACCGTCAAAGCAGCAGGAGCAAAGGCTCTGGCTTTCTTCATCTCTCTGTATCGCCTACTCTTCTTCCTTTCTCTGTCTGAGGGGTTTGAGAACTGGACCTGGGTGTGCCTCAGAATCTGCAGCTCACTATGGATTGTATAGCTCCGTCTGGATGGAACCAGGTGCCAACAAAGATGCCCAGAGCTATCAGTTGTTCTTTCTGTTAACACTTGTTCATTCAGAGGAAGCTGGCTGATTTCAGAAATCCTGCAGGGAGTAAAGTGCTGAATGTGTATTTACTTAGCCCATCCATTCAAAGTGAGAGTTTGATTACATTTGACTGTTAGTGTAATCTATATTTTCCTTGAGTTTGATCCTCCTCCATGAGGGACTAAAATAGTTTCAGAGTTACATTCAGTTAAATTATTTACTTTAGAAAAATGTGGATATTTATTAATCATCTGGTGGTTCAAATGGCAGAGATATCTGATTGTCTACCAATATCCAATATCTACTCTCTCCTTTTTCTATGGCAATAACTCTTTTTTTTTTTTAACGGCCAGCACCACGGGGCTTGTGGGATCTTAGTCCCCCACTGTGCCCGCTGCAGTGGAAGCATTGTCTTAACCACTGGACCACCAGGGAAGTCCATAGCATTCTTTTTTATTTTTTGGCCCTAACATTCTTGAATTTTAGCAGGGCACATGAATACTGAGGATGAAGACTATATTTCCCAGCTTCTCATGCATCCATAGGTGACCAAATGACTAAACAGACATAATATGTTCAATTTCCCAAAAAAGTGACATTTTTCTTCTCCTTTTTAAAAATATCCTCTCCTCATGATGGAATGTAGATGTAATGGCCGGAGTTAAAGCAGTCATATGAACTTTGTGAGGTGACTGGGAGTGGAAGAAAATGTTTAGGAAAGCAAGTAGAAGAAGTCCGGCTTTGATACTCCATAGAGTACGGTATCGAAGTGCCTACCTCTAAACTCTTCTATGAGAGTGAAATAAAGTTCTGCTTGTTTAAGCTACTGTTTGTTTGAGTTTGATGTGGTTTTGTTTCTTGCAGCCACACCTAATCCTAACTTAAATAGCTTCCTCCTGCTACCCATCCTGACATATCCTTTGCCCTCTCCATGTCATTTATTACTACTCAGAGAATAAAAACTAGGATTTCCCAAGCAAATAAGATTAATAATAACAATAATAATTAGAAGGATAAGTACATTGCAAAAACTTTACTTCTTCCTTCCCCATCCAAAAATATCACCTTGTGAATTTCATGGCCACTTTATTTTTGGAATGTCTCATTTGCATTCTACGAATGTAGATGATTAAGAGTCAGTCTGTGAGTGGGAGGGGAAGTAAAGGATAAAATATGTGGAAAAGGAGCAGAAACATTACTGAAAAAATTTAGGCAGAGGAATATAGACACCAACAGTGTATAAATTATGATATAGCCATAATGCAATGCTATGCAGTGATTAAAGATTGTGTCATAAAGTAATATTTATTGCTTTGGGTAAATGTGCAGGATATTTTGTCAAGTAAGGAAATAGATTCCAGAATAATAAATAAATATATATTTATATAGACTTAGGAAAAAAAAACATGAAGTACAGACACCAAAATGTTAACAGTATTTATCTCTGGCTAATAAGATTATAGATTATTTTAATTTTCTTTCATTTTGTTTATTTGTATTTTATAATTTTCCGTGATCAGCACTGATAATTTATATACATTTTAAGTTATCTAAAAAGCAGTTCTTGGGTGTTGGCAGGGATAAACCTCCACACTTGCGTGAGTCAGAGTGATGTCAAGCTCTGCTGTGAAGACAGAAAAGCCCCTAAAATTTCAGTGCCTTAACACACCAGTGGTGTATTTCTTATTCATGTAAAAGCCAATGTGGGTCAGTGGGGACCCACTGTCATCAGCTGTGGCTCAGGGAGCCATCTCAGCATGCAGCTCTCAAGGTCAATGCAGGGGAACAGAGAGGTCAAAATGACATTTCCTTGTCTAGTTTCTAGTTTACTGGCCAGAGTGTGCACATAGCCCTCAGCTACCTGCAAGGGAGGCTGGGAAACAGGGGGAGCATATGGGGCTTCTCATGAGCACTGTCTCTGCCACGTATACATATGGTGATTACATTTCCTCGTCCAAAACCCCCAGTTTACAGCATGACGAGTAAACAATAGACTTTAAACCAGATTTTAAAAAATATACACACAGGGGCATCCCTGGCAGTTCAGTGGTTAAGAACCCACACTTCCACTATGGGGAGAAGGGGTGGGTGGGTGGGAGTGGGTGGGGAGGCAGGGGCTGGGGAGGCAGGGTGGGGGTGGGAAGGCAGGGCCAGAATGGGGAGGCTGGGTGGTTTTGACTCCACTTGCTGCACTGTGTGCCCCAAATAAATATATAATAAAAATTTAAAAACAGACACACAACAGAATATATGGTTGCAGGCTTGCTGCAGAGTTTTAAATGATCAACAATGGCCTTGGCTGTGAGGAAGAGGAGGAAACTGGGAAAAGATGAGGCCAAGATTACAGGTGTCCTCCTCCTGCTCCTGTGCTCTTCAGTGCACCAAGTTAAGTCTCAGCTGGAGCCAGAGTGGATGGAGGAAAGACAGGACTGAGACAGGACATGGCTGCCAGGAAAAAGAATGAGGATTTCTGAGGGAGTGGGAGGTAGAACGTGGACCTGTCCCCCAAGATCAGGGAAATACCAGGCGGACGCATGAGCTGGCTAGAAATCGGGGAGGAGAGCTGGTCCAAATAGGATGGAAAATGTTAGGAAGACTGCCAGGGCTAGACAGTGCCAAAGGTGGGAATTCATGTCAGAATATAAAGCCAAGAATGTGGAATGCGGATGGAAGTGAGACTGGAACAACTCGCTTCAAATGTGCACCACCGTTTGGGTCTTGCTCTCAAGAAAAAGCAGACTGTGACTTGTCATCAGTTTTATTTAAAGGATAAGACATGGGAAGGTCCCCTGGAGGAGGGCATGGCAACCCACTCCAGTATTCTTGCCTGGAGAATCCCATGGATAGAGGAGCCTGGTGCGCTACAGTCCATGGGCTTGCACAGAGTTAGACATGACTGAAGCAACTTAGCACGGGTAAGACAGAGAACAGAAACCAACTCAGCAGCACCATGGCCCACAAAAAGAGCCCACAGTCTAAACAAGGGGCCAGGGCTTCAGGGAAAACTGAAGGCTGGATCAGGCATCATTCCAGACACACTGTGGAGGGAGTGGGGATACATAGCTGACCTCAGGAAGGCAGCAGTGACTGCCGGTGACCTCAATGGCTGGACCAGGACCCCGGCAAGTGGCTGGGGATGGTGAGAGTTTGCGACCCCATGGACTATAGCCCACCAGGCTCCTCTGTCCATAGGATTTCCCAGGCAGGAATACTGGAGTGGGTTGCTGGTTCCTTCTTCAAGGGATCTTCCTGACCCAAGGATTGACCCCACATCTCTTTTGTCTCCTGCATTGGTACGTGGGTTCTTTACCACTAGTGCCACCTAGGAAGCCGTGGTCTATGACTCAGGTAAAATGTTTCCTTTGAGACTGTAAAGAAACGCATTCACATTTTAGAAGCCACTTTGCAGATATGATAGGATGTCTACCAAAGCAAGTCAGGCTGGGTCCTCAAGCCTTTATCTGCAAATGTTTTATCAGTCATGCCTTATCTGTTAACACCTCTGTAGGAATTAATTAGCTGAGTGTCAGCTGAAAGTAAGAACTGTCAGAAGTATAGGAGGAAGCAGATGGACCAAGGTCTTTTGTAGTGACAAGTGTGTCACCGTGTACTTATTACGATCTTGCTTGCCTTGGTCCTGAATATGCCACTGAACATAGTTGACTCTCCCCTCTCCCAAACCAGGGGGACCATCAGATGAAGATGCTTAAATATCAAATGATATTAACTCATTCTCATTGTAATTCCTTGATGCCCTGAATTACCCATTTTCAGAATATGTCTGATCTAGAGAGGCATCCTAAAAAAATGAGAATTCCTTGGTGGTCCAGTGGTTAGGACTCACTGCCAAGAGCCAGGATTTAATCCCTGGTTGGGGAATGGGGATCCCAGAGGCCATGAGGCTTGACTATAAATAAATAAAAATAAGGTATGCCAGTTGACTTTTATTAAATGTCTCTATCCTCAGAGACTAGGCATTGGCGGATGACTGGTGGCTCAGTCAATAAAGAATCCGCCTGCAATGCAAGAGACCCAGGTTCAATCCCTGGGTCAGGAAGATCCCCTAGAGAAGGGCATGGCAACCCACTCCAGTATTCTTGTCTGGGGAATCCTATGGACAGAGGAGCCTGGTGGGCTGCAGTCCATGGGGTCACAAGAGTCAGACATGACTTAGTGACTAAATAACCACCATATATAATTCCTAAAGAGTTTACATGCTAGGATTCCGATTCAGCTATTATTTACCAAGCTCCAATGCTACGAACAAAGCTAATGGAGGTGATGGAATTCCAGTTGAGCTATTTCAAATCCTGAAGGATGATGCTGTGAAAGTGCTGCACTCAATATGCAAATCTGGAAAACTCGTCAATGGCCACAGGACTGGAAAAGGTCAGTTTTCATTCTAATCCCAAAGAAAGGCAATGCCAAAGAGTGCTCAAACTACCACACAATTGCACTCATCTCACACGCTAGTAAAGTAGTGCTCAAAATTCTCCAAGCCAGGCTTCAGCAGTACGTGAACCGTGAACTTCCTGATGTTCAAGCTGGTTTTAGAAAAGGCAGAGGAACCAGAGATCAAATTGCCAACATCCACTGGATCATGGAAAAAGCAAGAGAGTTCCAGAAAAACATCTATTTCTATGCTTTATTGACTATGCCAAAGTCTTTGACTGTGTGAATCACAAGAAACTGTGGAAAATTCTGAAAGAGATGGGAAGACCAGACCACCTGATCTGCCTCTTGAGAAATTTGTATGCAGGTCAGGAAGCAACAGTTAGAACTGGACATGGAACAACAGACTGGTTCCAGATAGGAAAAGGAGTACGTCAAGGCTGTATATTGTCACCCTCCTTATTTAACTTCTATGCAGAGTACATCATGAGAAACGCTGGGCTGGAAGAAGCACAAGCTGGAATCAAGATTATCAAGATTGATAATCGAGAAATATCAATCACCTCAGATATGCAGATAACACCACCCTTATGGCAGAAAGTGAAGAGGAACTAAAAAGCCTCTTGATGAAAGTGAAAGAGGAGAGTGAAAAGGTTGGGTTAAAGCTCAACATTCAGAAAACGAAGATCATGGCATCTGGTCCCATCACTTCATGGGAAATAGATGGGGAAACAGTGGAAACAGTGTCAGACTTTATTTTTGGGGGCTCCAAAATCACTGCAGATGGTGACTGCAGCCATGAGATTAAAAGATGCTTACTCCTTGGAAGGAACGTTATGACCAAACTAGATAGCATATTCAAAAGCAGAGACATTACTTTGCCAACAAAGGTCCGTCTAGTCAAGGCTATGGTTTTTCCAGTGGTCATGTATGGATGTGAGAGTTGGACTGTGAAGAAAGCTGAGTGCTGAAGAATTGATGCTTTTGAACTGTGGTGTTGGAGAAGACTCTTGAGAGTCCCTTGGACTGCAAGGAGATCCAACTAGTCCATTGGGATTTCTTTGGAAGGACTGATGCTAAAGCTTAAACTCCAATACTTTGGCCACCTCATGCGAAGAGTTGACTCATTGGAAAGGACTCTGATGCTGGGAGGGATTGGGGGCAGGAGGAGAAGGGGTCAACAGAGGATGAGATGGCTGGATGGCATCACTGACTGGATGGGCGTGAGTCTGAGTGAACTCCGGGAGTTGGTGATGGACAGGGAGGCCTGGCGTGCTTCGATTCATGGGGTTGCAAAGAGTCGGACATGACTGAGCGACTGAACTGAACTGAATGATATGTCAAGCATACATCATCTCATTTAATGTTACAAAATACCTATATAATAATAACACAAATTTTATTATCCCAGTTTATTTATTTGGCTGCACCAGGTTTTAGTTACAGCATGAGGCATCGTCAATCTTCATTGTAATTCAAATTCTTAGTTGAAGCATCTAATTCCCTGACCAGGGATCAAACCCAGGCCCCCTGCATTGGGAGCACTTAGTCCTAGCCACTGGACCACAGGGAAGTCCCTCTCCCAGTATTTATTCCCAGGGCATTCAAGTCCATGCCCAGCACTGTCTTTAATATGTGACAGGGGGAAAGTAAATATAGTTAGAACATAGAAGCTCGGAGAGCTGAAATATGTAAGCACACTCATGAGTCACTAACACAGTTTAAGACAGTGTAACTAAGTGTCACATATTTGGGAAAATGGGTGACAAGGATAAAAGCTGGAAGAGAGAACTGGACTGAAGATGGGGAGGGCTGAGGCAAGGTGGGGCTCCTCTGAGGTTTCCCGGATGAGGTGAGGGTGGAGTCGATTATCCTGAGGGAGAGGTGGCGGGGGCGGAACGGCCTGCTGTTTGAAATAACAGAGACTGTGAGTCAGTCCGAGACATCCTTTTAATGTGTGGTTATGGGCGGTTGCTCCCAGCCCATGGATGCAGGTAACCAAGGAACTCCTCCGCAGCTCGAGGTAAACTGTACCAGCACTAGCCTTCAGTACAGACGCTGGTGTGCTAACTCCAGCCTAGACAGGCAGACAGCAGGGGCTTCACTTAGGGGAGCTGGGGACACATGGAAAGGAGGGGAAAAAAAGCTCTGAGCTATTTTCAGTTCTGCATCTCTGTGCAGAGCGAACTTAAGGCACGTGCATGCCTGGGAATCCATCAGATGGAAATATATGCATGCATACAGCCTGCTCGCTAACGTCCTCACCGGAAGATGTCTTTCTACAAGTTCACCTGCGGTGACGTCATTCCCTACCCACTGTCATGGACTGATTCTGTGCTGAGCATCATCCCAAGGACTCTGCTGAAGGTATGTACAGGAAAATAGCCAACCACTGAGGAATCAGCAACTTTTGACAACAGGGAAAAAGGAACGTTTCTCAATTTCCCAAATTTTTAACAAGTGCCAAGTATAAACTCAGCTTGGTTGGAAATATAAGCATCATGGAATTCTGTAGAGCCTTAAATGAAGCCACAATTTCCCCCTGAGCTTGCAGTGGAAATTCTACACCCTCACAACACCTCAGAGCCTTCCCACCAATAAAATTTGTTGACAGAGCATGACATCATCAGAGAAAGCTCTGATTGGCTGAGTACTATCCTTAAGGCAAGACCCATTTCAGGCAGCGAAAACTTTTCCAAAAGCCTTTGGGGGCATCAGACACCATATTCAGTTTCCTCCTTTTAGCGCAAAACTTTAGTACAATAACCAGCACGTTTCCTTTGGGAAGCTGCTTCTGCCAGAACTTATGGTAAAAACCCTGAAGGTGCTTCTGCCTGAGTGTCTTGGTGCTGGCGAAGCACCAAGTTTGGTGAAGTTGTGGGTCGCCAACTTCAGCTCTGGGCTGGTGGTACCTCCCCTAGTAGGTGGGAAACTGCAAAAAGGTTTAATGAGGACCCTCGCTATGCCTTCTGTCACGAGCTTCCTGATTAGACATGGCAAGGAGGCTAAGAGCCTCTGCCAAGGAATGTCATAACAGAGGCTACTATGAAACCAAATAAGAGGAGCCCAGGGAGCCCGGAAAAGTCAAGTCAGAAATGTTCATTAATGCCTGGTATGCAATGCACTAGGTTAGGCAGGCGGGCCTTTGCCTTCAAGGAAGCCAGGAACTTGTATTCAGCCTGCCTTTCTCATGAAGAGATGTAAAGATAAGCTGACACAGAACAAGTGCTACACATTTCCTGAAAGAAATCATTAAGGGTTTTTCTGAGTGGTCTTTGGCTGGGAAATTAGTCAAAGGAGGTACAAAGTGAAAGCGTTAGTCACTCAGTCGAGTCCGACTCTTTACGACCCCATGGATGGTAGCCCACCAAGCTCCTCTGTCCATGGGATTCTCCAGGCAAGAACAGTGAAGTGGGTTCCCATGCCCTCCTCCAGGGGATCTTCCCAACCTAGGGATTGAACCCAGGTCTTCTGCTTTGCAGGCCATCTTTACCATCTGCTTTTTACCATCTGAGCCACCAGGGAAGCCCCCAAAGGCGGTATAACACCACTGTTTTGATCACACACACACCCCAGCTAGTCTTGCCCCCCCCCCCCGGTTTTATTCTGCCCTGTTTAGTTCCCTCTCAGGTGAAAGTTGTACCTTAAGAAAAGGCAGACAAGTTAGAATCCCGCAGCACCCCAGCTACCCCTGCTTGTTTGCTTGTTTTCTTTCTCTCTCTCTCCCTCTGTCCCTTCCTTCCTTCCTTCCTTCCTCTCTGCCTCACTCTTCTTACAAAACAAATAGATCTCCTAGGTTCTCCCTTAGAGAACACCTCTCTTTCCTCCAGATGAACTTCCACCTGACTGACTGGAGTCCTGAAAGCTTTTGCTCCAGGACATCCTTGTGACCAGTCCTGAATTCAAATATCCTCAGGGTGGAGCAGAGGCGGAGGTCGGGGCAGAGAGGTAAAACCAGTTTCCCAGAAGACCAAACAATCCCTACTCAGAACTGGAGGCGTATTTACTGCAGATCAGTTTCCAGGTAACCACAGCTCCCTCGTCCAGGGGGCCTTGAATCCAGGTAGTAGTTTCCTGATACACAAGGAGATGGAGAAGGGGGCCATGCATCCTCCCCCAGGAAGTAGGAGACGGATTACATCACTGCTGGTAAAATGAGGGTAAAGTGTGGATTTTAATATGGTTAAATCTTTCATCTTCACAGTTTGGGTTTCAGAGGAGTGAAGATGAGAATAGAAGGATGTGAGTTTCCTGTGACAGAAAAGGATAGCACTTAGGTGGATGGAAACTGGGAGGGACCACAGGGGGAAATGGAGCAGCACGTGAATTCCTGGGCGTGAGAGAGCAGTGGGTGAAAGGCAGACTCAGCCCGAAACATCGAGAGAGGCTGCTCTGTTTCTGGTTCGGTCTCATTTTTTTCAACTGAACAATCCCAGATGACAGCGGGCAGCCAGCCTTGGGTCAGAACGGTCTGTCACCGAGCCTGACTCCCAGCCTTCCTTCAGGGCCAGGATGCTCTGCTTTCGGACTTACTTCCCATCCCCTGACTCCCGCTCCCATGAGCTCCTGCCCTCAGGTTCAGTGCCACCATCAGCTCCCCCAGGACAGATCTCAGCTTGCTTCTGTTAGCTCGGCAACTGGCCCTTTAAGCACGGTCAGCTCAGCAGGCCCCGGCTGGCACAGAAAAGCTTGTGGCAGACAACAGTGTTTATTCTAGGCAATTGTCCCAGACTGGTTACTCCCTGCTAACTCCCCACCTGCTGCTGCAGGCCGCCTCTTTTCCCATGTCTCAATTCATCCTCCCCAAGCCTTGGCTAAGAGGTTCTCCTGGTTCCAGTCCCTCCCAGAAGGACCCAAGCCCCTGAGCTGGGGGAAGGGAATGTCAACCGCAGGTGAGACGTGATTGATGGTTGCACTCTGGCCGTTCCAGGTAACAATTGCCCTGGGTCAGGGCAATCTCAGGGCTCCACCCAGCTCCAACCTGCTGGGCCAGGTGTGCCTCAGCCCTCGGGAATGGACAAAAGGTGAGGCTTCCAAGCAGCACCGGCCAAACACTGGACCTCTAGTGATGGCCCAGACGGGAGAAGAGATGGAGACGTATCACCATCTAACCGGAGACTCTGGCCATCTGCTCATCCTTTCTGCCCCGAGACTGCGGAGCGTCTAGCCCTGGAGAAGGCACCTGTCAATGAGGGTCGCCAACTTCAGCTCTGGGAGCGGGGCTGCGGTCTGCCAACAGAGCGTGGGCTGTGGTCTCACCCTGCATGGGTCAGCTGTCCCTCTGGGAACATACCTCTGAGTCCCACCTCTGGGTCCCTGGTCCCCATCCTCCTCATGCTCCCCAGCCACGGCTCTCGTCCTGTCTCTCTCACCTCATTCAGAGCCCTTTCCTTCCCAGAGGTGGTTGTTTTTTCATCTTTGAGATAAAGGCAGAGTAAGGGCAGAGACAGCCTGGGGTCACAAGGGTGACCACAACAGAGTGGAATGTCTGTCATTAAATGTCTAGAACAGGGTGTAGTTTGAGGAGGAGGAGAGAGAATCTCACTTCAGGTTTTTCGGTAAGTCTGGTTATCTCCAAACCACCCAGCCAAGCAGGGCTTCAGTCCCACAATGGAGTGGTGATGGGCAAGAGAGGGAAGGCTAGAACTTAGGATATTTTTGCTTTACTTTGACGTCACTTGTGTCTTTGTTAGATGGAGCCTTTATCTCTGATCTCACCTCACCTCCTGAGGGTAGTAAGTGTGTCCTGGAGGTCCAGGGGCTGTCCGGAGCAGTGGAATCAGACCATTTAGTGTCTGTGTGACCATAAGCAAGTCACTGAAAGTGTTGGTCTCTCAGTCTTGTCCGACTCCTTGCGACCCCATGGACTGGGACCTGCCAGGCTCCTCTGTCTATGGAATTCTCCAGGCAAGAATTCTGAAGTGAGTAGTCATTCCCTTCTCCGGGGGATCTTCCCAACCCAAGGATCAAACCTGGGTCTCCTGCATTACAGGCAGGTCATTGAGCCTCCATGAACTTCACTCTTCATCTGTAAAAGACTAGTAATAATAAATAGAGTAATAGGGAGTTCTCAGTGCAGGGGGAATGAGTTTGACCCCTGGTAAGGGAAGATCCCACATACCACATGGCGAACCCCCCAAAATAAATTTTAAATAAATTTAAAAAATAAATGGAGTAATAATACCTTCAATTTATAGGGTTCTGAGGACTACACTGAAGACACATTAAAACCCTGCCACATCATAGATACTTAGTCAGTTCAGTCACTCAGTCATGTCCGACTCTTTGCGACCCCATGGACTTCAGCATGCCAGGCTTCCCTGTCCATCACCAACTCCCGGAGGCTACTCAAACTCATGTCCATCTTGTCAGTGATGCTATCCAACCATCTCATCCTCTGTTGTGTCCTTCTCCCACCTTAAATCTTTCCCAGCATCAGGGTCTTTTCCAATGAATGGGTTCTTCACATTGGGTGGCCAAAGTATTGGAGTTTCAGCTTCAGCATCAGTCCTTCCAATGAATATTCAGGACTGATTTCCTTTAGGATTGATAGGTTGGATCTCCTTGCAGTCCAAGGGACTCTTAAGAGTCTTCTCCAACACCACAGTTCAAAAGCATAATTTCTTTGGCACTCAGCCTTCTTTATAATCCAACTCTCACATCCACATATGACTACTGGAAAAACTATAGCTTTGGCTAGACGGACCTTTGTTGGCAATGTAATGTCTCTGCTTTTTAATATGCTATCTAGGTTGGTCATAGCTTTTCTTCCAAGGAGCAAGCATCTTTTAATTTCATGGCTGCAGTCACCATCTGCAGTGATTTTGGAGCCCCAAAAAATAAAGTCTGACATTGTTTCCACTGTTTCCCCATCTATTTGCCATGAAGTGATGGGACCGGATGCCATGATCTTCGTTTTCTGAACGTTGAGTTTTAAGCCAACTTTTTCACTTTCCTCTTTCACTTTTAACAAGAGGCTCTCTAGTTCTTCTTTGCTTTCTGCCATTAGGGTGGTGTCATCTGTGTATCTGAGGTTATTGATATTTCTCCCAGCAATCTTGATTCCAACTTGTGCTTCATCCAGGCCAACATTTCGCATGATGTATTCTGCATATAAGTTGAATAAGCAGGGTGATGATAGCTATGTTTATTATTATTATATGAGATACTTAATAAACTTAGCTATTACAGTCAGGCTTCTGTTTCCTCAACTGTAAAATAGGGACCATAAAATACCTATGTTAGTGAGTTGTTTTGAAGATTAACTCACTTCATATTTATAAAGTTCTTAGAGAGGTGCCACACACAAGATTAAACTCTGTCTGGGTGTTAGTAAGTAAGCTTTATCCTCTTGTCACTTTCTTTAACACCTGGACATCACCTTGTCCAGGCGAGGACTGTGCTAAGTGTTGCAGACACAAGCCCACTGCAGCCACAGGGCTCAGGAGAGACGAGGGAGGAGGCGTTGATTTCACTGGGGAACACGCTTCTATTTTTTTTGTTCTGTTTATTCTAATGTTGCTGATTCCTTAGTCTGTATCCTCCTAATCAGCCTTCTCCCCTGTTCCCCATGCCTGGTACTTCATCTCTCATCAAAGGAACAGCAGCTGACTCCAGGCTTCCCTTATCAACTGAGAAAGCATGTGAGCATCCAGATCTGTATCTGAATTTCCTTTTGTGACCTCAAATCGAAAGACGCAGAGCACCACTATAATGCTGCATCTAATCCTCATTAAGCACGTGTTTATTAAATTCGTGTGAGGAATTCAAGTGCACATGAAGTCCAGCAAGGAAACAAATCCACCAGAAACAATGTTAAAACAGTCCACATAATCAGTTGGTTGACTTTCTTTCTCCCCGGTCCATGAATTGCCCTGTTTATGTTTAACTTCTCTGGTGGCTCAGTGGTAAAGCGTCCGCCTACCAATGCAGGAGATAGGGGTTTGATCCCTGGGTCGGAAAGATCTCCTGGAGGAGGAAATGGCAACCCACTCCAGTATTCTTGCCTGGGAAATCCCATGGACAGAGGAGCCTGGCAGGCTACAGTCCATGGGATCCTAAAAGCATCAGACACAATTTAGCAACAAAACAACAGCCACAAAATTCATCTTTAAGATAACATTTATGGTGCCTTTACTATGTAAGCTGTTCTTATCTCATCCTCAGATCACCTCTAGAATAGCTATTATGATGTTTATTTCACAGGTGAGGAAACAGAAGGTTTACAGAAGTTAAATAACCCATCCCACATCACACCTGGAGAAGGAAATGGCAACCCACTCCAGTATTGTTGCCTGGCCAAGAATCCCACAGGCAGAAGAGCCCGGTGGGCTACAGTCCATGTGTTCGCAGAGTCGGACATGACTGAGTGGCTAACACACACACATTACACACACATACAGTGTACACACACACACATTACACACACACACACATTATACACACATACACACATTACACACACATACACACACATTACACACACACACATATTACACACACACACACACATCACACAACTAGTCAGTGGCAGAGCTGGTCCTTAAAGCTGCTTCCAGAGATCTTGCTTCCTCTGTTACATCCATAGGCACCAACAAGTTTCCATGGAAGTTAGACTTGGCTGTTCTCTTGGCTTTGTCTAATCTACTCTTTAAAATATACAAGGTGGGACTTCCCTGGAGATCTGGTGGCTAAGACTCTGCACTCCCAATGCAGGGTGCCCAGGTCAGGGAATGAGATCCCACATACCACAACTAAGAGTCTGCATGTTGCAACTAAAGATCCAGTGTGCCACAACTAAGACTCCGTGCCGCCAAATAAGTAAATACATGTTTTTAAAAACAAAATACAATCCATCAGTTGTGTTTGCTGGAATTTTTGGCAGAGAAACCGTGTGCATAACTGTCCTGTAAACAAAGGGTCTTTCTCCTCATCCTTCCTTTCCATTCAGAAAGCATCTTTCCTGCCGGACTCCCCACCCAGGACCAGCCCCTTCCTAGTCTCAGCTACACAGCCTGTCACTGACTCTAAGAGGGTTTTAACAAAAGAACTGGAACAGGACGGGTTTTTAAACCGACTGTCTCTTTCTCTAAATAATTAAAGAAGATGCTATCTGGGAGATCAGGTTGTTATTAGCTCTTCTCGAGTTCGGTGTCACTTGCTTTCACCCGAGGCAGGATTGAAGGCTCGGCTGAACGGCGGACATGGAAACGTGCTCTCATTTGGACAGAGCTGGGGAGCCCATTGTGCAGGCTGGCCATTCACCTCCCGTCTTGATTCTTTGCCAGTGGAATAGAGGGTGGGCTTGAATGGCAGGTTACGGTCCTTTGGAAACAAATTCAGAGGAAATGAATGAAGGAAGGAATGAATGAAACGCTTGTTGAACCCTGACAATAGCGGGTGGATTGTGGGTGGCAAGGCTTTGAGAATGCTAGCTCCAGGGCCCCGAGGGTGCAAAGCAACTAGAACACTGGAAAATAAGCCTCAGGAAAACAGTTTCTAAACTGGGGAGTGGGAACACAGCTCCCATTCAAACATGTCTCTGAAATCTCAGTCTGGGCAGGCGGTTCTCAGCAATTTCTCTTTCTGCAGGGATAGGGGGTGGTGTGGTAACAGCCCAGGAGCCCACCCTACACAGCAGGGTGTATCCCAGAAGCCTGTTGGACGATAAGGAGGAAACTGGTTTTCCGGGAGCAATTTCTCCATCAGCAGAGTATCAGCATTTGCATAGAGGAGAGGTTAGGCAGACTCTTGGAAGGGTTCCATCTGCTGCTCAGAGTCCTCATTTGGATGGCCATGGTGTTAAAAGGACATGACAAAATGCACTTTTTAATGTGGGAAGGAATGTTGATCTAGAGATTGAGGGACTCCAGGCCAAAGGAACTAGCTGGGAATGGACTCACCCTGAGCGCTCGAGCTGGTTCTTTGGTCTCCTTTTCTGCTACTGAATATAAAATGAGGTCACGCAGTGCACGAGGCAAGGGTTAGGGGCAAATTGAAGATGTAATAATATATATTTATAGTGCCTCATTCATGACAGGGCTTATGCAGATCCTTATTAAATATGTGTCAACTTGACTTGTTTCTTTGATTTACACTAGAATTTAGAAAGCTGGGGGAGTGATTATCTATATCTTGTCATTTTAACATCTTGTTTCTGGGAGGAAATTAGAAAAAAAGAAAACCCCAGAAAGTAGCATCTCCTTTCTGTCGAATGCTACCCCCTAAAGGAAAAGGACTTTTAGTTCTCTAGATTCCTTTCGGCCTTGCTGCCCAGGTCTGGAAAAACTCAAGACCCCAAGTTTTATCTGGCTTTGAATGTTATTTCTCTGGTGTGTAGGGGACAGCCACACCCACTCTGGATTAAGGCAGGCACAGTGGGGTCAAGTCAGTCCACTGGAGGGCAAACTGCCTGGAACAATGGACCCTTCTTTACTCCCCCACCCACGCCCTGTTGACTCAACCTTCAGAGTTGAGAAAACAGAAAACGTTTCTGCCTACGACCTCCGGCAAGTCACTGAGCCTCTTTGGGCTCCAGTCGCCTCCACTGTGAAATGAGGGGCACTGGACTGGATGGTGTTTAAGAACCACAGCCATACATCCCCCCTTTTTCTGGGCCATCACCAATTCTAATAATGTGTTCTCTGCCCCCATAAGGGCACTTGGGTTTGCCAAACTAAATGTCCTAGTTTTGGGTTCTGAAAATATGGTCCCTGTTCTCGTAAGATCACTTTCAGCACTGACATTCTATGCCACTAGGAGTCTAAATAGGTAATAACCTTAAGTGACTGTTCTAATTACTGGAGGTGTGACCGTGGGCAAGTCGGTTAACCTCTCTGGGATTCAGGCCCTTGTCTGAAAAATTAGGGACAATAAAATCTTATCTCCAGGCAGGGAGCTGGGCTAGACAGAATCCCTCCCTGCTAAGGATTTATGATTTGAGGACTGGGGCCCATCTGCTTCAGCCAAGGCGTTGTTGGACTCCTGGATGTATAAATAAGGTCTGTTGTTGTTGTTCAGTTGCTAAGTTGTGTCTGACTCTTTGTGACCCCATGGACTGCAGCAAGCCAGGCTTCTCTGTCCTTCACTATCTTCCAGAATTTGCTCAAATTCATGTCCATTGAGTCTTTGATGCTATCTAACCATCTCACTCTGTGTAGACTGCTCCCTAAAGGATTGAGTAGAGGAGTAATGGTGATCCTGAGGACAATGTCCCTTTGCAACCTGGAGAAGGACCGGGAGCACCATCCTTGCTGCTGGATGCAGAAAAAGGAATTCTTTTGATGAAATACTGGCGGCCTCTTCCAGCGGTCCCCGACCTTTGTGGCACCAGGGACTTGTTTTGTGGAAGACAATTTTTCCACAGATGGGAGTTGTGCCGGTGGATGGTTTCAGGATGATTCAAAAGCATTCAGTTTAGTTCAGTCCCTCAGTCATGTCTGACTCTTTGCGACCCCATGAATCGCAGCACGCCAGGCCTCTCTGTCCATCACCAACCCCCGGAGTTCACTCAGACTCACGTCCATCGAGTCGGTGATGCCATCCAGCCATCTCATCTTCTGTCGTCCACTTCTCCTCCTGCCCCCAATCCCTCCCAGCATCAGTCTTTTCCAATGAGTCAACTCTTCGCATGAGGTGGCCAGAGTATTGGAGTTTCAGCTTTAGCATCAGTCCTTCCAATGAACACCCAGGACTGATCTCCTTCAGAATGGACTAGTTGGATCTCCTTGCAGTCCAAGGGACTCTCAAGAGTCTTCTCCAACACCACAGTTCAAAAGCATCAATTCTTCGGCACTCAGCTTTCTTCACAGTCCAACTCTCACATCCACACATGACCATAGGAAAAACCATAGCCTTGACCTGACAGACCTTTGTTGGCAAAGTAATGTCTCTGCTTTTTTAATATGCTATCTAGGTTGGTCATAACGTTCCTTCCAAGGAGTAAGCATCTTTTAATTTCATGGCTGCAATCACCATCTGCAGTGGTTTTGGAGCCCCCAAAAATAAAGTCTGACGGTGCTTCCACTGTTTCCCCGTCTATTTCCTATGAAGTGATGGGGCCAGATGCCATAATCTTCGTTTTCTGAATGTTGAGCTTTAAGCCAACTTTTTCACTCTCCTCTTTCACTTTCATCAAGAGGCTTTTTAGTTCCTCTTCACTTTCTGCCATAAGGGTGGTGTCATCTGCATATCTGAGGTGATTGATATTTCTCCCGCTCAAAAGCATTACACTTATTTTATTTGTGTTTTATTTCTAATCTAACGCTACTGCTGATCTGACAGGAGGTACCAGTTCATGGCCCACAGGTTGAGGACCCCTGTTTTAAGCAGTTTCCTGTGCAACCTTTTTTTGGAAACAGAGGAAAGCCACTCAGGAACTCAGGCCAAAGTCCTGGGAATGTCAAAGTATTGCCTTGCCTTCCCTTATTCAGGAAGATTCTAGAGAGAGAATGTTGGGACTTTCCTGGTGGTCCAGTGGTTAAGATTCCATGCCTCTAATGCAGGGGGCCTGGGTTCTATCCCTGGTCAGGGAACTAGATCCCACATGTTGCAACTAAGACCCAGCATAGCCAAATAAATAAATTTAGAGAGAGAAAGTTGAGGGAATTCAAGTACTCTAAATCCTGGTTCAGTATGAGTTTGGGTGAGCTGAACCAATCACATCATCTCTCTGGGCCCAGTGTCCTCATATGAATAATTAGAATATCAGATTCCATGTGTTCCAAGATCTCCTATTTGGAGGGTCTAAGGACTCATATGGCATCCAGTCCCATCACTTCATGGGAAATAGATGGGGAAACAGTGGAAACAGTGTCAGACTTTATTTTTGGGGCTCCAAAATCCCTGCAGATGGTGATTGCAGCCATGAAATTAAAAGATGCTTACTCCTTGGAAGGAAAGTTATGACCAACCTAGATAGCATATTCAAAAGCAGAGACATTACTTTGCCAACAAAGGTCCGTCTAGTCAAGGCTATGGTTTTTCCTGTGGTCATGTGTGGATGTAAGAGTTGGACTGTGAAGAAGGCTGAGCGCCGAAGAATTGATGCTTTTGAACTGTGGTGTTGGAGAAGACTCTTGAAAGTCCTTTGGACTGCAAGGAGATCCAACCAGTCCATTCTGAAGGAGAACAGCCCTGGGATTTCTTTGGAAGGAATGATGCTAAAGCTGAAACTCCAGTACTTTGGCCACCTCATGCGAAGAGTTGACTCATTGGAAAAGACTCTGATGCTGGGAGGGATTGGGGGCAGGAGGAGAAGGGGACGACAGAGGATGAGATGGCTGGATGGCATCACTGACTGGATGGACGTGAGTCTGAGTGAACTCCGGGAGTTGGTGATGGACAGGGAGGCCTGGCGTGCTGTGATTCATGAGGTCGCAAAGAGTCGGACACGACTGAGCCTTCAGGGTTGGACCTAGTCTCATCCATTTTCTGCGGTGGAACAAGGTCAGGGAGAGAGGGCCCCCCAGCTGGGAAGGCTCCCTGAGAATCAGAGACAAGCAGGTGGGTGCAGAGGCAGGCAGCTGTGGCTGCAAGAGAGCTTTGGTTTGGCAGCTGGGCTTGAGAGGTTCATACTGTGGCTCAGCCACTGGTAGCCCGGTGACCTGGGGCGTGTAACTGAACTTCTCTCTATCTGGGTTTCCCATTTGTCAAGTTTTAAAAGAGGCTGTAGGAGGGGTGAGATTGAGTGAGCTAACAGAAGTAAAGTGAGATAATGATGAACCTATCTATCTGCAGGGCAACGATAGAGACACAGACATAGAGAACAGACCTGTGGGCACCGAGGGGCAAGCAGAGGGTGGGACGAATTGAGAGAGTAACATTGAAACATATACATTACCATGTGCAAAATAGATAGCCAGTGGAATTTGCTGTATGACTCAGGGAGGTCAAATCCAATGTTCTGTCACAACCTAGAGGGGTGGGAACCGGTGGGAGGTGGGAAGGAGGTTCAGGAGGGAGGGGTCATATGTATACCTATGGCTTTGATTCGTGTTGATGTGTGGCAGAAACCAACACAATATTGCAAAGCAATTAAAAACAAATATATTTTTTAAAAAAGAAGTAAAGTGAAAACAGTTCTGTGTACAAAGCCCTCCAGAAATGTTCATTCTCATTTTGGAATAAGACTAAAGGAAAGCTGATGGTTTTGCAGGATCTCAGAGGCAGATGGAGGAGTCAGACTGGGCTTGGTGAGATAAGGCATGGGGAACATGTCGAATAGAATTTGGGATGAAGAATCAGACCCAGGCAGCCCTGCCAGGCGGTGGCTGCTGGGATCAGGGTGTAAGGATGTGGTGACCACGAGGCAGA